>NC_135502.1:28337860-28650881 GCF_052857255.1 Amblyomma americanum
CAACCACTTCAACGGAAGAGTGTCATCCGGCGCACTACCTTCGGCGGGAGCCACCCGCCGGGTTGTTACCGTGGCAACCACCCTCATGTTGCGCATTCCTCTGTCCGCATCATAACCTCCTCCCTCCACGGCGACAGACTCCCTCTGGGTTCTTCCCGCGGAAGACACCCTTCGGCCTCTCCCTCCTCTCTCGTTACAAGTGGAGAGGAAGATTTCCCTCTCTCCACTTTGGCACCTGCCAACCGTGGCAGGTGATTATCGGAGACTTCTGAGAACACTGCCCAGGTCATTTTTTTTTAATAATAATAATTGGTTTTTTGGGGAAAGGAAATGGCGCAGTATCTGTCTCATATATCGTTGGACACCTGAACCGCGCCGTTAGGGAAGGGATAAGGGAGGGAGTGAAAGAAGAAATGAAGAAGGAGGTGCCTGTCACGGATCTCTCCGGAGAACATTTTTTTCCCCGAAATGCTGGCTTTAATACTACACATTAAAATGAGAGCGTGAATCTTTAAGGACGTCGTTGTTTCACAGTAAATGTCCGTGAAAGCTCAGAAGTCTGTGTAATCTACTCACATCAAAGATGACAGGCATATTTCATACACCGGGGCCGCCGCTCCATGCGAACAGTCCATCTAAGGTGTAGGGAGCTACGAGTTCATGGTGGAGAGCTGCTTAGAAAACAGCCATTCGGGCACGGAGAGCGCACCGAGTGAACCTTGTGCGATTGTAAGGTTTCCAACTTTCACCTTGGCGCAAAACTCGGCAGCAGCATTGAGCTTGGCTTGCAAGGAAGAAAAAAAAATAAAAGCACCTGCTTTCCGCAATGACAGCGAATGAATCATTACGGAATGAAAATGCAAACACAAACTTGATGCTGATCTAAAACAGGCAAACAAATACAGAAACATGAAGTACAACGAAATATAAACCGATATATGATGGTATTGTAAAGAAGGCTACTACAAAGAGGTAAGATCTTAATCTTAACAAGATCTTAATTGACACGTCTTGCGGAAGGCCGTTTCAGTCAACTGATGTGCGCGGGATGAATCAGTAAAACAAAGAGTTGCTCGTGTGTACAGTAAGCGACAACACTAACAAACTGATTTCCTTGTGAAGTGCTCGTGTCTACATGGCTTTTCAGTCGGCTGCTGACCTTCGGCGAAAGACGCGGGTTCAATCCCGGCTTTAGGAGGTTCTAATTTCAATGAAGGCGAAGTACTATAGCTGTCCGTCTGCTGCGCAATGTCAGTGTATACGTTAAAGAACCCTAATATGGTCGAAATTTCTGGAGCCCTTCACTACAGCGTCCCTCATAGCCTGAGTCGCTCTTGGGACGTTACACCCCTATAAATCAAGCGAAACCACTCTTATCGCCTCTATATACTTCCCCGCAAGAGTTGCCTCTGTAGAGCCTTTAGGAGCTGCTGCGAAGTTCCTTGTTTTCAGGGCAATGCGCCGCTCGAGCGCTCCACACAAGTATGGCGCTAACTGTAAAGTTCTTCGGTTTGAAAGCAGTGAATGAAGTGAAAACATCGTTCCCGGATCATCGTCCGTTTGACGAAGTGAATTATACCCAGCCGCAGCAGGCCGAACTCAACACGGGTCGTCGCTTGCGGTTTGAATGGAAAGCCAGACATGTCAGCGAACCCGACTGTGATGGAATAGGTCGGGACCCTCAACTGGTCTATTATCCCTGGCGGCTTCACCTCACTACTAAGTCATCCCTGCACGGAATCCAATTTTTCGGCTTAATGGCGAGTCGAGCCGTGCTTTATGCTTCCGCTAAGCAGCTTCAAAAGAAGGAATCCCTGATGCACAAAACACCGCGCTAAAGGTCGTTTAAACCCAAAGGTCATTTAATGTCAAGAGTACGCCTTTCAGTGATCATATAAACTTTCACGTTATCTGAGTAGCGCTGAAGAAACAAAAGAGGGGGTTAACTTAACCGGGACCTTCTCGGCAGTAAAGATGCCTCGGTGCAAGGTCCATAACATAAATTATGGCTGCTTTGGGGATACGAGCCGCACCCCAGCTGGTGATCGATCTCATTTCGGCGAGGCGGCGCGCGTGTCACGTGCCGTTTAGGGCTCATTTCCGAGCGGAGCGATATTGCGCGTAACGCTCCCAGCTTATTCCTCGCACCCCGTGGCATTTCTTGGCGTTCACCGTCGACCAACATTTCACGTCACTGCAAAAAAGAGGAAAAAAAAAAAACAGGCAATAAAGCGAAGGAAAGTACGAAGGTTAATCAGCGCTATTTATAGTTTGCCGCCCGCAATAAAGGGGGGGGATATTTGCTTGAAAGAATAAAAACCGAAAGAAAAAATTAAGTGAGCGCGAACAAGACCTGGGACCGCCTGAGCGGGGCAAATTTCCGAGGTTAGCATTTAGCCCGGGTTAAAAAAGGACGCCTGGTCGCTAGGAAGAAGGCGCACGGGGTTGTTTTGTTCTTTGTGCTGGCGCTCATCATAGAAATACGTATCGCCAACAAGCGCGCTCACAAAGGTCCCTAACCGCCCCTCGCTTCCCTGTTGGTTCCAGGGAAAATGGCTGCACCAGTGAAACCCAGAATCACTCGCTCGCTCGGATTAGTGGTTGTTGAGGGAAGGAAATGGCGCAGTAACTGTCTCACTTCTCGGTGGACACCTCAACCACACCGGAAGGGATGGGAGGAAGACGAGAGTGAAAAAAGAAACAGAGAAAGACGTGCAATAGTTGAGGACTCAGGAATGATTTCGACCACTTGGCGGTCTTTAACGTGCTCTTCATAAAGCGATAACGTGTTCTTCGAGTTCATCACCTGAGCCACTCTGATCCTATTTGTTTTTCTTTTTTTAGCTGACCGTTTGCAGTAGCCAGCTCGATGCTGGGGAACCTTTCCGACCATATTTTCCAGTTACGAAAGAACAATAACGCGCAGTAAGGATTTACCGCATATCTAACAATGTTGCTCGCTCGCGGCAGCGCTGCAGCTGAAACGAAGGCGTCCTTGCGACTTCCCAGCGGCGAGGGATTTCTCCTTTGTCCCTCACGCGAGCCATCGCTTGATTGGATTAGAAAAGAGCAAAGAAGGGGGGGGGGGGGGGGGCAGCTGCAAGTAACAAAAATCGCCGAACGCAAAGGTCAGCGGCGGCGGCCGTAGCACTGTCTGGCACCGCCTCGCTTTGATTGACGTCACACGCGTAAAAGGACGCGCGCAGTGTTTTGCTCGCGGGCTCCCTCGGGCGTGCGGCTAGCTTGTTATTGTGGCCGTGAGGCGTCCCAGAAAGGCGACGAGTCCTGCGGACGCAGCGACGACGCCTGTTTCTGACGTGCCCGCTGTTACGCGTGACACGCACCCGTCTCACAGCCGCCGCGCATTGTCGTATTCAGCGAAGGAGCAAAGCGAGTGCTCGCCATCTATACGTGACCGGCGGCGCGTAGCCATAGTAGGCGAGTGCAGCACGTTTCACGGTGTCTCGGTTTTTGCAATGAAACGATGAAGTATTCTTTTCTTCGCAATCCTCGCGGCATTCCCTATTGATCAATGGAGTAAATTGCTGGGCTAGTTGGTTCATATTGCGCAATGGTGGAACCAGCGAAACAGACGCAGGACCTCGCCAATGCCTAACACGTCACTCTGTAACTTCACAGTGGTCGATCAACCATTGGTGCACTTAAGAAAATCCAGTCAAGCGCCGTGAACGTATACTCCTGAGTCCAGACAGCTCCAGCTCCAGATTAGTTCACCTTCACCCGTGTTCTACATTGCGTCCCTTTCGGGAGACCTGATTGGCCGAAAGGGACGCAAGTTGAACACGGGCCCCGGTTATTCCTGCCTTACACTATGACAGGGCACCCACAGTAGCAGAAACTGCTGCAATTGCCCTCGCCATCCAGCACGGCGATGCCACGGGAAATGAGCTAAAAATTATTACCGAATCTCAGTCGGCGTGTCGCCTCTTCCTCTCTGGCAGACTTCCACACTCCGTCGCTCCCATTCGGACTACCCCACAAGTTCAAAATTCCACATGCAAGCACCAAATCACTTGGACTCCTGGGCACGAGGGGCTCGAGGGAAACGAGGCCGCGGACAGTCTAGTTCGAGGATATACTAACCGAGCGACTAACCTCCCCGACCTCTCCCCTCTCCCCTCTACGTACGGCGAGCGCCTCCTCCTTCTCCGAACACAAAGACAAGTCTATCCCCCACCACACCGTAAGCTAACGGCGGCAGAGGCGACAACTACAGACGAACACCTTTCCTAACCCACACAAGTACCACATCATCTTCCCCGACAGATATGACAGCAACTGCCCCTGGTGTGGCGGAATTCCAACAGCATATCATGTAACATGGGGCTGCTCCGGTCCCAAGCCCCCCGAACTAGGCAAACATCACTCCGAGGAACAGTGGGAGTCTGCCCTGCTCAGCTCTGACTTGACGACGCAGCGAAAGCTGATATCCCAAGCAAGAGCAACTGCGGTGGACATTGGGGTCCTGAAATAAGGACTCCACCCAAAATCTGTATTTTCGCCTCTCTATCCTACCTTTTTGGAATAAATGTTTTCTACTACTACTACTTAGAGACTACTTACTACTACTTAGAGGGTAGTCCCCTATTTCATAATGTCATAATATTGTTGCAGGCGTTACCAGTGGTGCACAGTGCGGCTGCAAAACTGCGGCAGACGTGGAAATAATTTGCTGGCGGCTTTGACGCGCAGCACTCGGTGAATAGACTCACTGCTTTGTTCTCTACGACACGCGCAGACTGCACCATTAGTTTCTACAATGCATGCCTTTGTTTCCAGGGAGCTGCAATTCTTCGTAGCTGCCTAGTTCTGCAAACTTTCTCGCTCGACCGAACCATTTGCTGCAAACGCATAGCGTGTCAGAGTACTACTCTGGCCAGCGTTTGCCAGCGTAATGACCTAAGCGTTCATTGTGCAAGCACTTTGTCTTTTGACGTTGGTCTCACAGCTTTCCTGCGCAAGTTTTCGTGCCTATGTGCCGTCCATAGCCATCCGCCGGCCGCCTCCACACTCATTGCCTCCACGCTCGGTGTTCCGTTGCCATAAGCGTGTGCACAATACCGAACCGGCCGCACGCGTTAGAAGAATGCTTTTTCAGAAAAGCGAACAATACCTCTCGTCTAAGGTAACGATCACATATGCCTGCATGTAAAAGCAAAACAGACACCCACAAGGTAATCAGTTAACTTTTGACATACTCAACCGGCTCTGTTAAGCATAATACTAAAGATCTGTTGAACATAAACTTCTGTGTGAACGTTACTAAAGATATGCAGAAAACAAATAGTGAGCGTGCTATCTCTTTAAAGTCATTGATTTTCCATTTTGATATAATACAGAGTGCAGGATTTTGTGCCGTTCGGCTGAAAAAGTGCTATAACTGTCACTCGTATGGGTGCCGGGATAGTTTAGAAACGTACTTACAGCAGCTTTTTTACTTACAACTGGTTTTATTGAGGCGATTTCCACTTCTTAAATACAGTCGCAACCAATCTCAAAGGAAAAACACAGATGCACAAAATACAGATACCCAAAATGGCGAGAATGGCAATTCCTGAGCACAGGGTTACAGTGGCGCAAGACCAGCTGCGTACGCTTTTCTATTGTCATCAAGAAAACGCAGTTCTTCGAACCCGGGAACTCCGACTACTGATCCGGAGTTCCCGGGTTCGAACCCGACCGCGGCGGCTGCGTTTTTATGGAGGAAAAACGCTAAGGCGCCCGTGTGCTGTGCGATGTCAGTGCACGTTAAAGATCCCCAGGCGGTCGAAATTATCCCGGAGCCCTCCACTACGGCACCTATTTCTTCCTTTCTTCTTTCACTCCCTCCTTTATCCCTTCCCTTACGGCGCGGTTCAGGTGTCCAAAGATATATGAGACAGATACTGCGCCATTTCCTTTTCCCAAAAACCAATTATTATTATTATTATTATTATTATTATTATCATCATCATTATTATTATTATTATTATTATTATTATTATTATTATTATTATTATTATTATTATTATTATTATTATTATTATTATTATTATTATTATTATTATTATTATTATTATTATTATTCGAACCCGACCGCTGCGGCTGCTTTTCGATGGGGGGCAAAACGCCAAGGCGCCCGTGTGCTGTGCGATGTCAGTGCACGTTAAAGATCCCCAGGTGGTCGAAATTATTCCGGAGCCCTCCACTATGGCACCTATTTCTTCCTTTCTTCTTTCACTCCCTCCTTTATCCCTTACCTTATTCCGGAGCCCTCCACTACGGCACCTCTCTATTCCTTTCTTCTTTCACTCCCTCCTTTATCCCTTCTCTTACGACGCGGTTCGGGTGTCCGCCGATATATGAGACAGATACTGCGCCATTCCACCCCCCCCCCCAAAAAAAAACATTACGGCGTGGTTCAGGTGTCCAACGATATATGAGACAGATACTGCGCCATTTCCTTTCCCCCAAAACCAATTATTATTTTCCAGACAGAGCTATTGAGGCAACACTTACTCATTCATCGCTGAATGCGTAAGTATTGTCTCAGCGCCGTCTGTGCAGCGCCGTGTCTGTGCACTTGTCTCGTCCTTTGTCCCTTGCGCTGCTGGAAAACAACGTCTTACCAAATACTTTGCGGAAAAATTCTCATGTCTGCAGCGTTATGTAAACAGCCGCATAAAGAAAAGGCTAATTCCTGTAAACTTTTCTTTCGCGCAAAAACATTCGTAGTGCATCGTGCGAGAATACCGTGCACAGTACCGAACCGGCCGCACGCGTAGAATTTCTCACAGCCGGATTTCTTACAGCCGAATTCCGTACGTTTTATGTACTTCCATTCTGTCTAGTCTGCGGAACGGACACAAGTTATTCTCGATAATGGCTATACGTCGTCAACTAAAGTATACAAATTAATCACTATTTAATATTTCAGTTGTTCTCGTGGCCATCTGTTTCCCTCAAGAAAATGAGATATTAAGAGTAACCACCCGACGGCTCCGTCCCGTCAGCCCTGGCGTGAACAAGTGCGCGTCGCATTGCGTAATAGTATCTCAGGTGCCGCTCTGGTCGTATTGGAGTGATCACTTCGGCTCAGAAAGTGCCGGCCGATTCCGTTAGCTAGACCAGCAAGTCCTGAACCAAGCAGGAGCGACCTGAGACATATGTTTCGCTAAAAAAGCGGAAGACCGCCTAAATCACCTGTACTACCTCGATGGAAAGAAACGCGAACAACCCGGCGCCAACACGCCCCGCTGTTGGAATTTATTTTCGTAGCACTTTTACCTGGGCGGTACGAAAAAGACGTTAGAGTCGTCCTAGAATGTATCATGGAGGAGTCTAGGGTCTTTTTGCTTTCACCGAAGTAAAACCGCGGCAAGTACCACATCATCTTCCCCGACAGATATGACAGCAACTGCCCCTGGTGTGGCGGAATTCCAACAACGTATCATGTAACATGGGGCTGCTCCGGTCCCAAGCCCCCCGAACTAGACAAACATCACTCCGAGGAACAGTGGGAGTCTGCCCTGCCCAGCTCTGACTTGGCGACGCAGCAAAAGCTGATATCTCAAGCAAGAGCAACTGCGGTGGACATTGAGGTCCTGAAATAAGGACTCCACCCAAAATCTGTATTTTCGCCTCTCTATCCTACCTTTTTGGAATAAATGTTTTCTACTACTACTACTACTACCGCATACTCCGGCCATGCGCCCAATCTGAGATCCTCCGACAATGCCCCACGGTCGAAACGCGCCAGGGAGGCGTCTAATAACACCATTCGGCATGCGTAAAAGCGGAAAACCGCGAATTTGGCCAGCTGAATCGGATACCTGAAGCGAAGCGCTCATTGCACGAGGGATTGTCCTTCGTATCCGCCCGAAGGGGCCCTAAAAAGGCCATCGTTGACGCTGCAGTTTCCGTTGTCGAAACTGTTTCTCTCACGTTTGCATCGCTAGTGGCCTGGGCTGTACACAAGTGGGGAGCCGGCCAAGAGAAACGCGAGCAACGCACGCAAACATTGTCCAGCCATGCACCCATCTGCCGCAAACTTTTCTTTATTTTCTCTTCGAAGATACGCGCACGACATCCTCCTTTTCCCGCTCGCGTTTCTCCGAGACAGAGGCAATACTGAGTGAACAGAAGCGGCGAAAAAGGGTGCGCGATGGAAGGAAGCACACAGTTTCTCAAAATCACGTAGGGAGAAAGGAGGCGCCTCCGCTTATACGAGTTTCTTTAAACAGCGCTTCATATCCTCCTTGGAAATGCCGGGAAATGCGAACCGCACATGGAAGCACATGTTAACTTCGTATTCGGCTTGACTTGCGTTTGCTCGAAAAGCTGCATCCGTGTGCTGTGCAATGTCAGCGCACGTTAAAGATCCGCAGGTGGTCCAAATTATCCCGGAGCCCTCCACTAGGGCACCTCTTTCTTCCTTTCTTCTCTCAGTCCTTCCTTTATCCCTTCCCTTACGGCGTGGTTCAGGTGTCCGCCGACATGTAAGACAGATACTGCGCCATCTCCTTTCTCCAACAACCAGTTTTTTATACAATGTTATATAAATAGAATAAATATAGCGCTTTTACAGTCACGAACCCACTAAATATATCCGTTGCCATCTGGAGGGCGCTTTTTGAAGGCTTTGCTCCAGAAAATTCAGCTGAATCTGCGTTTTAAGCCAATTCTTAGCCAAACCAAACACAACGTTCACACTTTCCAGCATTCCCACCGTTGAGGAACGATCGCAGTGCCACAATTCCCCCTCTCGGATCTGCGTGGAATGTTGTGAAAAAAAAAAAGCTCAGGAATGAGCCAGGAAGAGTGTTTCAGGAATAGCTTATGTATAGTGGCAGTAATTATTTCCGCTTTTGTATATTCTCCGTCAGGTAAGCGCCGCGTCCTCCTTTTTGTTTTGTTTCTTTCTTGTTTTCATTTTTAGACACGGAAATGAAAAGGAATGATGAACAAGAGGGGCGATCGGGAGCGGGGCTGCGAAGCGGCACAGCTGGCGTTCTCCTCCCTCCTGCAGCCTGAGACGCAAAAACGCAGGTTCGACGCTGAATGCGGCAGCGGTACTGTTTTCAGTTTCCCCCTTTCTCAAAAGAGACCGAGCCAAATGCAGCAGCGTACGCAACTGAAATGGCGCAAATTAGTGCCGATGCAAGAAGCGCGTCGAAAGCGCGTGTTGATAGCTGCTGTTTGCAAACAAGTTTATAAGCAGAAGTGTTTTTTTTTTATTTCTGTGTCTGGCCAAACGAGACGTTACAAAATCTAACTTTGAAAGGTGCTCAATCTTAGTGCCGCATGAATGTGTGTCGAGGCTTTGCAAAAGAGCGTCCTTTAAAACGTCTCAGACCTCACAAGAACATTGTTGTGAGCCGTTCCTCTCGTTATTTTAAACAGGAGGAAGACAAAAATTTAAAAAAAGAAACTTGAGGGGACACTGAAGCTCCACCTTAACGGCATGACGCGATAGCGTTAATGGATCCCTTGGGGGCCTGTAATCGTCTTTGCGTATCACTTCCCAGACATGGATACTATTCTTTCGTTCACTCCTCCGTCGCCTAGGCTCTGCCTACGTGCCCAGAACAGAACGGGAGCCTTAACGCATTCATATTAAAAATCTACTTCCCCAACTGACTGAAGCAACGCCGAAGTAATTAATAGGGCTGCTACTGGCAGCATTTTTTCCAATGCCTTTGCCGCTGCTCTGTGTGACCAGCACGCCGATTACCCACGGTGGCCAAGCCTATTTGGCTTTGTACGATATCGTTACTATACCCAGAATGCATACTGGGTGAGAGAAACCGTACCATTGTCGCAAAAGGGGCAGCTTGAGATGCTTCAATGGGCTAAGCAAAGTAAGGGAATAACCCCAAGCGTTTTAGGGCGGCGCTGACCTTCTAGGCGGTCGAGAAATGGTTTACGAACTGCGTTTCAAAGTAACCTGAGTTCAGACCATTTTCACACATCAGTGAACAATATCTCCTATGCGGTTCCCGGGGCTTCGGCGTTTGTACACGGCGCCTCCCGCGTTACGAAACGCGTCGCACTCGGAGATCTGGCAACACTGTAAATAACGCCGCGCAGCTGGCGTCGAGGTTCTTGCAAGCGGGTCCACGTAAGCGGAGGCGTCGCGCCGACGAGGCTTTCCGCGATTGGCTGCAGCGCCGCGACCGCAGCTGCGTCTTCCGTCCGGTGCACCTTTCGCGCCCGGATGTGCGTCAAGGGGCCGCGGCGGTGACGATGACGACGACAGAGCTGCTGCTTGGCCAGGCGTCAGAAAGGCGCGCCCGGTGTGGAGCGGCCGCGCGCGCTTCTTGCGGACGAAGCCAGGCCCGTCGCACGTGGCTCGAGCGGAACTCCGCACGCGGGCGTCGACACTTTCGCTTTGCGGTCTACCTGCGCTAACGAGTTTACGCTTTCTGATGACTCTGCCTGAAAGCGCGATGAGCGTGTGTTTGACTCTCTGCGGTTTGTGCGCCCAGTGCTGGGTGTCGTCGATTTCTGCTGAGGCGTTTTTTTTTTGTCGCTCGTCAGGACGTAGTAGAACCCATTTATTCAGCCAGTTAATATTCTGATGCACTATGGGCAGCATGCGAATTAACCATACTTACGCCGATCGTACCAGTGCATTTGCTTGCGGGACCGAAATTTATTTGCTATCTTCTCATCTGATGCACTGTGTTTCTCTAATCAGACTAAGGCTTGTAGGCAGATGTGTTCTGCATGAACGGGTTCAAACACCAGTTACACTGCTGAGGGGCATAGAGCAAAAAAAATTAACCGAAGAACATGAACGCAGTCGCTTATAAAAGCAAAACTGCTCATGAATCCTTACAATTCTTCTGCGCACTAAAACATCATCGAATAGCCGGCTTGTCGCAGACAGCTGCGTTGTCTAACGTAAAATTAACCACTTCGACGACTACATTGCTCTTCGAAGTGACCTGAGTGGCATAATTGGAGTAGCAAACTGCCAATATGTCTCCGAACTCGACTGAAGGCTTCTACCGTGAACAAGGCCGATTCCTATCACCGCCATCTGTGCCAAAGCATTGCAGACAGTTGTGTATCTTTGTCGAAGTTAGCTCACACTACTCCTATTCACACATCCGTGAAATATCATACCTGATTTTCAATCGTCCTCAGGTATACGATACATTCAAAACGGTGCTGCTTGCTTCATTTAACGCAGCATTTAACAACTGTGGAAAAACGCAACCGACGGCTGCGTTTTTATGGAGGAAAAACGCTAAGGCACCCGTGTGCTGTGCGATGTCAGTGCACGTTAAAGATCCCCAGGTGGTCGAAATTATTCCGGAGCCCTCCACTACGGGCACCTCTTCCTTTCTTTCTTTCTTCTTTCACTCCCTCCTTAATCCCTTCCCATACGGTGCGGTTCAGGTGTCCAACGATATATGAGACAGATACTGCGCCATTTCCTTTCCCCTAAAAACCAATTATTTATTTAATTAAACTGATATTATATATTTTTGATAGCGTTGTTTATTGCCTCTGGGCATAAGGGGAGTTGGGAAGAAAAGATAAAAGAAAGAAAATAAAAGAGTAGGTGGGTGTTAAATAAAGCAGGAAAGGTGTGCCGATCTAATGAAGGCGAGGAGGGAGCGGTGATGTGGCCCCTGCGTCCAATTATATTATATTTTGTCGCCCTCTTAAAATTAATCGTTATTTTGCCCTTTTATGTCTGCTTCTTACATACGTCGATAGCACAAGGTCATTCTCCATTCGCCTTTGAAACTCCATAGAGAATTTACCGGCGTGTTCAAAATCAACACAGATTCAAGCGTGTTTTTGTCTGGGCACGTGCTCTCAATTTACCTGCCTATAGCTCTGTGCCATTTCATCTAGGAATGGTATTTTTCCCGATGTCAGTGTTTCGATCACAGGTCGTTTATGTTTTGTAACCGCTTGTATGCGCGGCATGCTTCATAAAAATACATTTCCGTTTTCTGCGTTGCGAAGTCTTTCTAATTTTTGTTTTGTATCTCTTATTATATTTACAAGCGCTTTCATGTTACGTAACCCCATTTCCCCTAACTTACAAGAGCCTGCGAGGTGTTTTAAATTAATAAAAAGACCATGAAGCTGCAGCATTATGCCTCATGTTACACATGCTGTAGAGGCGACTTTTTCGTATAACTTATAAGCTATGGATGGCGTGACACAGCTCGCGAGAGAACGTGACCACGACACATTCGCTTCATGTCCTTCATAGACCTCGCCTTCAAATTTAAATCTCGCGGTATTTTCTGGCCAATCATTCGGTGCGTAGCCGATCTTCCAGAGGTCAGTTGTTTCTCTACCGAGGCCAAGCACTCCAGGAAGGAGGGGGAGGGTGACGGAAATAAGGTGAGGTAATGGCAGCGTTACATGAGTAGTGAATGTGTTCTGTATCTGATTGCAGCAGAATTAACATCTCGAGAGGGATAAACTCATTTCTTCTCTTTTAAGGGGTTAGGTCCGCATATGAGAAGTTTCGGTCACTGCTTAACCGCAGGCTTCGCATGTTCTTTGAAACAAAAATTCCCCTGGAAACGACAGCTAGGTCGTTCCATCGCTTTAGACGGTCGCACTAAAATCGCATTATATCATCTGTACCAAGTCGAATATATACTCATAGTGTGCTGACGAGAGTTGCTTTTACGGTAACATGGGAACGGGAAAAGTTTTCTCGCGGGACGACCTCAGCCTATGACATACTCTACAACGCCGTTAAACACTCCGAACCCGCGCCTAGACGCGTCGTGTGGGCGCCGGCCCACCAGGGACTCCGTGGTAACGAAGTGGCTGCCCAATGCGGCTGCCCGAGCACTTGTCCTCAGGACACCTACTTCCGCGTCCTCCCCAATCGATGAGCCTAGCCGACAGCTTCTGTGGTTTCGAGAAATCGTCGACTATCACAAGGACAGGCATCGCTAGTTCCCTCCACCGGCAAAGGGGCTGTCGAAGGCAGACGGACGCATTCTGCGACAGCCACAGACTTAGCGTTTTTCCTCCATAAAAACGCAGCCGCCGCGGTTCGAACCCGATCGCGGCGGCTGCGTTTTTATGGAGGAAAAACGCTAAGGCGCCCGTGTGCTGCGCGATGTCAGTGCACGTTAAAGATCCCCAGGTGGTCGAAATTATTCCGGAGCCCTCCACTGCGGGCACCTCTTCTTCCTTTATTCTTTCACCCCCTCCCTTTTCCCTTCCCTTACGGCGCGGTTCAGGTGTCTAACGATATATGAGACAGATACTGCGCCATTTCCTTTCCCCAAAACCAATTAATTAATTAATTAATTAATTAATTAAAGACGAACACCTACTGGTGTCCCGCCATGGCTGCTCGCCATGACCCGAAAGTGAATCCTTTGTGCCCACACTGTGACGAGCTCTGTTCTCTATCCCATATGGTGCGGGCCTGTCCACTCATTTCCCGCTTTCCTCCCCACCCCAACCCACTAAAGAGGCTTAATTGGGAGACCTTCTCCTCGAGTGCGACGACACAAGCTGCCCTCGCACACCGGGCTCGCTGGGCGGCGGGATCTTGCGGCATCCCGGACTAGGGACGTGGACCAAAAAGCTCCCGGCATTCACTAATTGCGCCGGTTTATCCCCTCTGTTTAATTGTTAAAGGTTTGCTCTCTCTTTCTCTCGAACCTTGTTTGATGAGAAAGTTAAACAAACAAAAACATTGCGCGCTATAGGAAGTGTCATTAGAGGGACTTAGTTTAGCGCGATCTGTGTTCCGCTACCGTGATCTGCTTACGCGACGACCCATCTGCGCCAGCGCAGTGGAAAGTGCGCTGCCCTCGGTGCCATCTGCGCATGCGTAAGTAGCTCCCCGCGGAAGCGGATTACGCTATGCTAAATCTCTCTATTTATTCTCTTTTTGATGCCTGCCAGCTTTCCTATTAGCACCTGTTTCCATAGGTGTCTTCACAGCACTGCTGCTGACGTCACAACCATAATTAGGTAATTTCTTCCTCCACCTCTTTCCCTACCCACCCCTTCGAAACCTGAGTCTATCTCAGCAGCCGAGTTTGCCACAAGTACTAACAGCGGATGTTCCTCGATACAATTCATTAGAGAGGTGCTCTAAACAAAAAAAAAAGAAACGCACTGCACTGCTGTCCGTGATGTTTCGAACAACAGCACAAACCTCTGCGCAACCCCTTAAAAAGCGAGAACTAGGGAAGCGCAGCCATGAAGAAATGAGGTGCGCTCGTCAGCCGACCGACAAGCGCGTGCGTCAAGCTGCCGACGACAGCATTTCGCGATTCGGCTCGGCAACCACGCCAACAGGACACGCATATAGTAGCGCGCACATCTCCGGCGGCAACCGAAATAGCGTTGCTGCATTTAGCAATGCGTCCGCTGGTGTGCGCGCTCCGCCGAACAAGTGTGCGGCCAGCGGTGCGCCGCTGCCCATGAAGCGAAGTCAGCCACGTGGGCGCGGTGCGGGCACCACAAACGAAACCACCCACGCAGGCCGCGCGCCGTAAAGGGTTCTCTCCTGTACCAAAGCAAACAAGCTGACGCGAATTGATTATTTGGCGCCGGCAGTGCCTGCATGCCACGTTGACTCTGCCGCAGGTTGTGTGGGAGTGCGCTGCCGCCTTTTCACCGCTGACCCTATATTAGTCAGCGTCACTGCAAGTTGGATGTCGTGGGAAGCTATAAGGTGCAAGGCACATACCTATATACGGCAGACGTCGACGGCGTGCCATACGCCATGCCTTGCCGTATAATTATCATGGAAGCAAGGCATTTAGTTTATGCTGACAAAGTGATTACGTCTTGCTTCTATTTCATTTCTCTGTCTCGCATTGCATCGCCCAAATCGGCTCCAGCTTTCATGGCCCCTCGTGCAACGAACCGTGTTGTTTCGTGGCTGTTTTGTACATCGTGCAAAGAATATTACTCCAATGTGTTTCGCGTTCCATTGCCTTACGTACGAACACGGAATCCAATTCAGACAGGGCTGTTTTTCGCTCCTATTATGACGGAGCAGTGAAAAGGTATACAACACTTCCAGAAACCGTGTCTGCTAAACACGAGAAGTTATCCAATGGCTCACAGTGGGCGGAATTAAGCATGACTTACAGACGACTTACAGATGAGGCAGGTGTACTGTTTTGTCGCGCTGTTAAGGTCTGATGCTCTATTTTGTTGGAAATATCTAATTTTAACGAACATTCAAGCCAAGAGGTGCATTTAGGGATTTTCTATCGACTTCGATAACATTAAAAATCATATATACAATGCGTAATGAACAGTAAATGTGTGAAGTTCGTGGCACCGCATTGGGCTTACTGCATAGCATGCACCGGTGTTAGTCCGCTGCATGGGCGCGACTTTATCGTCCTTCTTTAAAATAAAATGAAGTGTCACTGAAGACAATGCACTGTCGCCTCTGATTTTTAGATACATATGTAGATGACATTGTTCCAATTCATGTAATTGTATCTTAGATCGGTTGCGTCGGTGTTACCGGATTATTCTTCAAGACACTTGAAGAGAATGATGCTGCAGACGCAATATAAATGCATTAAGTGAAATGCGCGCATGTTTTATTTTTATAATATTAGGAAATAGACTGTTCAAAAACAAAAGATGCAATATATCCTTCGATGTCACCTCACAGAAGGTCTCATAAGACTGCAATACAGGAATTTATTGTCATAAATATATACTAGCATCGCGTTGTACAGTTTGTACAGGTAACCATGAAACTGTGCGGAGTCTTCGCCGTGATGTAAAAATGTCAGAAACTTGTGCCGATTAAATTAAGGCTTTTCATATACAAGAGTGGTATTTCCACCATCATTATTGCCATTTAGATTGGAATAACAGTGTAATAAAATTGCTGAATGAATATGTTTCCTCACGGAAAAATTTCCTACGCATTGGTCTCTCTAAAAGCAACGATGTGATCGTTAGTTTGCTTTAGCGTTCACTTTTCTTGTGTCCTCAGAATATTGAAGGTTGCGAATTTAGACATGTACTGCATAAGTATCACGTTTCGTGCTTTTCTTTTTAAGCACAAATCTAAAAAAAAATATCTTGCTAACCGTTGCAATTTCACAAAAATTAAAATAGTTTCTGCTTGTAGCTCAAGACACTCCTAATGACAGTGTATTAATAGTCTGCGGAATGACCTGTTATTCCCTCCAGGTGCCAGGGCACTCTCTGTCTTGCAAACTTTTAAAAAACATTTCAAGCTTGCCTTTGGTACCATACGTCTCATTCTTAAAGACAAGTCATGCAGTATGTTATATAGAACAAGTCTTTAGTGATTTATATTTCCGTCTCTCTTTTCTGTTCTGGTTCACGCGCAATGTCTTGAATTATATAAATAAGGCATGTGTAATGCGGTGTTGATCTGCGCGTTTTTATCTTTCTTTGCTGCAATACGGAACTTTGTCCCCACACGCGCTTCTTGAACCTCTCCAGTTTCGCAACGCCAAATGGGAACTCACCTCGGGGCGACTCTTTGGTCAAAGCTGCGCCGTTAAATTCGAGTCATCATCGCAATAAATTTCTTTGCTTTGCATGTCTTGTTGAAGGATGTCGAGGGCTGTTCGAAGGGCCAGCTAAGCTACACAGTATACGCAGCTTTTATTTCTCCATAACTTGTCGAACATAGTGTAACGCTTGTAGTTAGGCTAACCTCAGGCCTTTATTTCGTAGAAATGCAAATGTTTGCCGCATTGTCTTCTGCGTTTCCAAATTAGTGGCTCTCATAGAGCTTCATGCGGACAGTCGCAGTCGCCTGCCAAGCTGACTATAGCTTCGCATTGCAAATCACGATTGCGTGCTGGCTACTTATCCCCGGTAAACAGTTTGTGAGCTCTATAGCTGCTTATGCTGACGCTGCAGACACCGAAAACTTGCTTAGCGATGCCGTTGTATAAAGGACGGTGTGTCGATGCGCGGCGAGCCGGCGAAACAGAGTGGGGGTGTGGAGTGGAGAAGGGGAGGGGGGGGGGGGGGAGAGTGAATCCACGTCCAGCGACGAAGATGAAGAAGGAACGCCCAGCGCAACGGAGCGTCAAGGCTTTGGCTTTTTTTGGGGAAAGGAAATGGCGCAGTAACTGTCTCATATATCGTTGGACACCTGAACCGCGCCGTAAAGGGAGGGATAAGAGAGGGAGTGAAAGAAGAAAGGAAGAATTAGGTGCCGTAGTGGAGGGCTCCGGGATAATTTCGACCACCTGGGGATCTTTAACGTGCACTGACATCGCACAGCACACGGGCGTCTTAGCGTTTTTCCTCCATAAAAACGCAGCCGCCGCGGTCGGGTTCGAACCCGGGAACTCCGGATCAGTAGAAACGGAGCGGCAAAAAAATGACTTTTCAAGTTGACTGACCTAGTTCCACTCGACCAGGTGTAGATATCGCGTCACTCCAGGTTTGACCAGAGCTAAACCACAGCCATATTTTTTTTCGAGAAAATTTCTCGTTCGAAGAGAAAAGTGCAAGGGGGAGAGGGGGGGGCGTCGAATATTCGCAACGTCTCGAACATTCGAAATAGACAGGAATTGAATTTTCAAATCAAATGCGATTGTACCATGACTAACACTTGATTAGTATTTTAAATCTTCGAAAATTCTCACACGATCTTTAGAAATGCTCCCAAACAGATGAATGAAGACGTCAGCCAGGTATAAACTTACCACAGGCGCGAGTAGAGAGGTCCACGCTGCGTACGAGACAAAAGGAACGCTTGATCGAGCGCTGTGGAAAGTTTTTCGAGCCTTTGGCTGATCGTCCGGCACGATGAAAGTTAAACACGCCTCTTTTCAAATGACCAGACCGGGAGCTGGGCTGCATGGAGGACTTGTTGCTGCTCTGGAAGCAACTGATTGCTAGCAGGACAGTCACTCCTCGTACGAGTTGGCTTAGCAGCCCCCGCTGAACGGTGGCTCAGTGGTTAGAGCGCTCGGCTACTGATCCGGAGTTGCAGGGTTCGAACCCGACCGCGGCGGCTGCGTTTTTATGGAGGCAATACGCTAAGGCGCCCGTGTGCTGTGCGGTGTCAGTGCACGTTAAAGATCCCCAGGTGGTCGAAATTAATCCGGAGCCCTCCATTACGGCACCTCTTTCTTCCTTTCTTCTTTCACTCCCTCCTTTATCCCTTCCCTTACGGCGCGGTTCAGGTGTCCAACGATATATGAGACAGATACTGCGCCATTTCCTTTCCCCAAAAACCAGTTATTATGATTATCAACCAATTTTCCCGCGTTACGAACTCAGGTTGATCCAGTAAACCATGGGGTCTCGAATGGCGTGGTGTAGTGCACTTGAGTTCTGAATCCGTGTTGGAATGAGCAAATAGTGATGAGTGCCTACTGCGACATCTGACATCAGAGAAATGCCAACTTGTGCTTGCATGCATACGGAAGTCAATGACGGAACGCAGGTCGGCGTCTTCAATTGTGCTGCGCGGAACTACGCGTTAAGTGATGCACGATACTCCGCCATCCTCGTCCACCGTTCTTTGCTGACGTGCTTTCGTGCTATCGTTGTTTTCCTCGCTCGCTGCCTGTCACGTAACGAAGCGCCACGACAGGCGCGCCGCCGAGTCGCATCGACGTCGTCAACAACCTGTCGTGACCCTGCGCACGTTTAACAACCACCGGAAGACGGCCTCGATAACAGATCCCGCCAGACTGAATGGAAGCGCGGCGGAAGGGAAGGAGAGCGGTCGAAACACCCGCCGAGAGAGAAGGGCGGACGCTGCGGGACTCAATCGCACAAAGAACACATAAGGCACGCGCACGAGGTTCGAGCAGAAACTCGATCGCGACTGCCCGCATGAACCCCTGAACTTCCGCGGGATCGTGTCGAGAGCTGCGATAAACAAACTGGCGAATAGTGCGCCATTCTTTTCATTAGTTCCTTCTTTTTTTCTTTCTTTTCTTTCCCTCTCGCTAGCTTCCGGGAAATCATGCTTCGCGCAGGACATCCGGCTGAAGTTTCAACGGTTTTTATTCTCGGGCTATTTCTGGGCTCCGCGTTTTGCTTTCCATTTTGCGGACTGATCATAAACTTGTGATACGACGGGAGTGAGGGTTAGCTACTTTATCTAAGCACGATGTTGTCAAAACAGTGCGCCTAAGTCGCTCACGCAATGTCATGGCCACGCAGTGATTTTATCTCGTTGCTCTCTTGCAGGAAGCAGACCCCTGTTCGCGTTAACTCCGTATCGGAGAAGTTGTGAGAGGGTCAAACCCCCGTTGGGCGGAGGCAAAATGCGCATACAGGAGCATGAACACATCACGCCGTTGTAATTATAACGTATGTGAGATATCTAATAAAGGCCAGGCACTGATTTAGATCATGTGTTGATCTATCTGATCAAAACTGTACTATATCAGACTGTTCACTACCAAATAAGCCATCTTCACCGAAGGCCTAATTCAGTTGAGCAGTCTGGTGACACTGCGGCTTAACTGACTTCGTAACAAAGTTCCTTTTTGACACAGGTCAACTAAGTGGGAGCACAGCTCAGTGAATGCCGAAACTGAGCTCAAATGTGTCAGCCGTTCACTTAAATAACAAAAGCAGGAGCAGTTAAAGTAGGCTCACTATTGGTGAAAACACCCACGGCGCCTCGGTTACACTGTAGCCAGCATCGAAAACATCCTCTTCTTTTATATATTCCTGTTTGTTACACTCGCACATGCGTGTGTTTCAAGCACTACGCTGACACTTCGGCTTCAGCCAGCTGTTGTTCAGTTTCCATGCCGGTGGCATAACTGTTGAGACTTGCACAACATAATGCGACTTTCAAAGTAAAAACAGCCTAGTGGCTCAGTTACGAACCAATTTCATGCCAGCAGAATATAAGAAAACGTGCACTGGGCCGGACACGAATGTCTGGCCGGAGAGGCTTCCTTTCGTACGGCAATGGTTTCTTGTTTTTGTTTTTTATGCTTCTCCATGTTGTACGAATGCTTCCGAATTTTTATCCTAGTTTCTCTTTCTGTTGCACATAACTTGTTCTCCACATCATTTCTGTCTTTCTGTTGCTTTTTCTTTTACGCACAGATTCACCTATAGCCCCATGCCGAGCGTACCGGTCCAAGTCATGTGGGACACGCGATGCATTTGAGAATTTTCTATTGCCAAATGTCCGCTGACCTAACTTAGCAATTAAAGACTTTACATCGCGAAATTGAATTACTAACGGCGCTGTTTTTGTACCCGCAACCATAGAGTGAAAGTGAACAATGCATGCGGAGCCCGAACTGAGCACGCTGCAGGACCATTTGCTTTGAACGTCCCGCGCACGCCAGAGCTCCTCTGCTGGCCGCAGATATGGTGGCCTTAGCTGTATTCCTGCGTCTCGAAGCAGTTTTCTCAGCCCCTGGCTCATACTACGAAGGACTAACATTCATAAATCATGAATTTATGAGCACGTAACAAGATTATTATAATCAGTATAAACAACGAATGTAAGTAGTAGGGCACAGTGGCTTCTATATATGTTACTGCACACACGGTACCACATCTATACTCCGTTTCATACATAGCTGTCTACACAGCCAAAGGTACGGAAGTAGTCCGTCAAAAAAAAACTAACAAAATGTGTCACTCCGCCTCGCGTCGTGGCTGAGTGGTACGAAGCGCGGGCATGTTTGTTCATTTTGTGAGGGGGCCCAGGTTCGATCCTCAGCGTAGGTTTGTTCTTTTTTTATCTTTTTTCGGCGAATCTCTAGATAGAAAGTCTAAATGCGAGCCATATATAAGTGGCCTTTTTTGTTATCAAAATGAAATGACTTCTTTAATAAGAAGCGTGCTGTTAACTTTTTCCGCAGGGAAACGAAAGTGAAGTGAGAGTTCGCAACGGACGTGCTGAGAGGCGCTGTTTTTCGGTGTTCACGGATTTTTTCGCATGCTGCACACAATGAATCATTAATTGTGGGGTGATAGAATTCAGTGTGGCTTCAATTATTTTACTCCGCCAGAAAGACCTTCTTTCTTAAACCTCACAACTGTCCGAGGGCTCACTCCGGTCATCTCGCCCACAATTGCGAGAACGTCACGCACAGTCTTCTCGGGGTGGAGCTTCCTTATGCTTGCGTAGACATTAACTATCACCGCCTTGCAGTCTTTAGAAAACTTTGGAGACTTCACCTTGGAAAAGAGGCGAACAGGAGATGTTTTTGAAGTCGAAGCGGGGGAAGAAAACAAGCGAGCAGGTGACAGCGACGCCATTTTCACAAACAGACCTGCCGGCTCAGCTGCGAAAACCTGATACAGCCGGCGCCTGAGAAAACGAAAAATCTGCGTCACTCGGTTCTGGAAAACATAAAAGAAAAATCAATCTATTTGCAAAATAAAACACTTCCATCGGTCTACTATAATATCAACTACTGTTCACTTTGCTTGTCAATTCATTTCTATTTTTATTTTTGACGCACTATATTATGATGCGGACAAGGATCGCAAACAGGCACCGTAGCCTTGGCTGCGTAGACAGCTAAGTATGAAACGGAGTATAGTAATAGAATGTAACCTGGACAGCTTTGTAGCACGAGAACACGTGCATTTTACATCCGTTTCGGTATTTTCATACATCAGTGACGGCCACGTCTGACAGACCTAAATGAAGTAAGGGTACATGTGTAAGAATATGCGCAATCAAATTACACTTCTCAGTAGCTGTTAACTCTCTACATAACAAGTGCAATACGCAGCGCGTGTTGTAACTTTGTTTTATTTATTCCTTCGCTTTCGAAACCTCGTTCCGCACCTTCTTTATAGTGTCTGACGTATCCTGTTCGTATCTAAGTCGCGCAGAAGCCGTATTATTCCTGCAGCTCGGCGCAACAAATATAGCAGCATCGAGCTTTCGTTACAGTTCGGAAGCTGCCCAGCGCAGCAGCTGTAGCAGTGCGCGATTTCTGGATTGGTTGTTTTCCAACGCAAGTCGGCGGAATCCGGAAACGCCTCAGCACCTATGCACAGACACGCGCTCAAGTCAGGCAAGGTTTATTTAGCAGCTCCCGTGGCGTCATGTCCACGTTCGGACAGCGCGGAAAAACAAGGCGGTATGCGCAGCTAAAGCAATGAGGGGGGCAGCTGGGTGACGGAAGCAAAGCACGCACCGCGCGTGATCTTTAAGCATTCCTCGCGTTCTATAAACGGCTTCGAAGACAAACAAGCGGAGCCCATGCATTTCGAGAGCCGAGCGGTGTAGGCCGTATACGGGGGTGACCAGCAGTCTTGAAGCCAGCGGAGCGCGCACGTACTTGCATGCGCTGGGCGGATGTGCCCGCAGTTTCGCGTGGTGCGAGATCACGTACGAAAGAAGCCGTGCACACGCCTGTGCGCGCGTCGGCTTAACGTGCGCGCGAACAGGAAATCGAGACGGCCCTGGTGGTATCAAATTGCCGTTTTTTGTCTGGGGAATTGCGCGTTGGGTCCGCAGTGGGCGTTCCGCGTGTCGTGGCAGCCGCATTGGAGGGATGTCTCTTGAAGGGCTTTGTTCTGACGCATGCCTGTTCCTTCAGCTGACCAGGAATAGCCTCCTCCCATGCACATAGGAAGACGGAAAAGCGGAAATTTTCCGCACTGGGGCAAAATTAGACGAAAAATTAGGAAAGCACGGCTTCGTCAAAATGCCGTCGTTCTTGCTAACGTCGTGTAATAAGTTAGGGTACTATATTTGGGGCATCTAGCAGCAGCAGCCAATATAGTGCACCATATCGCAGCGGTTCTTGAGGCACTCGGCCCAAATGTGCGCTGTACGCATGCGCTGGCTTCCCTTGATTTCTTCACACTGCAGAAAGTTTTTTAAACATTTCACATACTTGTTAGCCACAAGCAGCCTAATCTAGATCATAAATACCCACCCTTGCCGGCTCATCAAGCGATGGCTCAATGTACAGTTTCTCTCGTTGATATTGAAAAGGCAGAAAAACTCAATTTCTGAAGCTTCTGCGTGTTTTTGTGCTGTCAAATGGCAGGGCCTTTCATAGTTATACCTTCCTCCTTTTCGGCAACAAAAGTTGTGTCCTTTACAAAATTTTTTGTTATGAATATAACGAATTTGTTTTTCACGCCCCAAAATTTTCCGAGACTCAGCCAAACAACTTGCTAGTTGCAACACTGTCATCTTTCTCTTTTGGCCAAAGTATGTGGCCAGTCGGTGCAGGCACCCCTAATATGCTTGTGTGTCAGAAAAAAAAGTTTGGCTGTTGATCGTGCCCATTTGATATGTTGATCTGCGCCGACTTGTTGATACTGAGGCTTGCAGTGTGTTTATACGCCCCAATGGGAAATCATGGCTGTGTGAACTGGGATTTCCAAGGTTGATTTTACTTTGAGAAATATCCTTAACCGTGTTAGGAAATGCGCACCTGGCCTGCTGAAAGCGAGTTTTCTACTAATATGACAACGTCCAATCGCCGTCGTTATTACTCGGTGTGGTATCTTTGCGTGTGTGTGTGAGAGAGAGGGGGGGGGGGGAGGGAGATGATATGACGATTATGGCGACGATATCGCCATCATTTTGTCGATCAAACACGCGTATGTTTTTGCGTTGAAATCATTTCTAGGGACGCAGTTTCGAATCCGGCCTGTATTTGGTGCGTTAATTGCTAGGAAATCAACAAACACGTGAGCGAAAACTGGCACAGTCCAACCTGAATACATCGAGGCAGAAAAAAGCATGCAGTTCCTGTCAAGTGGAATGAGCTAGGAATTTATTATTTTGCTCGATAAATATTAAATTGAGGAAACAGAGACCCTTGCGTCAAACTCCAGAAAAAAAAATGCGCTACCATTTTGATCTAATTCCATCTTTCGATATCGAATAACCCATATGTATTAACAGAAGTACTTGTATTTGGGCGTGTTGGTTCATATCTTTTCAGGAGGACACAGGGGCGCAACAAAACACACGGACATGGAAGTAGACAGGGACGAGCGCTCGTCCCTGTCTACTTCCATGTCCGTGTGTTTTGTTGCGCCCCTGTGTCCTCCTGTATTAACAGAATTACGCAATGAAGTCAAATTGCAGGTCGAGTTAGCAATTTCACAAAAAAAATCTGCCATGGGGTGTTCGAGGAGTTTGAAATCTGTTAGCGCTCGATCCGGGTTTCCACCTTCCCAAGGCTCACACAACTTGGAATCTGCGGCGATTTATTTCGCTTCTAGTGAAATTGCTAACGCCCGGCTGCTTTCTTTATGCCTGTTTTAATTCTCATATAGTGTTCAACGTCAGTTTAACGAAACTGTATACAGCTTAATCAGAAAGCGAAGGTGTTTACAAAAGGGCAGTCATGTGTTGGTGGCATTTCCCGTGCCCTATGACTAGCAGGATAAGCCTGTTTATCTCAATAAGCGGATTAGGCTAGGCGGTCCACTGTTATTAAGCCGCCGGTCTCCAGCTTACTGAGCTTACTGCTGCTTAGGCCTATAGCGTACATGCTCTTTCCTGGTGAACAAGAGCCGATTCTGAGCTTCGACTGCGTGTATCCTTGTTAGGAATCAAAGGTGATACTCCGAAATTTGAGGGAAGGCTTGACATTCCACGCGCATGTTATTGTTTCGTGACCTTCATACATAAAGTAATCCGTCTAGTTACACTGTGAGAGGTTGCTTACGGGTAGTTCAATGGAGCTGGACTCAGTGTTTGTATTGATAAATCAAAGTTTCTTCCTAATCTGCCCAGCTTTGTTTTTGTAACGGAGATCACACGATATATCAAACGCTTCACAGAATGATCTTACTTCACAGAATAAGCCTGGAGTTGTCATAGCCCGAATTCTAAGAAAAAGGCTGTGAAAGAAGTATAGCGCACAGCTTAATGTTCGAGTGTCCAAGAACGCTCTTATGTGAGCGGTTATAAGAAAAGCTGTCAACGCTCATGAACACGACACCTTTTACATGCTTTGCATTCAAGCGTTAATGCGGTAAGCGCTCTGTGATGATCACGTCCTCGCGTCAATAGTCCGATAACTGTGCCAAGGACGCACCGTCCGATGAACAAAATGCGCTAATATTCGTAGTATATGCGCTGTACACTGCGCGACTCAATACAGGCGAAAAAATTCTCGCAATGACCGCGCGAGGATTTTCATGGAGACAGAATGAAAAACTCCCGAGATTTGCACTTCCTCCTCAGACTAGGAGACCATGACAGCTTTAGCTGTACACCCTCCCTCTTTTCGATATCCCCTCCCTTAACAAAAAAAAAGAGAAGCGACCTCTTTCAACCCGCCTGGGTCCCAAGCCCACCTTAATCCCATGACCATGGAAATGGCGTATTGTCAAGAACGCTCGCTCTTTTGACCACCCGCCTGGATAGCATTACAGAGATTCAGCGTGGCGTTATTCACGATCCGCTGTCGCGGGGACCTAGCTGCGCCTGCACAGTGGTATAGAGTGGACTCCTCCAGGAACCGGCTCACGGTAGCGGATCGCGCTATGCTAAATCTTTCAATTCTCTTAGGTCGTAAAGAACGCGAGAGTTTTTGGTTACGACAGACTACGTCGATTAACACGGAGAACGCCCCCCGTAGAGCTGCCACTTTAAATGTCAGGAATTCAGTGATTCTCGCAATCCACGGTGCACTACTAAGGTGCGAAGAATAATATACACTGAATACGCAGAGGTCTCGCTTGTCCAGCCTCAAATTACGCGTTCCTCTCACGTGCTCACTGACTCCCTCACCACAAAGCCAAGCACAGGTGCGAGGCTTTAGTGTGAGAAAGAACATGATTCTACAGAAAGAAGTCCATTTAGAAATTGAATAACTGCGCAGCTTTCTGCGCTTGCGCATTGTCGCAGGGGAATGCTGGCGTGAGTGCCACGTGGTCACCAAAAATAAAAGGGCATCCAACAAAGAGGTACCCCTGCAATTAGTCAGCAGAGGGCTTCATGTGAATGACACGCCCGCCAAGATTCTGTATGGAAGCCCGGTGATACCGATGCAGGCTTCACGAGAAACGAACTAATCCTTTTGAGACACTTATATGCAACACAACAGTACGTCGTTCTGATTAAAAGAACGTGTTCTGTATCGCCATTGTTCAGAGTTTCCAGCCTTGTTGAGCAATGGAAAGCAAAGGCTGGACGATGGTGGATTCAACGACCGCGATTTGTAGGCTTTGAATTGCGACAGGTGTTCACAGGAAGGGCTCTTTTCAATCGCTTCTTGAAGACTGTGCGGACATGTACAAGCGTTCGAATGTGAGAGCTGCAGCCTGCTTTACTATGGAGGCGTTTGCCCCCGTGAAACTATTGCGTTGCGACTGTAAAAGGAGACGTAACACGCCCCAGTTCCAGCTAAAAGAAAAGAATGTTTTATGGAGGAAGGGGTGCCTGAAAAGAGTTTTTGCATTGTTACAGCACCACGTCGCTTATGCTAAGTACTTTTTGTAGTGCATACTTATGCGCCGTGACTTAAACGTCTTCCACAGTTGCGCTGTATTATTACATGCGCAACTGGTCTGTCAAAAGTGAGGGATTATTTCTATAGGTTCGCAGAGACGATTTAAAGCCTGTGTTAAGCAACTTCTCCATGAATTCGTCCTTTCAAAAGAGAGCGCTGGCGTCGCTCTTTCTCTGGACTTCTAAAGCGAGTGTTGTTCAGTTCATTTTGTCATCTATGCGAGAGCGCTCAGACAGGATGTAATATGCCTGCACATTGTAGTACTGAATGGAATCCCTGGAATCGCACATATGCTTCAGAACACTGTTTCTTCGATTTGTACCTGACGTGGCTCAGTTGCGTCACATCGCATATCCTATTATATCTAATAAAATGCGGGAGTTTACGAAAGAATAGCACACCTATACGCAAACCTGGAAAGCGGAGCAAAGGAAGCTGCTGTGCATGTTCAGTGCTGCATGTGTCACCTTTTGAAGCAAGGTGCTAGACGGAACTTCGAAATTAGACTGAAGTTAGGTGGGCGGATGAGGTTAAGAAGTTTCCAGGCATAGGGTGGGCGCAGCTGGCAAAGGACAGGGTTGATTGGAGAGACATGGGAGAGGCCTTTTCCCTGCAGTGGGCGTAGTCAGGCTGATGACGATGTCGAAGATGAACTTCTATGAGAAATTTTAGACTGCTCTGAACCTAGCATATCTCCTGTGATCTGTGGCGCATCCATAAATTTCTTTCCTTGTATTATACTCTGCTCATGTGGTTGGAAAAGAATAAGTAGAGTGTGCTGTCTGTGGACATACGTTCTTGCAAATACACCTTCTTCTTACTACGATCCCTGTACATTTAAAAAAAAATGTGCCCGGAAATATGCACGACTAAAGAAACTGATTTCCCAAGAACATCATATCCGAACATGATTAGAGTAGGAGTTCTGGGAACGGACTGTACAGAGAAGGACAAGAAGTGGACGCAACTGCGTTGCCTTTCTTGCCCTTGTCCGACGTCTGCCAGCGCTGCCTTTCTCAGCGCTTCCTTTCTCACCCAGCAACAAACCTTGCTATAGTCGGAGAGCACGCCCATAAGTTATAATATACAGTTCAGAACTTAGCGTAAGGAAATGAACATAGTTGTTACTTATAAAGCGAACGAAAACATGCGAAGGGCATGTTTCGTTTACCATCCCACTGCGACTGCTTTGCCGAGGAGAAGCCGCCGTCGATTCGTTAAAGGAGCTGACGCGAACAGGGTTCCCAATTATTCATGTTTATTTGCAGAAGACACTCCAAGCGAGCTGCCCTGTATTAAGAGATAGCAGGAAAAGGCAATCACGATTCTGCATGAATGGAATTAGAATAAAGAGGCGCTTCAGACTTCGGCAGTGTAGTCGCAGTTAACCTAAAGACCCTCTACGAGAAAGCACAGAAGGCTCTTTTGTGAGACGATGAGGTGCAGTAGAAGTAAAGAACACCCGGAGGAAAGAGGACGAGTACTCAAATAAAGAGCAAATGGGGGGGGGGGGGGGGCACCCTAGACTCAGCCTTCCGCCTTCAGGCCTAGGTGTCGGCACTAATTTGGAATCATGACACGCTAGGATTTCTGGTTTATCTATGGAGATGGCGCTGCTTCATTGACATTGCTCGCGTCGCCACTTCGAAGCGCTGGGGTACCAGTTTCCAAGGTCGACTTGACGCAGTTCTCTGGCCCGTAATAAGCCTTCCACGGAAATTTCCATTTGACTGTTGGACATATTTTATGGCTAATCGGTCGACCGCGCTATATAGTACGATGGGAACGGCGTGTGCCTTGTGTGTACCTTTCAACGGGGTGTACCTTGCGACGGCAGTGCCCCCTTGTCGGTCTGTAGATGCATTGCAAACTTGCATTTCAGAATCTGTTCAAATGGAATATTACGGGCTATTCCGGGCGTTTAACACATTGAACAACGTAAAAACGTTCATTGCACGTGTTACGTAGCACTGTGGCCAAAATGAAATTCACTGTTGCTTTTCAACCTAGCGTTCAAAACTCGGTGCAGTGAACATTTCGTAAGTCATTCGCTCTTCAACCCTTTTTTCTACCGTAACGTGCGTCTTCAAAGCCGCATATCACCCTCACCTCATGTATTATGTGCTCCTTGAGAAACAGACAGTGCTCTATTTGATGAATGCCAATACATTTATAAGGAGTCTGAAGACGCTCATGCTGTCCGTGTCCGATTCACACAAAAAATCTTGCCAGAAGTCCCGTCCAAGAAGGCAGAACTGCTTTAAGAGAAACTTTCAAGGAAAGAAGCATTTTCGTGCAATTTTGACACGATTTGCTTTCGAGTATGCCGTCTATCGGTAAATCCCTGCAACTGAGTTGCTTCCTGTTGAGCTAAATCATAGCTAATGCTCGGGTTCGTGCAGTCTTCTGGTGTTGCTCCTCTTTTTGTTCATGACGCAGTACAGCTTCAAAGATGAACATGCAATTATATGAAGGACAACCTTCAAACCTTCGTTCAAGTCAGATCACAGCCAGGCCCTCATCTATGGGGTACGTAGCTGAAAATTCTGCTTCTTTGAAGGAAAAACAGCCCTCCAATGATACCATGTGCGTGAAAGTATTTTAAGAAGCTTCAAGGCCAGGTCGCCTTCGAGCTAAACGTCCACAAAACACGGGGCGTTCCTCTAATTTGTGATTCTCGGAAGTTCTCATAGAATTTTTTTCCTCCTCACTGTTTAGAAGCTGTAGACGTCTAAAACTTCTGAACTTTGAAGAGGACGTACAGTCCAGAGCGCACCGAAGCATCACTCAGCGCGGGCAGCGCTGACAGTTGCATTCACATGCAAAGTTGCCGGCAAGCCTCTAGTCCAAAAGTTGAGAGATTTCTAATTGAATACAATAAGAATCCTACTGAAAACTCATTCAAAACTGGAAGAAGATTTCATTGGTGTTAAAACGATCTGTGTATGCGTGCCCGTTCCTCGAGTGTTATTGAAAATCTATTGAAAGCTTATTCCTGCTCATGTAAACTTTAAACAAGCGCACTACAGGTGCCCGGTGGTTCCTTGGCACGGAGCAGACCTGGCCCACTGTGACAGGCGAGGTGGCACTGGACTTTCTCAGCCAATGTGTCTGCGGGGTCAAATATCTCTGAATGGCTGAAATTTCAAGGCAGGGAAGAATGGAGAGAAGCCCTGAAGACAAGCACTCGTCCTATCAGTTCCCGTTTCTCACTCTGACGTCATCTTGCTCTTCACCCTGTCTCAACGTGTACTAAGCTAGCCAACTCTATGTCTTCAGGTAATTCAGGTTTGGCCTGTACTCCACCAGCTACAACCTGTGATATACACCTAACCAGATTCCAAGAACAAACGCATCGTCGGCGAAAGGGTGACGCCTGCGCGCTTCCTGAACCAACTGCAGATTCCACGGTGCTCGCGGGTCGCGTTAGTTGGAGGCCACGGGTCGTGGTATACAGCGTCGCCTGGCAGTAACGTCCGTTCCGCTTTGGCCTGGTCATAAGGACGTCGCGGCGGCGGCGGGTCTTCCGCATTCACTGCTGTCTGCATTCCCAGACGCCCAGGAAGTGGGTCGCGCCTCCAGTGCGGCCACCTCGCGCCATGAGGGGGAGAGGGGGTGCGGCCGCGCGCAGTACGGGGTCTGTTTCCGAAAAGCGTCCAGACTCTCTTCCCTGTCCGGCGATGGCCGCGCATACGCCTTGCGAGACAAGCTGCAGGACGTGGCGGTTTACTGATGCCTTTCTTTGCAAAATGTGTTAAAACGACTCCCATGTGGAGCAGATTTCAATTAAGGGAGTAATTACTCCTTTAATTACAGTTGGTAGCGAGGTGCTTGGAGTGGTAAGGGAATACGTCTACTTAGGTAGTGACCGCAGATCCGGATCATGAGTGGGAAATAACGAGAAGAATAAGAATGGGGTGGAGCACACATGGCAGGTTCTCTCAGATCATGAATGGCAGTTCACCAATATTCCTCAAGAGAAAAGTATACAACAGCTGTATCTTACGGGTAGTCACCTACGGGGCAGGAAGGTGGAGGCTAACGAAAAGGGTTCAGTTTAAGTTAAGTAAAACGCAGCGAGCCATGGAAAGAAAAATGATGGGTGTAACGTCAAGAGACCGGAAGCGGGTAGAGTGGGCGAGGGAACAAACGCGGGTGATTGACATCCTAGTCGAAATCAAGAGGAAGAAATGTGCTTGGGCAGGGCCTACAATGCGAAGGCAAGATAACCGCTGGTCCTTAAGGGTAACGGAGTGGATTCCAAGAGAAAGTAAGCGTAGCAGGGGGCGGCAGAAAGTTAGGTTGGCGGATGAGATTAAGAAGTTTGCAGGCAAAGGGTGGATGCAGCTGGCAAAGGACAGGGTTAATTGGAGAGACCTGGGAGAGGCCTTTACCCTGCAGTGGGCGTAGTCAGGCTGATGATGATGATGATGATGCCTCATCAGCACCCAACTATAGCAGTAGTGCCGGTAGATCACTGGTTATAGAGCCCTGGACCAGGATGAGCTCTTCAATATATAGCAGTATGGCTAACCGTAAGTGAATACTAATTAATAATTGCCCCCTGAATTACAGTCTAGTCCACTTTGGCGGATACGCTTTAGTACAAGGGACTTAGTGAGAAAGATGTATAGCTTTTTTTAGCCGTATCACTGTGATTAGGTGAATGCTAATTAGTTATTACTCCACTGTTTGATGCCTTCGTTAGGACGATGTTAAAGGGCTAAACCGTGAGCACGAAGGCGGAGGACGGCGGACGTGTGAACATGGTGTGATATTCCTGCTTGTGGCGCCGCGTAAGTTCTTTTGTTGAAAGATCGAACAGGCGTGGGATGAGTGCAAACAAAAATTAAGCAATGAGGCAAAGCGCTTCTCCTTTTCCGGCACGCAAATTTCTTGAATTTCCTTGCATGGCAGGAGTGAAACGGAAACGCCTTTCGGACTGTAAAGGAAGGCATTGCGTTTTGATGGCGATAAACGCGAATACCCAATTATGAATGGTTATGATCATCATGAATAAGGCCCCTCCCATTGATCTCCACTTGGCCCTCTCCTAAGCCAGCAGCAATGAATACGACGAATGAAAAAGGTTGAAGTGTTTCGATTCTGTGTGGTGAACTTGCCTACTTCGAACGTTGGTTTAACAGGCAAGGACCGAACGCCGGTCACGCCTGGTGTGTTGATTTGCTGGGGTAGAAGTCTTGTTGAGATACTGGATGCTGCACTTTATGTGCTGAAAACACCAGTCCCTACTTTGCGACTTATACGAAAGAAGGAACTCTGTTGCACACTGCGCCCTTACCTACTCGCTGCGACAAGTGTGCAACCGGAAACTCTCCGGGACTCGTAAAGGCTTTCCTGCTTCGTGTTCGCCCGAACTTCCTCTTTTCTGTTGTTTGTAAGCACCGCACCCCCCGGCGAGGAGGATGTAATCGCCGTCGGCGCACACATCTCACTGGGTCGGCAAGGCCGTTGGCGCAAGGAGGCGGCGTGTTTACATCGGTCGCATGCACTGCCACGCTGGCGGGCCGGTTACGCCGCGCTGGGAGAGGAGGAGACGGCAAGAGAGAAAGGTCGTCTGTATTTTCGAGAGCGCTGCCGCCGCAGCTGCCGCCACGCAGGTAGCCACCAGGCGATCGAGCAAGAACCGTCTCCATGGCGACGGCTGCTGATGACGTCATTCAGTTCATTGATCGTGATGACGATGCGGCGCCGGCGCTGTTGCAACGCCGTCGCCGCCGCCCTCGTTTTCGCTCCCTCGTTGACAGGCTTTTGCGTTCTCTCGCCCCCCGCTCTTCTTGCAAGCCTTTTCGCTTTCTAATCGAGCCCACGTTTTTTTCGGGACGTTGGAGGGAGGAAGATGCGGCATCTGCCAGCATCTGCCGTTTCTCTTGCCCGTTTCTATCGTGCCTGCGCGGGAACGAATTCTCTCCGTTTGAGCTAGCCTGCCTCTCTCGGGCCAAGCCCAGTATTTTTAGACTCGGCCGCCACCACCTCTCCCGTGCGGGCTTGGATGACGAGGGAGAATTTGGAGCAACCTTTCGCAAACGCAGGAATGAGGTCGACCGTGGCCGCCCGGAACGCTTTGGCGCAACTTTATTACTATTGTTTTCTTTTCAGCGCCTCGACGGAGCGGGTAGGTCGCACGCCGTCCTCACTTGCGTAACGGAAACGAGCCTGTTCGTCTCGCAGCGACAGGTGGTCGCCGGTAGTGTGGAATGCGTCACTGACGCGTTGCCCTGCTCACCAAGCAGGCGCCTAACGGCTGCCTCGGCGTGTCAGACGTTCAGCTCTGACAGCTGATGGGATGCATAGTCAGCTCCTTCTCGGGCGCACCTCGGTTAAGCGGAGCTGTCTGTTCCCTGTCGTCGACACCTTTAGCCAAGTTACGCCCAATGAGGCAGAGGGCTGCCTCATTGGTATTCAATTAGATGTTCCCTACACCACTGGCCGGCCGTCATATTACAGCGTATCTCCTTATCTCGCTAAACTGACACTGCCACCCCTGGCGGCGTCGGTCTTCCCTTTGGAAGCACACGAGGTCATAAATCATTTGTTCCCCCTAGTATGTGTCCCGGTCAAGTCCACCTTTAGTCACGCTAGGATATCACATTACCCCTCCTTTTTTTGTCCGTGGGTTGGTTGGTTGGTTGGTTGGTTGGTTGGTTGGTTGGTTGGTTGGTTGGTTGGTTTTTTGGGGAAAGGAAATGACGCAGTATCTATCTCATATATCGTTAGACACCTGAACCGCGCCGTAAGGGAAGGGATGAAGGAGGGAGTGAAAGAAGAAAGGAAGAAAGAAGTGCCGTAGTGGAGGGCTCCGGTATAATTTCAACCACCTCTTTGTCCGTGGGCGCCATGTGCGCATCCTGTGCTGTAGTACACACGAAAGGGCTACGCTCTCTACTAAGAAATGAACTGACCTTCATTCTCTTCTCTTTCGCTCCCTCTGTTCCCGGGATACCCTGCTCAAGTGTAGGGTAGCCAGTTCGCGTTGCCCGGTTAACCTCCCAACCTTTCCTTTTTTCTGCCTCGCTCTTATTTTCCAATCACTCTGCTGTCTGTTTCTTATAGGTTGTACCGACCACCTTCCTTTCCATAATTTTCTCCTCGGCCAAACTTGTTTCAAGCTTTTCGTTAGCCTTCAAGTTTGTGGCCGGTTGCAACTGCTATACACTTTTCCTCCGTGGGATGTCGTTATAAGCGGCTATTAGAAGTTTTGTCGTGCTAATTAATAAAACGGTGGTACTTCCTTTCATCGGCCATATTTAGGGTGTTAGGTGATGATTTCGCCCCTTTACACGTCTAATTTGGTCCCCTTTGTAGGATTCTCCTTTTTTAATGGCAGGATTGAACAGTGCACACAGGACGAGGACACACGGAAAGAAACGACCTCGTCCTGTGTCCGCTGTTCAATCTTGCCAAGCAATACCAACATGCCCAAACTGCCACGTTAGTGTCCTTATTTGAACGGCTGAAATTCTGTATATCACGATGAATAAATGTCAAATGTGCGCTATGTGTTAAAGGTTTACATCTATAAGTAGTGTCTTTACCAAGTATTTATGCAGGAAGGGCTAAGAAGACGATGTGAGCCAGAAATGTCGGTTCCATGGTCCAGACTTGTTTTTTTCCCCCTAAATCAACGGAAACGTTTCATTCGCTAGCCTATGTGTCGACAAAAAAAAGACAAGAAAATAGAGGTGCCGTTGTGTGTGCACAAATTTCGCTGTCTAAAACTGTTACCTACTCGCGCGCGTCTACCACGCTAAAACTGCCCCTCGCTCCAAAGCATATAACGAGCTGACCTTGAAGATGCCTGCAAAGAAGGGAAGGACAGATTCCTTTCGAGGCGGTACTCGCCTAACACGTGCTCAGAATATGCATGTGCCGACTGCTGCGAAGAGCTTTTCGCCGCATTCCGATTCCTGGCCACTGCCTGGCTCTCGCAACTGCAAATTTGCTCGAAGCTAGCACCGGTGTCCCGATAAACAGCTCGACACGCTCAGACTTAAAACGTAAAAAAAAAAAGCGAACTCTTCATCGAGTTCTTATCTTTACATGTCGTGACCTGTCATGGGAACAGTTGTTCGCCGTAGTGTTATTGGAAGCATTTTTGCAATGCATTTACTGCACATGGCTTCGAAAAACAGCTAAAAAAGACATTGTTGTTGATCTGTTGGTCGTCGAAGCGGGATATAACACGCTTTGTTATGAACTTTTTATTTCTCTTTAATCCTAGCTTTGCACTTGTTATATACATAAGTGCTTATTCACAACGCTAACATGATAACCTCCAAAATCGATACTGATACAAGGGACCGAATTCAGCCACTTGCTTTCCAAGTGGTGTTTGTTTCTTCAAACATAGAAAATATGCTAGATGTCTAACGGTGCCAGACATAGTGTTGAATAAAAGAGCTTACCGTGGTCTTTCTCTCTACATTCTAGGTGTAGGTTCATCTGCCCAGGCCCTGGAGCTTACCCTATAGGGGATCTCTAAACACCAGACACACCTACTTTCCTGTATTTCTTAAAATCTAAATAGCTCAGACAAACAAGATCTCTAGTAGCTGTGGTCCTTTTGCATCGTGCATTCTGCACTCTGAATGTAGTCGCTTGTGGCGAAAACTTTGTTTCGTGTACTATGGAACTGAAATTGTACGCGTGCTCAACTAGGTTCCACTTTCTAAAGTGAGCACTGCAAATACATCTGAAACACAATCTAAAATGCATCTTGCGACGCTGGCGACCCAAGCCAAGTGCTAGTAATATCCTAGTAATACATTCAAGTAATAGCACTAAATCCTAGTAATGTCTCAAATGCCACTGCTTTCAACCCTATGAATCTTTTCAGTCATTGCGCGTGTCCTCAGTATGGCCGTATTTAACCTTTTTCCCATAAAATGTTTATTTTTTTTACGTTTACTCAGTATCTCACTCCGAATATCTTTTCTTCAATTAGCGTATAATTACTCATCAGGCTTCAATAATTATTAATCATTAGGCAAACATCGGACTATTGTTTTCACCACAAAAACTAGTAGTGTCACTTTTCTCGAGTAGTTTGTTTCATTTCTGGGTCACGATTGACGCCACCCCCTCTTACGGGAACGCGGAAAAATTCAGATGAATTACTTGAAAACGCTTGTATAGAGGGAAAAAATAATCGCCATAACATGCGCGAAACTAATTAAAAGCGGCCACTGACTTTCAAGTGCACGGAACGAGGGAACGATGTGAAAAATCGTCTTTAGCATCCTATATATACGTCTCGAGCACCTCTCCTGTGTCTTTGAAGAATATGAGTGCAAACAGTAAGAGCAACCTATAAACGCCCACCCGCTTACATAAAATCCTTAGACAGGCTTGAATCGGGTTGCTCTTTATAGTCATTATGTGTGGGCTCACTTGCGCAACGCGGCTCGTATAAGGCCTATATTTAAATTAAAAGGGTGGCCGCCTGTTTTAGTGTCTGTGAGCAGCGCTCGCTTGGAGCAAGAAACCGCCTCAACGTCGTCCTATATAGCTTCTATATGCGGCGAGTCCCATCACGTCTGTTCTATCAAGAAGGTCGACAGCATAATTCTCAAAATTCTTCTGAATCGTGAAAATTTAAGATATTCCTGAGAATCCCGCGAGCTTTCCGCGGCGTGCTCTATCTGAGAGGCTTTTTAAAGGAAACGCGTGAAAGACACGGTATATACATTGAGCAAGACCAATTTTCGAGCTCGGATAAAGATTAACCAGGCGCATTCTCAACCAGGGCGTCAAGGGGCTTCAGGGGACGTTGTGTAAGGGGACCTGTGAGAACGCGTTTTTCTCAGCCTCTATAAACGCAGTGCCGACGATTCTGTAATACCTTACAGAGAGAATCGGGGTGACTTGTGAATGCACACTGCGTCGCGGTCAATAGGACGTGTGGGTTCCAGGCATATACGTCGACCTACTATTAACCATAAGGCAGCACTCCTTCCATCGGGTACAGCGGCCTTTCTTCTCTCGACAAAAAACTGTTTCTGGCAGCTGCACGGAATGGGTAGCGCACTGCGTGACGTTCTATAGACATGTCTCACAGAGCAGAGCGTAAACGCGGCCTTGCGCAAAGCCGGGGAAATAATGCCGGCTTTTGAAAAGTGTTCGCGCGAAATTCTCGATACGCAGGTTTTGTGAGTTTCGTAGAGTTGTATAGGACGTTTTGCAACAGCAGGGGCATTGGTGTACATTGTACCTGATTGAATCATCCGGTCACTGGCCTTCGCTGTACTCTGTTCAGTATTCGAGAGAGAAAAATGCGGTCTGCGTAATGCCTCAGAGGGACAAGTACTTACAAAGAAGGTCGTGCCCACAATAGCGCCCTAGTTTCTGGAAAGCACAACAGACCTTTTTCTCTGTTAAAGAAGCCTACTCAGGGGTGGTCAGGCTGGGTTCACCGACTTCCTTTGTGCCTTATTTTCACTTTCCTTGGTGGTGCTTTTTTGCCTGTTCTCACTGCTACTTTGCATTTGCACGTCCTTTCTTCAATTACGTCTCGACCTCCCACGCTTGCGCATGTGAAAGAGCGCTGAAATTCGATGCATTTCGTATATTAGATTTAACGTCCACAAAGCGACACATATGCTATGAGGGACGCCGTAGTAGAGGGCTCCGGATTAATTTCGACTACCTTGGCTTCTTTAGCGCGCACTGGCCATGGTAGTCATGGTCATGGTAAGCGGCACGAGTTACGCTAGTGAACATGAAAAGCAGTAAGCGGCTTGTAGTATAATATTGCATCTAGATTACAATCTAGTATATAGTATTGTTCTGCCCAGCGACACGTTTATTCTGCTGCCAGATTCATTTGGTGTTTTTTCTTTCCTTGATATTTGAGAGCGCCAAGGACGGAGTGGAGTGTGCACGGAGCGACATTTTCCTTGCCTTCGTTTCGCAATTGAACGCAAAGAGGAGACCGAGGAAGAAGGCCAGAAAACTCTGCAACAAACAAATGTTTCCGTTACACAGCAAGGAGCATTGTTTTGACGGAGGTCGTGTCGGCAGTCTTGTATTTGCGCTAGGCTTAATTTGCCGGCAGCTTTGCATTTCGTTCGTTGGTTTTCGCTTCAACTTAGCCAGCTCACATTTACCCCCTTCGTTTCGCGAAGGTGTTTGATTGGATCGTGAGCGCCCCTTGGAGAGATTTACATGCCTGTGTGTGTTACTGCCAATAAATAAAAAAAAAACAGAGTTTACTCTTTATATTTGAGTGCATGTGCATGCATGTGTATATGAGAGGGGTAGGGCACACATGCTTATAGAACCATTATATAACCTTTGACAAAAGCTTGCCACTCTTCAACAAGATAACTATTCCTTTGGCAGGGATATATGGTCTTGAGAACTTGCTGTATAGTTATCAACATTTTAACCTTTACAGATGGGTTTGTTTCACGAAAATTGCTAGGCGCTGCAAGGACTCCTCCACCCACGGTGGAATATCTAGTGGCCGCACAGCACAGGGGATAAAGCCGGGTGGTAAGGGTAAAAAACAGCGCTCACGGCAAGCCGAACCGTGACACACATGCCAAAAGTTGAAAGCCTTTGAAGCCGAGACTCCCCGGGCTATTCTGCTAAGGCAGAAAGGGCGCCAGCAAATGGACTAGAATAGTGACCTCTCAGGCTTTTCACGTTTGCATGCTTTCAGGCGTGAGCAACGCGCCCAAAGGAGAGTTAGCTCACTCGTATGCGGCCGATAGCTCCTGCAACTTGCTAATAGGAGCACCCATTGTTTCGTCCAGGATGGCCTATATGCCCCTCCCGTTGTCATGGTTATTCTCGTTCTAGTGCGTCATCTCTATGTCAAATTTCATATTTCTCTGCTAAATATAATAAACAACGATGCAAAACTGTGATAAGGTCGCGACGTTTAAAATGTGCAATCCTGCTCTAAAATTCTTTTTTTTTTTTTTTACCTGAAGCGAAACGATTGAACCATTAATCACGACTCATGGCTAGTATAGTCTTTACGCGACTGAACCAATACATGCTCCGCACCTCTTGAGAAATTTTTGAAGAATCTCTCCTCGATTTTGTTTATTTCTTTATCGACCTAATTCTGCATACAAGTCAGAAGCGCGTTTTGCTCTCGTAATAAGTGGTTCAGAATATTCCTGAAAATTACAGCAGTGTCCTCCACGCAAGCCGGGCGACCTCTCCTCGCTGAACAGACCTTTCAACATTCCCGCAACGGGGCGAGCGGCAAAGAAGGAACAAATAATGATCGACATACATGCCGCACGTTTGTCGCACCTAAAGGTCAGCACCGCGAGCTCTCGCAAGCCTCCGTAATACGAAACACAGGCGCTGCGCAGCAGCTGCTGCATTGTTGTATAAAGCGAAACTTACATCGCACCGCAGGTCGCACTACAGCCGCAGCCATGGACCCTCAAGGCCAGAAAATCTGGACAAGCGTTTCTAGTCCGCACGACTCCCACCGTGTGCCGCTGAACACCCAAACTCAGCGCGGGAGTTTCGAATGTTCGATACATCTCTGTTTTTGTCAGGATTTGCCTGGGGCTAAATCCCAAAGCATCCCAGACATTGCCGCTTGGGAAGAGCTGATCCGGAGCCACGACCCGGATCGGCAAAGACTCATCATCCGTCAGGCGGAGACAGCTTACTACAAGGCTCTCTCCGCGGTCTTAAGTGCTGACAGCCGGCTGGGAGGCACCCTGTCCTAAGGCCCCGTGATGACGGGAATAAAGTTAATTCATTCATTCATTGTATGACCGCCGGAAAAAGTTGATGCGGGCGCAGGAACTAATCTATAACTAAGATTTTGCAGCGATGAGAAAGAGTCGGTCATGATAATCGCCACGTTCACGCAGAATCTTTTAGAACAGCCTAATTTTCTTGAAATTGCGAGCTTAACGAGTTTAAGTTTAAAGTGCGAGTTCACGAATGACTCTGAGCGGCGCCGTACTCTATCCATCCGTAGTCTCGACCTCGAGGCGAACGTAATCTTCCCGCAAAATTTATTCGTTTCACGCCGAAGCACGTGGCGTATATACGTTGGCATTTATAGCAGATGCTCCGTTAAAAGAATATGTTGACCACATTTCAGTTGAGGAAAGCTATGTCTTTGAGTTAAGCGTGCCATTCGAGGCTGCCTCGATCTTTGCAATTTACACTGTTGAGAAATATAAGAGCGAACAAACTGTGAGCATTCATTTATTTTCCTATGCAGTGATGTGTGATAAGCACGGCTTTTCGTTATTCAAACTCGTTTTCCTCTTGGCGTACAACATCCAAAAGTCGTTTTCAAATTTAGCGAATAAATAACCAGGAAGTTTGCAGTTCTTGTGCAAAGAGGTTTGCTCTCTCTCATATTGCTCTCGATTATACTTGTTTGGGTCCGGGCGCTACTGGTGCAGTGGTTATATAGAATCACTTCACAAAATTTTGTTGTCGGCAAAAGAGTGCTTTCCAGAAAAAGGTGAAACAAGCGCTTAAATACTTGCTTGTCCGTGAAAGGAAATTATTTTGCAGCCCCTTGGTTACTAAAACTTTGTCTGCGTTTACTTTGCGTTAATAGACGAACTTTCCTCCAGGCGTAAAAACGCGGCGCCATAAACACCGTTACGGGGCAACGTCCCGGCCGTTAACGGAAAAAAACCGGCGCTGTAAGAACTCGACTTTTTCGCGCAGACGCCGTTCTCCAAGGGCGAATTCCGGCAGCATTTTATAATAACAGGGAAGGCCCCATCGCCACGCCCTTGAGTAAATGCCATGGAAATGTTCTGCAAGTGCTCACATGTGGAGCTCAGCGCATCGCTCCGTTAGGCTCGGCAGCGGATGCAAAGGCGACGCGGCTGCACAAGGATGGATGTACACGCGTGATTTTCGTAATATTTTGTCTGGGAAGGCATAGCACAAAACAAACGAAGCTTCCCAATGTCTATTGCTCCACTCATGAAACGCGTCCGTTGTGTATCTAGACCGACGACTCTGCCAAAGGCCCGTTTGTTTCAAACTGAAGGAGTTTGAGTTCGTTTCGAAACGCCAATTCTATGTAAATTTGTTTTTAACTTCCTCGACGAAAGCATTTATTGGCTTTCACTATATGAAGCAGAATAACAAAGTGAAAGATTGTGCGCCTCAGAGCGCAAATGTTTTGCGATGGACTCGGTTATAGAGCTTGGAGGTATAACTTTGCAGTCCTGATTACGGTAAATGTTTTCGTTATGAATAATGCTTCATTTTTACTTCAAAATATGCGCTATTAATAACGGTACTAACCTAAACATTATTAGCTCTAAAGGCGGCGCATATCTTCGTGCTCAAGAATAGCAAGGAACTAGTTTTCGAGACGTATTTCAGAGCCGAGGTCATTGAGGCAGAAAAGTTTAGTTTACAAAGCGAATATGTACTACATTGTGCTTAACTCCAAGTATTGCTAAACCAACCGTTTTCGACCTGTGCTAAAATTAGCACTTGCGTTGTTCCCTCAGAGAGAAAAAACAAAAACAACTGTACGTGTACCACTCCCAGAGTTAAACAACAACGTACGACATTTACCTCTCCAAAACACAAGAAGTTTTCAAACCAGTTTTCAAGCGTTGGTTTGTAAGCAATTCCGTAAATAAGAATCGATCAGTGTTCCTAGAAGTCGTGGACAGGAGGATATCCAAGCGTTAGCTAGTTAGCTAAGGATCCTGAATGTGGCCTGCCCTCGGATAAAAGCGTATATTCCTCCTCACCCACTTTTTCCTTCCGAAACACATCTTGCAGCCGTCCTAGAAAAAATTGCTGGCTGTAATGTCGCTGGTACATAGGTGCAAATTTCGAAGCGAGATTGTATCGCACATCTCGTAACCCTGGCAACAAATTCCACGCTGGTAGAAAAACGCAGGAATACAGCTGTCAAATAAGTGGCTAACTTGAGCTATGTGTGTCGCTGTCAGGTAACGACAAGCGTCCCAGACAGCCAGTTATGTTTAGGACGTCGAATCGCTGTCTAGATGTTTGCCAATAAATACTAGCTGTGCGCATTTACCACTGCATAGTGGGCAAGAACGCGACGCTTCTGGTTTTGTTGATGTAAATTATCCATTGTGTTTATCAACACATGAACCTCCCTAGAATTTGGCTCCCGGGCAAGAAAGCTGCATGTGCTACGGTGCCTGTGTCGCTAACAATGTATTCCCCTGTCGAAAAGGACATTCATCCTAGTCAGGAAACTGCACATCATACACACACGATGAAGGTATGTCTTTCAACGTGCTCCCTTTTCGCATGCTGCTCGTCATACCGAATTTCAGCCATGCAAAGTGTTTCTACTTACCACCCAAGCGTGGATGGTAAGCTGAGGATTTAGCGTAGGAGAAGCAACGGGTCGAGCTACTTCAGCGCTCCCATCGCACATGAATGAACACTGTGAAAGTTTTAATAGCGGCGTTCAGCGTGGCGGCTGCATCTCTGGCGTGGTGCTGCAGCACAGACAAGCCCGGCGAGAGATGGGTGGAGGGAAAAAAAATATTGACCCCTTTACGGAGCAGCCACGCATTCCAAATCGCGCGGCAAGAACGGATCGAAGAGCGGCGTGGCAGAGGAGAGGAGAAACGGGTCGGAAGAAGAGAGCAGAGCTTTCTTCTAACCGCAGTTTGACGCGGAGGAAAGACGCTGCACTCTTGCCTTTCTTTTTTCCGCCACGCCGTCCCAATCCAGCGGGCCGCGGCGGGGGTGCGGCGGCCGTCGACCAATGGGACGCGAGGCGCCAAGCGCCGGGAATTTTCCACTCCGCGCAACGCTGCGAACGGAGCGGCGGTACGCCGCTTCCTGCGGTCGACGCCACCGCGTCATTCATTCGTCCCTGGCCGCACCCACGGCCTCCTCATCCGCTGGAGATAAGATTAAACGGGTGCGGTACATCCTGGCCGTTGGTTATGTTATCTGAAAGAGAAACATTGCGCACGCCGCATGCAACATCGCATCCCACAGCGCGGAACACGATTTGAAAGAGAGACTGCGTCGGGTGCTCGGTTAAGGCCGGCAGACCCGCCCAGTCAAGGGCCGCAGATCTACCGCGCCGTTTATTGAAACTTTTGCCTCTTGTGCAGTTGGTGGGCAGCACATGAGCAGATCTTCGCGACATACAATACATACAGAATATATATATATATATACAAATGCATTCGGCGTTCGTTACATAAGGCCCGCGGGGGTGAGCAGTAGCACAACTGGTGCGGCGGTGTCGGGCCGCGCTGGACCGATTGAACGTGGCGCAGACAGAAATGCTGGGCAGGCAAGCACCGCTAGGTTACAGTCACGGGCGAGCATAAACGACAGGGGCGTTCGCATGCTCCCTTACCTGCGCCGTAGGGCACGATAAATCCGAAGCGCTACGTATGTACACGGCGGCTATGTATGTACCAAAGGAACGCGGTGCCGCGCGAGCACCAGGCGATGGTCCCACAAAAGAGAATGTTCGCGCGTAACGAAAGGTGCTAACGGACGCCGCGAGACAGTCACAAGTCTATGGTGCAGTGGAACGACTAAGAGGGGAAAGCCAACATCACGACGATGCCAGGCCGCTCTTCTGCACGACCGACGTGTCCTCGGTGCTCACGACGGAGTCGTCTTTGGAGCGCAGCGTCTTCCGCAGTTTGTCGACGACCCTGCTGTGGAACTTCTTGTAGAGGGACGACTGCGAGGCCGATCTCGGGGCCACCGGTGCCTCCGAGCAGCGGGAGACTCTCCGGGTACCGCGCTCGGACTCCACGGCGCGTAACCGCTCCTCGACGTCGCTGCCGGGCGAGCAGGACAGGCTGGTTTGGCCGGAAGCCGGGCCGCGGGACGCACGGCTGCTCATGCTGCAGGACGAGCTGCGTCGGGACTTGGAGCTGCCGCCGTTCTGCTGGTAGATCATGTAGTCGTTCTTCACAACGGGCATCATAAAGGCCATGGCTGCTGAGAGCAAGACACGAGTTGCCAGTAGCGAACTGAGCGACGGTCCGAGAATGAATGAGGGGTGTGTGGAGGCGCGCTCTGATGACTTCCCCTAGGAACGTCGGGTCACGTGCTCGGACGCAAACTGCGCCGCGTCCGGTCTCGCTCAGCAGATGGCCAAGGCGCCATTCTGACGCCCGCTAGCCATTGGCTGCGGAGCTCGGCACGTCATAGAAAGATGGAGAGGAGGCTATGATTGCCGCGCTCCTTGCGGCGAGACAGCGAAACGTGGCACGCGCCCTTCGGCGCGACAACCTGGCGCCGGCGAAATATGCCCTCCTCGCGTCTCCTTTTATGATGGCGTTTCGCTTTCGGTCTTGTGATCGCATCGCGTACGCTGCGAGCGGCGCCGCCGAGGGTCCGTACGGGTTTTGTTGACATTGCAAGACGAGGGCAAGTTCTGCGATTACGGTCACGCGCCTCGAGGCGATGCCGCGCGCAGCGATACCGGCTAGCCGACCTCTAAAGGTGCGCACGCGGTCCGCGTGCAAGTGTTGCCAAACAAGCGGTCAAAAAGCGATTAGGTCGCCGGTATGTGGGCGTGCGCGTTTCCGTTGGGAAAACTGCTCGCTGCGAGGTTTTCCCTCTAACGTAAGCTGCTTGGTTCGCCTCAGAGTGGCGGCCTGTTGCCTCATGCCGCACACATCGGCATGTTATGTTTATTGCGCGCCGGAGACGCCCGTTACACGGCAGTGCGGCCGGTACGGCGCAATAAATTCCACGAGTGCCGCAACTCCCTGCGGAGAAGCGTCGAGAAGGGAAAAGAATGCGCCGGCGAGTCGAATTCCGGCCTTGGCGTAATCCCTATCAATACTGCAGTATGTATAGGACGCTCGTTAGCAGTCCTTGCACAAAGATCACGGAACAATTGCCTCTTGCTTCGTTTGTTGTAAAGCTGCAGCGACAATCGTGAGAGTTATGTGAGAATAACAAACGTTACAATGAGTTACGATTGTGTTAGTTACTATTCATCCATCCTAACAAAGCGGTATTCAGAAAAATATTATTGCGGCAAATTATGACACAACATTGGTTAATTAGCACAGGACGTTCATAAGTATTATATTGGAAAGCATGGAATAAGGCAGTCCAGTTTCTGGGGCCACTAATCTTCATTGGCCCTGGCGCACAGTGCTCCGGACTTGTGCCTCGGGCTACAAAATAAACAGATATAAGGGGTGGCCAAAATATGTTTTTCTCTTGGTCAGCTGAAGAAGGGTATAACCACTGTAAGCGGTGAATCGCGTGTGAATATGTAAGCGACACACTCATTTGGATTCGCGGCCCCGGTAACCTGTCGACGAGCTAGCCGAAGCCTGGACACGCGAATTTTTCAACAAGGCAGTTAATAAGTTATAGTATTCACATTTTTCAAGAACTGAGAAAGGGATCCAATTTTAAAAGTTAATATCCATTGTGATCGCACTTGCGATCACTTCATAGCGCAGCCCATGGGTAACCACAAATGCAATCACCGGCATTGGGCCTCAGCGCTTCCTTCCTTGGACTTGCCGTGAATGAGCATGCTTTAAAAAAAAATATATGCATAGAACGGGTGCAAAGCGGATAAAGGCCACATGTCTAATGCTTTACCCCCCAACAGGCAGTATTATTTTTCCTTGCCAATCTCCTTTCAGTCTCGCCAGTACGTGGGAGGTAGATATACCGGAAGAAAAAAAAAAAAAAGAGGAAGCGGGAACAGCCCGTCGAAAATTCTAGAATGCGGCGGCAGGTCTCCATTCTTACGAACCCGCGCAAGTAACCAGTCGTCAGATTTTTCCATCGCCTTCAGCGCCGTAGGAGAGGGGGAAAACCGCGCTCATTAGCGGCGACCGCGGCATCGGCTTTGGAGGCCGCTTCTTTCGAGCGATAATTAGGTGGCCGAGAAGGTACGGAGACGATGGAGGATAAAAAAGAAATGAGGTAAGAAAAGCTTACCGTTGCCGTTGAGCGACGGAGTAATGCCCTGATGACAAACCACCAACGTATTAATAGCAAATTAGTTGTTGTGGTGTGGCGCGGGATAACAAGAGCACAGGTCCACCGCAGTGCTTCGATTCCCGGCCGCCCAGCGTCCCCCTTTTGCTCGGTCGTATAGATGGCGGCGAGTCCTCATACCATATTGCTCTTCCCGAGCATCCTCTCGCGCGACTCTCCTCTGAACTTAGCCGAGTTACTGCCCGATCTTACCCGAGTAGCTCGTACGATCTTGTGCCATTGACTAGCTAACCAAGTAACCACCCGAGTTCGGGTAAGCGCGGGTATAGTAACTCGGCTTGCTAGGCAACGGCGCAAGATCGGCGCTTCTCCGAACTTACCCGAGTAACTCGGCTTGCTAGGCAACGGCACAAGATCGTACGCACGTATAGCGACAAGATTCATGGTCGGTGTTGGTGAGCGTATGAGGCCTTCGCGCTAATAAAGCTCACTTGTAGACTGAGTGTAATCAGCATCAACCCCGGACGCGCTCGCCAGGCCGCGTTGAACTATAGAAGATAACTTAAAAGGAGCGGGTCAGTAAAGGTATGTTTATTTAGAGGGGGTGGTTCTTGGGCCTAAAGTATAGTGAACTATAGCCTAAAGGAAGGTTGACAATGGGGAGAGGTGGGTTACAGAGACAGCGCAAATTCCAGCTGCGAGCTGCACTTAGTGGAGCGTTGCAACGCCTCCTCAGAAACGGCGCGTTTGCAAGAGTGCGTTTGCCTACTAAAGTAGACAGCAACATTGGCTTGGGCTATTCCAGCTATCATGTGACCGCAGGCACGCTGTCGGCTTTACTGCAGATGTGCGCCGCATCAGCTCGGTTTTGCGTTACCGCTCACGACTGGACACTTGAAGTCTCGTAAGAACCGCTCAAGAAGGGCCTCCATTCGATTGCTCGTCGGGCAGTAGTCTGTTCCAAGATATGTTTGAATGCCTGCCTGCGCCTCCTAAAAGCATATTTTTACGCTTTGCGAGAAACGCCATCCTCCGCCGCGGTGGCTCAGTGGTTAGGGCGCTCGACTACTGATCCGGAGTTCCCGGGTTCGAACCTGACTGCGGCGGCTGCGTTTTTATGGAGGAAAAACGCTAAAGCGCCCGTGTGCTGTGCGATGTCAGTGCACGTTAAAGACCCCCAGGTGGTCGAAATTATTCCGGAGCCCTCCACTACGGCACCTCTTCCTTTCTTCTTTCACTCCCTCCTTTATCCCTTCCCTTACGGCGCGGTTCAGGTGTCCAACGATACATGAGACAGATACTGCGCCATTTCCTTTCCCCAAAAAACCAATCATTACTATTATTAAACGCCATCGGGGAAGAGCGTATTGTTTTAGGACACTTGTCTTTAAACACATACTCAACAACAACAAAAAAAAATCTTTGCACTTCGTTTCCATAGAAACGCGGCCATGAGTTCGAACCGCGAAATTGTGCTCATTAAGAATAAAGGTTACTTGTCAGGCTTCGAGGACGTTTTAATATTTAGATATATCGTGTCGTAGAAACTTATTATATACCTAGAGGTAACGCAAAGTTTATTGCGCGTGTATGCAAGCCTTTTCATTTGGCTGTCAATGTTCAATCTACAAAAAGAGGATCGTGTGTACCTACCTGGCCATCCTCCGCCGCGGTGGCTCAGTGGTTAGGGCGCTCGACTACTGATCCGGAGTTCCCGGGTTCGAACCTGACTGCGGCGGCTGCGTTTTTATGGAGGAAAAACGCTAAAGCGCCCGTGTGCTGTGCGATGTCAGTGCACGTTAAAGACCCCCAGGTGGTCGAAATTATTCCGGAGCCCTCCACTACGGCACCTCTTCCTTTCTTCTTTCACTCCCTCCTTTATCCCTTCCCTTACGGCGCGGTTCAGGTGTCCAACGATACATGAGACAGATACTGCGCCATTTCCTTTCCCCAAAAAACCAATCATTATTATTATTATTAAACGCCATCGGGGAAGAGCGTATTGTTTTAGGACACTTGTCTTTAAACACATACTCAACAACAACAAAAAAAAATCTTTGCACTTCGTTTCCATAGAAACGCGGCCATGAGTTCGAACCGCGAAATTGTGCTCATTAAGAATAAAGGTTACTTGTCAGGCTTCGAGGACGTTTTAATATTTAGATATATCGTGTCGTAGAAACTTATTATATACCTAGAGGTAACGCAAAGTTTATTGCGCGTGTATGCAAGCCTTTTCATTTGGCTGTCAATGTTCAATCTACAAAAAGAGGATCGTGTGTACCTACCTGCCTTATCTGGTCTTTTTGTGTTTAGCGAACAAATTTTGCCGGCCACTTCTTTACTTGTGTAGCTGGAGGGTGCTTGTACTCAGTGAGCAGTTCACCTCTTGAGATAGTGCGGAAATGGGTCCAAGAAGGGGTCCGGGCCGGGCTCCACGTATAGTTTGGCGGTCCGGGCCCGGGCTCTACTGTCTGGAGTGATAATGTAACGGGTCCAGATCGGGTCCGGGCTTGAAGCCGCGGGCAAGCGCTGGGCTCAGGTTTGGAGTCTCTCACTTTAGCCGGCCTGGGGCCTCAGAATGCGGCCCGTGCAGTTCTCTAAGTATTATGTCGCAACGGTCGCAGTTTGCACCTTCAGGGACTTGAGAGGGTGTTCGAGCCAACAGAAGCTCGCAAATAAGGCTTCACTGCGACAGTTCCTGTCTGCTGTACCAGTCGTCCCAATTCAGCGTTACGCATTTACGGCCTGCAGGTGTTACAAGCTAGCTTTCGCATGCTGGAATAATGATGCATGGAGAAAAGAACCTGCTGTGACAAGGGTTGCCGAAAGCCAATTTCTTAGCATGACGAATGCGTTGTAATTGCTGCGTTCGGGACTGAAAATTTTGGTGTTCACAACCGTGGCTGTCACAGAAACCAACCCGGAGCTCTACCATATGCGGCGCACCTCATAGACCATAGTGCATGAAAGTCAACGAGTCAGCCATGGACATAACTGCGTTACTCGAATTTCCGACTGCATGCTGATCCACTGTACAAGCGCTATGTAAATAGGCGTCCGGGAATTCCCGGACACCCACTTCCTGCGAGATGAGCGTTCTGCTGCATTTCGACACAACCGAACCCGGAACATATATATCAGCGAGAAGTCTGCTGTGTTTGCCAAGAGGGCGTGCTGTTTCTGTCGCGCATCGGGCAGATAAGAAATGCGTACGCAGCGCTGAGAGCGCCCTTTCGCATCCGCGCGGGGAAAACATGGCTGGTGCCGATGCGCCCGTTTCCTAATAAACACGCAGCTGCAGCCAATCCGAGTGGTTGCACGAAAGTGAAACAGAACAATGCAATAACGTGTTGTGGCAGGCGTCGCCGCTTGTTTTCCCAGTCTTCACTGAGCCCTCGCCGTGTACACATACCCGCCAGAGTCGCAAAGGAAACAATACGAGCTGAATTTCTTGTTTCCTTTTCGCCATGTTTAGGACGGGATTGTGAGCTGTGTGTGTAGTTGCACGCCCCCCTTCCTGTCAGGGTCGCGATCTCGAGAGGTTGCAGCCGGCGATAACCTTTCATTGCGGGCAACGCGCGCGCCGTATACGAGGTCCGTTATCCGGCGGAGAGATAATCCATTGTATGTTTTCACTCACACCTCGAACACTGGGAGGCTCTTCAGAGTGAACGCTTCCGCCGTGCTTCGCCACCTGCACGTGTGTCTACGCTCGATACACGCTGTGTCTCGTCTACACACGAACGTGTTCGATTGTGGGTGGCTGCCAGGAAAATGAAGACAGAGCCACCGCGAATGCAGTTCGCCGGGAACATTGCAGACGCAAGCGCTGAAATGAAAAACAACGTTTCCTTCATTTCTTCAATTCGATATGACAGGAACGAAGGACAAACGTACCTCATTTAGTTTTCAATCATTTAGTAAGTCTCCCTACATTCTTGTGCTGTTGTTTTCAACGCGACAAGTTTTCCAAGTTTTGCAAGCTAGTGCAAGGCAGCAAGCAACGTACAAACTCCTTAGAACAGAGGCTTGGGTAAGCTAGTAAGCGAATTAGCACACATCCGTGTGCTCCTTCATAATCTGCGTGTAGTTTGCGCTGGTCTTGACACAAAATCCGGATGTGCCTAGAAAGAAGAGGGACACTGAGGTGTCTTGGATTCAGTTACAGCTATTGCAAGGCCACAGAGCGTATTGTTTACACTGTATAAAGAGCTTTAGTCACATCGTACCTCGCATGCATTTAGAGGGCATACGAAATGAATGTTCATAAGGCGCGTACTGATAAATTGCGTATGAAGCAGTTTTCTTTGGTTGCTTTCACCACGATATTTTTTGGAATCTGCGCGCATGTTTCTGTCCAATTTTATAGGCACGAAGAGGGCCGGGAGCGACCGTCGGCCAGGTCAGGCGGTGTAGGCGGCGGGGGTGGTGACGATGTCCCTCCCGCTCAGCTCGACGAGGTCGGTGATGTTGGGGTCGCGCTTAGCGACGCGCATCTTCTGCGCCCGAAGGCACACCTTGAGGTGGTTCATGAAGAGCAGGAAGTCGCCCAGCTCCATGCCACCGCTGGTGGCGCCCTCCATCTCGTCCAGGATCTCGGACAGTGAGTCCGTGCTCAGCTGCAGCGCCTTGGAGAGAGCCTCCACCTACGTTATTGGGGAAATCGCTTATTCTTTCAACAGCTTTGTAGCAGTTTCTGGTATTGTACGTACTATGGTAGGGTACAACTAAAGAACGAAGCGGCAAATGTCCCACAAAGGAGAGCCTAGCTCCAGGCAGTGGCGTCGACGAATTGTCATGACGTCGTGCTGACCGGCCACCTTGGCGGTGTAAGGTATGAAACCACGAAAAAATAGGCTATCACTCAGGCGTTCGCGCTTTATCACTGCCGCCAGCTGTTGTCCTGCACACAGAAGTTGGGGGGGATACTTAAGCTCCGCCTTTAAAGGTATGACGCGACAGTGGTCCCTCTTTCCCACGCGGACACGGACGCTGTTTCCTCTTTTGACAATCACAATCATTACGTGAAAGACCACACGACGTACATATGAAGCCCCGCTTTAAGAAGCCGTGCGAGCGTGCCTGCGTAGGGTAGCAATAGCGTGTCTGGCTCGTAATCCGAGGGTCAAGGGTTCGATTCCGTTGTAGGCTGCGCAGGTGCGGTTACTCGGCGGGTATGCTGCGTAGCAGTCTGAGGGGCGACGCTTGCAACGTGAGTCGTCGTCTATCCTGCGTTTATATGAGGGTGAGGAGGTTGACGGCGGCCGATGGCACGTGCGCATGACGCATTGCTCGCGGTTGCTCTGATTGGTGAAGATCCGATGCGCCGCTGTAGTGTTCATGAGAGCTTCTAGTGACATCAATCTTTTCTACCAATTCGGATTTTCCCGTCATGCCGACGGCAACGCCGGCTTTTCTGCGACACGGGTCCCTTGCGCTGCCGCGTATTATAGAGGAAAAGAAGCATCTGGTTGGGGCAGTCGGTGTTTGCTCTCATTACTGTTATATTAGCGCGACAAAAATACATGTATACAAATGAAGTTTGTGCATTTTCGCTCTCTGCGTTGTTCGTAGCGCGAGTTTCCATATTGGCGGGGCGTAAATACATTGGAAACGTTCGGTGCCCTGAAAAAAATATTCATTATTCCAGTAGACCATATTAACGGGGGTCATATTACACATGGGCCCGACTGTAATCCAACGACACACCTGGACCGAGGCCAGAGGAATAGCGCGGCTAACATTGCCAACAATTCTGGAAAAAAAAGTCATTTTTGAACGAGGAGTTTATGAGTTGAATTTTTTTTATTATATTACAAGATTTCACTACAATCAGTCAATACATCCGCAGAACTCCCGTCGGCAGGCTTGCATGATTTTTGCTATGAACGCTTCTGCTGTCGTCAAAACACTTCCCTTTGATTTTATGTGGTTGTCTTAACTGCTGGATGGAAACACTATAAAGGAAAGATTATGCTCCACATCGGAAGAATGGACCATTACCTCCAATATTTCCATAGCAGTGCCTTGCAGTTTTCCAATTCCCAAAATTTTTGTCCAAGAATGTTGCCGGAAATTTATGCTCTGAACAGTGAAGCTGAGCATTTCCTGTATCATTTAATTAATTAGTTAATCAATCAATTAATTAGTTCTACAATTTTCTCATTCGTGAAGAGGCGTTCAGGACTTCCTCCCTCCCGTCACTTCACTAAGCACGGCGTATGAGAACCAAAATACCAGTGAATCCACTGCCGTTATAATATGCGAACAGGTTTCGGAATTCTGTTCCCGATATCCTGGGTCAGCCGTAATTTCCACTTCAGTGCCAGCGAACTGCGAGACTTCATATGGACATTACGAAGGACAAACTGGATATAAGGGGAATAGAGCTGGGGTTCGACCAGACTCCAAAGAAGAATGCTGGAGAAAGAAAGAAGAGCGATTTAGGTCCAGTTTACCTTCTCGCACTTATGGGGTCGAACGAAAAAGGGGCTTGTGCTGAAACTAGTGCAGAAAAAAGGTGCCCTTAGTTCATTGCTAACAATAGCGTTAAAAGGGCACTGCGATATGTCGGATTTATATGTGGCACGATGACCGACGCAACGCGCCGTTGTCCTCCAATCAACGCTCGCCTCGTCTCCTTTCTTGTTTTTGTCACCAGTCGCGCTGTCGTCGTATGTGATGTATATGCCTGAAAGCACTTAGTCGGACCGCATATGCTCTCGACTCTCCCTGAAGTGTGAGCTCCTGAAAGTTTGTCCGTCTGTGCAGCGAGCGTTGCACGTAGGACATTCACCTGGACCCACCGTGGTCGCTCAGTGACTTCGGCTGCTCATTCCAAGGTCGCAGGTTCGTATCCAGGCTGCGACGGCCACTTTTCGATGGAGGTGAAATACAAAAGCACCCGCGTGCTGTGCAATGTCAGCACACGTTACACAATTCAAGGTATACTCCAAATTAACCCGGAGGCCTCCGCTACAGCATCCCTTACAGCCCACATGTCGGTTCAGGACGTTAGGACCCGCAATTTAAAGTTTACATTCCCTTGGGTGGACGGCGTCTGCGCACTTCTATGTTGTGGCCTAAACCTCCTGTGCTCATAAGCTGAGTCCTGACCATTGAGAATACAGGTGGGCGTTGGAAAGTGCGCTATCGATAATTCACCCTGTATGGCCACATAGCTCGTTGTGCCAACTGGAGGTGCGGGCAGAGCCCTTCTATTTTTCTTTCTTTTTACCAGCCCACTTTGAAGTAATTATGGCCACATGACCAAAGTAGGCGTCACCCATGCCGGCATTAGACTGATCCCTTTCGTCGGCCATGAAAGAAGGGGGGGGGGGGGGGGGGGGAGACTTGGCAAGCACACCTATCGCCAAAACTGAGTCTTCGTCCCGGTGGGGGCCGACAAGTGTGGCATTTTTATTTACTAAAACTTCGGCCCGCATTTGTTCTCGTATACCTTGTAAGTTCGACAACTGGACTGAAACATCTAACAAAATCACAGGCGGGCTAGAAATCCGCCGTGAAGTTCGCAGTTCGAATTAACCAGCCGCGTCCAGCATGGTGAGACCCCTACCCGCGGCCGATCCATGCAGACGCAGTTACACAGAACCACTATTGCACGGATTTACTGCCGTCCATTTCACGTCTCCATGGTTACTGACATCCCGAGCGACGCAGTTCGCGCCAGCTTCGAAAATGCGTCCCGGGAATACGGAAGCGCTTCATGCGCTGCTCAGGATATTTCATTAACAAAATAATAAATAAACAAAACGGCATTGGGAACACGTCGAGGGAGTACACAATCTCGCGAAATGCGGATTTGTCGGCCGTGTTGCGATGAAGTTCTGCCCGGTCGAGCCGTCTCGGCGGCGCCGATTTCGTGTTAGCACAGCTACTTCCCTTTGATCGAAGAGAGAGCGAGAGCGAGAGCGGGAGAGAGAGAGAGAGAGAGAGGGGGGGGGGGGGGGGAGTTGCTCCGGATCGAACAGCCAGACAAGCGGTTCTTCGTAATAGACACCGAAAACAAATTTGCTCTATATCGACCAGTGGAACTCGGTGCTAGCTTTTTTTGTGTGATCCCATTTGCGCTGTGACGCGATAAGGTGCTGAAAGAAGCATTTTACAGATCACGCAAAACCAGTGCGTCGTCTTGGAACAGCCAGCGTCTACATGCTTACAGTATTAGCTCGGTACCAAGTGGACCGCGATTCTAACCGCCTCCCACTCTCATCCACCTCCTTTTTCCCATGCAAACAATTTCCTTCGAAAAAAAAAATGCTGTTGAACGCGAACGATCTTTAGTTCTTAATATTATCCCTTCTTTCGAGGTTGAAACGTTTGAATGTGATCATTATAATAAAAAAACTAGCTGTCTTTTTGTAATGCATTATAAATGTTCAGCATTTATAGGGCCTGCGACAGCCGTACTTATAGAGGAAACGATACTGTGGTCATTAACGAGGAAAAGAAATATTTCGAGCCCACACAACGATGCATATCAGAACGGTAACTCCCATAGAAGATGCCGTGTTCTATCGTGACAATTATCTTCTTCTCCATCTCACTTTTTTCTTCCAGGCCCAGTTTAATTATAACAAGGCTATGCCGGATATGATAAAATTGATGAGGGTTGGTCCTAGAGATGCTTCGCATTTAATGTAAAAGAAAAAAAATTAAGCTTAAATGTGCCATGTGTAGTGGGAATTGTGCAAACAGTCATTCGTGTCTTTTTGAGAGATAAAATAAAGAGAAATGCCATACATTTGCTTACCCGTCGCGGTTTCTTATTAGCAGAGAGCTATTCCGTAAAAGTAGCACTTGAATGCAAGATCGAAACTCTGCGTTCAATGATGAATATAGTGCTGAGCTTGATTAGGCGGGTAAGGCGACAGGCAACTTGCCGGCTAGTCGCCACAGGTCATCGTTTCAGTGGAAAATGCTGAGCACTCGCTGAGCTTTAGTTTCTACAACGAATTCATAGTACTGGTTTATAATAACACGTACAATCAGGGTACTAAGCCGTCTAGCAAGAAGTCCATAAGCCATGCAGACGGTGCTGTCCGTCCGCAATGGGACCTCATCACCTCGTTGTGACAGGGATTGATAGATTTAAATAGCTCTTCTAAGGGATGAAAAATGTGCTCACAGATGGAATACTGATGACAACACCGTCCAATTTTTGTTCTCAGTAAAAATCAATTTTATGCCTCTCCATGGGTATATCGATGTCTGTCCAACAGCAAAATACGTATTTATTGCTGCGAAAATTCCTTTAAAAAAATTTCCTGTTACTCGACTCAAGCCCGGGAGTTTTTCACAGCAGAACTCCATGATCACCGTTTTGAACTGAATGGTGGCACAGTCTAGCCTCTAGGATCTGCACCCAAAATCCTGTACGCAGTTGATTTATAACAAAAAACTCCGTTTTCAGTGAAAGTGGCATTTTCGTCATTAGAATGCGGCAATCTGTCGGCAAAGAGGCCAGATTCATTTTTAACTCTGAGTCTCTACACGAAGTGTGGGGAAAAAGCACCAAAGATAACACCTTAAACCTTAAGAATTACAGTGAATAAAAAGAAGAACAATAATAAGGTTAGCTTTAAGAAAGCTAATTGGTAAATAGCGAAACAAATTCAAATAATTTCATTCTTGTTTATCCCTTTCATTCCGGGACGGCCGCTTTGGTGCCAAATCTTTGTGATCATCAGTCCTACCTAATTAACATGCTCGAAGCCGCCCAGAACCGTGCAGCACGCTTCATATCGTCAACATACGACTTTCATTCCAGCGTAAGTTCCATTAAATCATCACTTGACCTCACTTCCTTAGCTCTCAGACGAAAAGTTGCGCGCCTTTGCTTGTTCCATAAGTTATACTTCAATTTCCCCTATCTCCGTGGTTCCCTCATATCTCCTCTCTTTCGTACATCGCGCCGCCTTTTTAATTCAAATAGCGTCCAACGACTTCATGGCTCCACCAATGCTTTCAACAAGTCCTTCTTTCCGACCGCAATTGAAGAATGGAACCTTCTGCCCGACTCACTAACAAATGTGCACGATGCGACAAGGTTTAAGGCGATGTTGTTAGATCACCTGGGTTGACATTTTTTTTTTTTGCCCTAACCTCTCGCCGACGTGTGTGGTGCTTGTGGCCTAAATGCATTTTTTACATGCACCGTTCTAACTATTCGCGTTCCTTGCTTCTCTTTATGTTCCTATATTGCATTGTTATATTTTTGTGACCTTTGTTTTTCCACATCAACCTTGTATACGCTCCCCCCTTATGTAATACCCCGACAGGGGCCTTTAAGGGACAATAAATGATGATGATGATGATGATTGCTCTCACTCAGTTGCTTTCGTTCCGGCAGTAGAGAATTGCATTGGCTTCCACATGCTCGTGTGGCAAGAGACGAGCAGTTCTGTGTTTACCTGACTACGGCTTGCAATTCGGCAGCTGTGCGCTGCAGGGTATGGGCCATGTGCATGCGAGAGACCGATAGAGTAAACACCTGTATGAAGTCTCCTGGTCCGGGGCTATTGTTCCAGTATTGCTCTGACGTGTTCCACCAGGCTCTTCTGGTAGAGGAGTCGGAATAAGGGGAGCTAGCCCTCGGCATGCGTAACTTGGTTGGGAGCTTGGTTTGCGTACGACGGGATTTCTTCAGTGCGTGGCTTTGAGAGATGCTTGAGAGTTTGGGCAGTTCACACCTTAATGTAATATAAGTGTTTCTCGCCCACTTCAAAGACCATCGGTGTTAAGCGCGCACCTTCTCGGTGAACACCTCGGTCCCCTTGGTGGAGCCGCTGTCGACGGAGGCCTTGTACAGGGGCGGCACGTAGTGCTCGTTGTGCAGGTACGCCTCGGAGTCGTCGGCGATGGCGATGTCCACCAGGCGGCGCATCATCACGCGCAGCCACGACTCGGGCCGGAATTTCTCGGACAGGATGTAAGGCCGCAACCGTCGCAGGGACACCCAGCCCGTCTGTTGTGCGGCGCATGCGCGGAGAGAGACATTCTCAGAGTAAAGAAAGGAAGACGGCTTATGGTTTATGCGGGCTTAACGTCCCAAAGCGACTCAGGCTATGAGGGACGCCGTAGTGAAGGGCTCCGGAAATTTAAACCACCTGGGGTTCTTTAACGTGCACTGACATCGCGCAGTACACGGGCCTCTAGAATTTCGCCTCCATCGAAATTCGACCGCCGCAGCCGGGATCGAACACGCCTCTTTCAGGTCAGCAGCCGAGTTTCGGGTCATTATCATAGTTTTGTCATACGAATGTCATGCAATATCACGCAAGTTGCCTGAAATTTGTATAACAAAGCCTGTGTGAAATTCTTGAATCGTACCAGTAGGGCAGCCACACACAGAGCGGCAAAGAAGGTGGGGGGTTCTACAGTGGTGTGACAAAGGAAAGGGAACGAACAGAAGGAAGTGAAGAAAAAAAGGATTTAAGATTTTAGGATTTTAAGGGGGTTTAACGTCCCAAAGCAACTCATGCTATGAGGGACGCCGTGGTGGAGGGTTCCCAGAATTTCGACCATGGACTTGGGGTAGGTCACCCACCGCGGTGGCTCAGTGGTTAGGGCGCTCGACTACTGATCCGGAGTTCCCGGGTTCGAACCCGACCGCGGCGGCTGCGTTTTTATGGAGGAAAAACGCTAAGGCGCCCGTGTGCTGTGCGATGTCTGTGCACGTTAAAGATCCCCAGGTGGTCGAAATTATTCCGGAGCCCTCCACTACGGCACCTCCTCCTTCTTTCACTCCCTCCCTTGTCCCTTCCCTTACGGCGCGGTTCAGGTGTCCAACGATATATGAGACAGATACTGCGCCATTTCCTTTCCCCAAAAACCAATTATTATTATTATTACTTGGGGTAGGGGAGATGTAGAAATAAAGAAGACATGCAGAAGCAGCTGAAGCAGCGGATGCACAATGGGCCCGGTGAGCTGGGGCAGACGACGCACGTTACCTACCTGCCCGTGGTCGAGGTACTGGAAGAGGCGGACCAGGCGGCCAAACTCGCTCGAGCTGAGCCTGAGCACGGGCGCGTGCCGGTGCGGTCGGCACACGGACAGGCCCATGTTCTCCTCGAGGAAGCGCGTCGCCCGCGCAATCTGGCGCTCGCGCTGCGCCGCCGTCCATCCCAATTCGGCCGCCATGATGTCCACGACGCGAGGCACCATGAACTCGGCCGCGTTGGCGTCCGCGTACGCCACGCCCAGCCGCCGCGCGAGCACGTCCACGGCCGTGCAAGCGTACTCGTGGCGCACCGCGTGGCGCACCTGGGAAGTTCAGAGGGCGCCCCGTGATATGCTTCCCCTCTTCTCTCACTTACTTTCATCGCGATTGCTCTTACGAAGGTTCCGCGGGCTCTGTGGCATCGTCATAGTAACCGTTGAGGAAGCAATGATGACAGCGACGCTATAGTAGCAGTATACAATAACGATAAGAGCATGTATACGTAGTACGCCAATAGTCGCAGAAACCAAGGAAATAATTGGAGAATGTTAGCATTTTATGTGGTTTTAGCGATTAGAGGAGAAAATTAATTGCGTAGTCATTTTAGACAGGAGATAATGTTACAGAAACTATCAGAAAAGACAACCACATGGTTGCAGCGACAACGGTACAGACAGAATAGTAGATACATTTAGCATAGCGCGTACCGAGAGCTGCCACTGCGAATGCCACGAGGGTGCGAGATGTCACGTTCCCGTCACCAGCGCGCGAGCCTGCAGCGTCGGGATCAATCAGCGCGTGCGCAGTGGCGGAGCGTGGTACGCACTATGCTAAAAGTAGAGATTTTAGACTAGGGTGACCGTATTGTTCAAGGGCATAGGACAATAATGCCCCTGGATTTACTAATGCGGAAGCTTTATATGACTCATGAGGCGGAAAATCCACCGTCGTCGTAGTTGTCCATGTTATACGATCCGAAAGCCCACGTGACCTCTAACGTCATCATCAGTGCCAACATCATCAAGAAAGAAAGAAAAAAAAATTAAATTAAAATTTCTCCTGAAGTGGGTTTCCAACTCAAGCCGGCTCGAACAAATCAGCTTCGCTGGCCACTGCATTTGTGTAGTACGCCATTACCGCAGCGCAACACCCCACGCGCTTAACAGCCACTCCCTCGCGCTGGGTTTTGGTAACGTCGTATTCCCCAACTTCCTCTCGGGCGGCGCGAACAGATCAGCTCCGCTGGCCGCTGCGTTATAGTAATACTCCAGCGCCGCAGCCGGACACTCCGCGAGCATGCTTTCGCATTCACAGCACGTAAGTAGCCTTCCATACTTTTGTCCTGCGCATGCGCTCTGGCGCCTCGCTATTCCCCTATCCCTCTATCCGACATCCTCACCGTATTCTAGAAGTCCCTAGTATCCGGTATCGTTACGTATCATTCCCCGGTTCGGGCTCGGATGTAATTCAGATGCTGGGATTCACCTCGGCCTCTATGTAGGACATCCGCGGCAGCAGCCTGCATCCTGGGAGCGAGCGCGATCCCTTGCGTGAGTTGGCTGCCATGCGTGCCAGCAGCGTCGCCTGGTCACCATAGCAGTCGACCAGGTGCTTGGCGATGTCGGCTTCGAGGCGGTACCTTTGCATCAGCTGCATGAACAGCGTGGGCGACCAGTTCTCGGCGCCCTCCAGCTTGAGGCCGCGGGTGCAGCACGGCCGGGCAGGCTGCAGCTCCTCGCAGCTGGCCACCGCGGCGTCCACCACTCGCTCGGCCAGCAGCCGGTACCAGGTCCAGGTGCCGCCCGCGCAGGTCACCAGGCCACTCTGGCTCACCTCGATCACCGGCTTCTCACGGCCCGTGGCGCTCTCCTGCACCGACGCCACCGACGTCCACGCCGACAGCACCTGCGCCGCCCAAGCCTAAGGTTCAACTCGACGGCCACGAGCAGGTGCATCACGCGCCTTCCGGTTTGCCACGCAGACGACGATCGGCAGGTGACACGCACGAGGCGCCTAATCTGGCACGGTCACATCATGCGCTCATTGGTGCGCAGTGCTATCCGCTCCTGGAGTTGTAGCAGTGTCCCTCTGAACAACATTCTGCAGAACGAGTTGACTTGAAATGGTTTAGATTACCAAGTCCGACACACGCCAAGGATATACACAGCCACGTCTAAGTTAGCTGAACATGTTTCCGTGCTCAACGTACGCGCTGGCGTCAGCAGTGCTGAAAATTAACCAGAGCGCTATGCTCACCCTCGAATCTAAACACTCGAATATTAGCGTAGTATACAGATGCCTAATTCTACAGATTCACGCTAAACTGCACGTTGATTTCGTAAACGTATTCCGTTTGCGCGTCTGACGCCCTCCACAGGCGCGAGGGTATACGTCGACTCCAATGAGTGTGCGCGCGCGTTTTCGAAAAGTTCTTTGAGCGCAGGCGTTTTGTGCCTGTTCACACAAAACAGCTAAGTGGCGCGGCGTCACTTCTTTATCGTCGAGCCGTGCATACTCTTTTGCCCAGTCGCCCAAATCTCTGACGTGAAAGCGCAGTCTCTTTCACACCGGAAGGGGTCCTGCAACTGCAAACACCGACGATCTTCGCAAGTGCGGCAGAAAGAAGGCAAGAAGATGGGTATCTTGAGAACTTGAAACAAAATGTACTAAGTAAGATCTGAAGTGGAGCGTCAGTACACTACGGAAGGGGGGGGGGGGGGGGGGCATCGGTGGTTACAGTAGGTAACATGCGCTTAGGATTTTATGGAGGAAGCTCAGTAGCGGCGTCCCTCCGCCCGTGTCACGAAAAAACAGGTGGAACCTGCCCGCCGGGTTGTGGGCAACCTGGCCTCAATGGCAGGTGGCAATGCAATTAATTCATTCAAATCAATGTAATGTACTTGCCACTTGCTTAGCATGGCACTGCGAATCAGCTCAATGGTCGGGAGATAGACAGCCTCCCGAATACTATCTGTGTAAAAGTGAGCCTTACAAAAGTGAGCCTTACGGGAGCTCGGTTAAGAGCAACCTTTGTATCACAAACCTTGCCCAAGGCTTTGTTTGAAACAGCCACCTGCCAAGGAATTTGCTCATCGCTTGACAACTGCATCACTGCGCCAGTAGGGTTACGAAGACTAACCACGATACATAATTCTACGAAATAGAAGGAATACTTGCGTGGGAGGGATATCTGATGCTATCGTGTTATACTCCTAAGGGTAGGTTATAAGCGTCGTCCAAGTAAAATTCCATTGGTAACACAGCCTGTTGTTGGTAATGAGCCATAAATATCTGCACTGCATGCTGTTGGCTTCGATGTCACAGGCAATTGTGCTTGGGCAGGCTGACCACTGGCAAGGTTATAGAAGGAACCGGGTAAATTTTCTTGCCAAATATTAACGAGTGGGATTATGTAGGCAGGAAGGATGCTCCAGTTTCTCTACCAGAGTCGGCGATGAACTTGCAATTTGCGGTCGCCAGCTCGCTTCGCGCCTTCAAGCATTTGAACAATGCAGCTCCGGAAGAGAAGAATTCAACGCCCGTACTATAGTATATCAGTAGCATGCTTCAAAAGGTCACCTTAAGGGATCCAGTGACAGAAACGAAAGGCTGTCCGAGTTGCACCGCCCTTGAACAGAGCTCCCGCCTCGGCGGCTGACTCTTCTTCTTCTTCTCCTTAGTAAGCATGGCACATACCCACGCAGGGGGATTGGCCAAGGTTCAGTAGATAATCCTAAAGGCGGCTGACTCGGTTCGAACGCTTTTTCTTCGTCTTCCATAAGCGCGTGCCACACCATCCTTGCGGATTTATTATGGCACCGTTCTCAATCAAGGCCCTCAACCATGCTTCGCACATGCAGTGTGTTACCTTCTTGTTTCAGCGGAAGTGAACCGGAATTTTATAATAATAATAATAATTGGTTTTGGGGGAAATGAAATGGCGCAGTATCTGTCTCATTATCGTTGGACACCTGAACCGCGCCGTAAGGGAAGGGATAAAGGAGGTAGTGAAAGAAGAGAGGAAGAAGGAGGTGCTGTAGTGGAGGGCTCCGGAATAATTTCGACCACCTGGTGATCTTTGACGTCCACTGACATCGCACAGCACACGGGCGCCTTAGCGTTTTGCCTCCATAAAAACGCAGCCGCCACGGTCGGGTTCAAACCCGGGAACTCTGGGTCAGTAGCCGAGCGCTCTAACCACTGAACCACTGCGGCGGGTCTTTTCAAAAATAAGCTTTGAGGTATGAAGACGGCTTGTGTGGAACAATAATACCTGCGTTGGTGGACATCAGAAAACAGATGAACAAAGTTGACTAGTTAGTTCGTTAACTAATTTCTGATAACTACCTTTTTAACTTTTAACTTTTTATCCAGTAAGACACTTAGTTGCAATTAGAGATTTGAAGCCGGTCGTTAGTAATAACCGTATCAGTTTTTAGAATTTTGAGAACGTGATTACCCTCTGCGCGGCGGTACAACAAATTTTGCCGGTATCACGTCAAAATACACGCGATTTCGAGAAGCGTGCAGGCAAAGCAAACCCCTCCAGTGCTTTTACTAACGACCGGCTACAAATCCCCAATTGCAACCAGGTGTCTAGTTAAAAAGGTAATTATCAGAAATTAGTTAAGTGGCTAACTATATAACATTGTTAACCTGTTTTCTGATGCCCTACAATTCAGGTATTATTGTGGCGCAGAAGACGCCTTCATGCCTCAAAAAGCCTATATTTAAAAAATTTTCGCTCACCTTCGCTAAAACACCTGATATAATGATGACTACGTGTAGAGCATTTGCGGAGCTGGCACAGCGACTTTCTACGTACCTGATTTGAAAGCTGTCTAGTCTATACGCCTAACGCCAACCTATACGAAAGCGAAAGTGTTGTCATCGAAGCGGCCTTATGGAGACTTAAGTCTTGCTTGGTTCAGCCTGTGGCTTCATTGACGGACTCGAAATCTGCACTTCCCACCGCAGAGGTTTTACCACGGTTCTTTGCACTTGATAGAGCAACTGCACAACAGGAAATTTTATTAACGTTCTCAGTGGGCACCTTCGCACGTACGTCCCCAGGAAAACGAGGTAGTTGGCTGACCCGCCGCGGTGGCTCAGTGTTTAGGGTGCTTGGCTACTGATCCGGAGTTCCCGGGTTCGAACCCGACCCCGGCGACTGCGTTTTTATGGAGTAAAAACGCTAAAGGCGCCCGTGTGCTGTGCGATGTCAGTGCACGTTAAGGATCCCCAGGTGGTGGAAATTATTCCGGAGACCTCCACTGCGGCACCTCTTTCTTCCTTTATTCTTTCACTCCCTCCTTTATCCCTTCCCTTTCCGCGTGGTTCAGGTGTCCGTCGATATGCGAGGCAGATACTGCGCCATTTCCTTTCCCCCCAAATCAATTATTATTATTATTATGGCTGACAGCCTTGCCCGCAAAGCGCTATGCGCAGAGACAACAGGAAGGGTTTCTAATGTTGCAAAGCATTGCTTCAGAGATAGGTGACAAGCCACTTTACATCACTGTAGTGTCCGTACAAGAAACCGTGTGTGTCCAAGGGGCTAAGTTAAAGAGGCCAGAAGCAATGAAACCAGCAATAACGTTTTAATAAGGTGACCTCGGAAGGATGGGTCGCATTTTTAGGCTTGTATTTGTCGGTTTCCTTGCCGCGTATGCTAATGCGCGTCACTGGAACCGCAGAAATACAAGTTCACGGGGCATCTGCTGCTGGCACTATGGCGTGGTACGATTCTGTGTCGACTGGCCATAATTCTCTAGCATTTACTTAAAGGGAAAAAATTCGTCCTGAGAAGCCAACTAGCCGCGCTTGTAGTGTTCATGTCAACATTGTTCTAAGCACCTGCCTGGAGTGAGTCAGGTTGGTACTGATTTTCTTCGTTTCATACAGCTCGCAAGACGCCGCGGTGGATCAGCGGTTATGGTGCTCGGCAGCTACCCCGAAAGACGCGTGCTCAAACCCGGCCGTGGTGGCAGCATATCGATGGCGGCGAAATGTTGGAGACCCGTGTACTGCGCATTTTCAGTGCATAGTAAAGTACCCCAGGTGGTCGAAATTATCCGCAGACCTTGGCTACGGCGTCTCTCATAGCCTCAGTCAGTTCGTAAAGTGAACAAATCAAGACAATCATACAGCTATCTACAGCATGGTTCCCCACTTCGAGAACGATCGTGGCTCTATGGGCGCAACATGTCTCGTTCACCTGGTCGCCTACCTCGTTGAGCCTCGGGGTGACGGTGTTCATGTCCAGATGCTCGTTCCACTCTTTGAGCAGCCTGCTGACGGCTTCGTGCGTCGGCTTACTGGCTTGCGTGAAGTCGAGCTTCTTGGTCGAGCCGGAGATGAGGCTCTGCTCCTGGAAGGGCGTAGCGATAAAGGTTCCCTTGTCGCTGGTCGTCAGGATGGCGTACGTCTTGTGGCCGAAGTGCCAGGGCAGGACCATGTACGTGCTCAGCACAGGGTTGCTGATCGCTTTGACCGAACGCGTGTCCATCTGCGGGCACCGATGGCGCAGGAGAAGGGTGGATAATTCCAGAGCAGCTTTCTGAGCGTTTTCCACTAATTTACGCTAGCCAGTCGCGCAAGTTGTGCGACGGTCGCAAAGAGTCGCTAAGCCTATTAGACAACCAGCGGCGCCTCGGTATATAGTGACGCAGCGGTAGCGACACCCGACGTCTCTTTGCTGGCAAAGTCAAGATCGACGATTCTCGTTACGAATGATACCATTTAAGAAAATTACCAGCAAGCTGCGTAGCTAAACCTAGAGACTCTTAAGCCTCTCCTTGGTACAAATCCCAGTCGGCCGCACGCCCTTCGCGACTGACAGGCGTAACCGCCCAGTCTGTGATTGATTGGCTGGCTCCAGCACTACCCTCCACGGCGTGACAGACGGAATACACTTTTTCGTGGATGGCGCCCACACCTGTCGGAGCAAGTCGGCGCCGGACCCAGTGGCGTTGACGACGCACTTTGCGCGCACGGGCCAGACGTCGCCGGTGAGCGTGTCTCGTAGCACGGCTCCGCGGAGGCGGCCCGACTTGTCCTTGAGGAAGCGCTTGGCGCCCACGTGGTTGGCCACCACGGCGCCGTGGCGCGCGGCCGTCAACGCCAGCGCCACGTTCATGCGGATGTCGTTGATGGTGGCCTCGCGGAACACCATGGCACCCACCAGCCCCTCCTTGCGCAGCAGCGGAAACAGCTCCTGCATCTGCACGCCGAGCACACATCTGTAGCAGCGTTGCCGACGAGCCAATGACAAGGCAACCTTGTACGAATTGTGAGGCACGCCGTAGTGTAGAGTAAGTAGTAAATGGTTCTATTAAAATAATAATAATAATAAGGAAGGAAAAGATTTTTGCTAGCCCCATCATCTGCCATTGATACTGAAGCACCTGAGCATGAAAGTGGAGAGCTCCAGATCAATTTTGGCCACCCATGGTTCACTCTAAGGCTGAAATGACTGAAAGCGTTATCGGGTTAGACCTTTGGTGGGCAGACCCTGTTCCTCAGCATTGAGTCCCTGGAAGAATTGTTACTTTGAAAGACTACCTGCAACGGGACATTAAGCACGGTTAGATTTCTTATGACCTAACTGTTCATTGAGAAGACGAAGCGGTGCACTTCGTTCCATTTTACCTTGTTTTCGTATAAGTTATTGCTTGACGTGCACTGCAGTCTCGGTGGACAGACGCTTTTACTCCATTCACATGCCATCGCCGTGGCCGGGGCAAACGCGCGAACTGTATACAACATGACAGATACTTCCCGTACTTTGATTGCACGCAACAGGCAATGAACTTGCAATCGCGAATGAGCGCTGAAATGACTGCTATGTTTACCCTTATAAGCGGGCTAAGCCCTAGGAGAACTGCCTGAGGACTAGTACGTTCTGGCGCATTGATAAGGGCGTTCTCACAGGTTGAGATCTCTACAAAAGCTATATATACCCCGTTTTGCGTATGCGCAGCAAACTATGGCTGCCTGAGCAAGACTTCTCAGACATCTATAGTTTCGCTGAATACTTCACCAATTTCAAACTTCTCAATTACGACACAGGTACGAGACGAACGAGCTTAGAGTGAGACAGGCAGGTCTCATCGAGGCTGAGACGGGCATATGTTACACCTGCATTTGGCCTTGCTTGGCCAGACAATGTTTCTTTCACGTGGGTCTTTCTTCGTGAACATTCTTGTTACCGCAATTTGATCTCAATGCACTACGACTGCCCTGCATAACGGACATATAGCATACTGCTGAACACGGCAGTTGTTTAGTCTAACACCCGTATTTGTAACATGCTCAGCCTGCGTCAAACATCTCAGTTCTTAATGAGGGAACCGATAATACCCGAAAACGGAAAAACGCCCACCCACCTCCCCCACTACACTCTGAAAGCGATTTCCCCCTCTCCAGTCTCCCTCTCCTCTTTTCTCTGATTAACCACCGCGCCTCCCCTTCTCCACTCTCCTCCACCCTCCTCTCCGCATCGCCAGCACCACACGGACAAATTTTGCGAAAATGGCAGTAATAATACCAAAACATTAGAAATGGGCGCAAAAGCTCTGGATGATCTACCAACCTTAGTGCTGCTGAGCCAGTAGTTCTCGCTGAGGTTGGGCTTGCTGAAAATGTACCAGTGGGTCTTGAAGTAAAACCAGACGGAGAGCGCCTTTCGCCAGTCGTAGAGAGGCATCACCACGAACACCGAGTGGCATAGATGCGGCGCCGCGCCAAAGATGGCCTGTCGTTCCTCGATCGCCTGGAATGCAACGTTGTCGGACACCGTTCTCGAATATTTTTTTTTCACTCAGCCTCAGAGATAAGATAAACATGAACCAAGCTAGAATAGGCATGAAGCCAGGCTTCGTTAAAGCTCTCGCCTCATTGCCGCTGTTATCGCCTCAGTCGAGACGACTCCTTCGTGAATTTCATTTCCCTTTTGTTAGTGACGAACTCGCTTGTCCAATACCAAGCAATCATTTTGCATCTCTCTTCCTTTTGCTGTGCTACGCATTCCTCCCCTCTCATCATGGCCTTCTTACACGGTAGCCACCCTTACTTCCTTTTGGTTTCCATGGCAACCAACAAAGTTCACCGGTTGCGCCGATTATGATATTGCTACTACATCGACACGAAACCCAAGGACGGGCGATTAACAGCTGTAGCCGTAAATCATCTTTGAGGCGAGCGGCCATGGCAGAAAATGTGCGCGTCTTTACCTGCTGATTGCCCCTGAACAGCTTCAGGTGGAATGGTACCATAGGTTCGTTGTATCCGCGTGCGGTAGCAGGCAGAAGTTTGCTGCCGCGAGTGCTGGCCCCGGCACCGAAGTCCTGCGGTATACGTGCTCGTCAGGCGCTCTGCTCTACGGGCTATCTATCTAGTGGCGCTGAATCTACCTTCAGGCGCTATAGCTGCATGCGCACGCGCGCACGGCGTTCACTGCCAGCCGCACTGCATACGTCGTATTTTTGGCCACCTGCGCTGCACTTGTAAAGGCACCACCCTCCTGGCGGCCCACGAAGAGTTTACGATTGTTTTACTTATGTTGTCTTATAGGTATAGTATTATTAGATTTTTATTTATGTTATTTTAGAGTTGTGTTATTAATTGTTCTGTTTCCGCAGTGCTGGAGTCCTACAGAAGCAGCGAATGTTTTACAGCAGTGGTTTTTGGATGATGTCCCGAGATGCTGGCGTCATACACGTGACACGAAATGGTAAGCACCCCACATCCTTTCTCTTTGAAGCTCCTTTAATTAATGTGCGCCGGCTTACCCGACGACGTCATCAATATTAGAGTGCGAAAACTTTCACCCCCATGAAAGAGAAGCGAATGATAACGAGAAATAGCTCAGTTTGAGTACATCGCTTAGAACTAACGAGCGTCACCGTCTTTTGGCACCATAAGTACTCTGCTAACGCGTGCACACACACGAACGCATTAAAGCTGGTAGAGATATGCAGCTACTTCGACGAACAACGCTTATGCAAAATATGGCATTTGGTTGAGTACGCTTGGAAAAGCCGACAGAAGGGATTGACTTTGCACCTTTTTAATGGGCCGTCTAGCAAGCCGCGCCGACAGAAAAGCCTCGTCCAGTGGCAAATGATCAGCTTATCTTGGTTACCGTCATCTCCTGCTCTATGCACACAGCTTTTTTTTCTCAGAAACTCTTGTTTAAAATGATATACGCCGACAACTGACGTGCGTACGCCGTCATAGGGCCGAATGTCAACGCGCTATAACAGACCTTCTCTGCATGATCAACACGAGCAATAAATCGAATTGAACCGACACGCACATACATTGAAGTGCGCCCAGTGGCCGGGAAAGCCAATTGGATAATTTCTTTTCCCCTTATTCCGAGAGTGTTCCAATTACGCGTGACGAGGGGGACGAACAAATGGCTCGTGTGTCAGCAGTTACGGTAAGAGGCTTTTCCTCATTACAGTCCTGCGCAAATGGAAGCGCGCTTGCCGGAGACAATACCATCGTTCTTTGCCAAAGGAAGAGCGACGAGAGATGAGAGGAACCAAAGGTGAAAGGGCACAGCTGGACTGTCTGCGATCGCTTTCACTCCTTTGTTTTTGTGCCAGGTTGATGCGGCCTTTAGATAAGTTCGAAGCTGACCTTTAAAAAAGAAAAAAAAAGCAAACTCAGCTGCACTGCCGCCTAAAAGGATTACGTTGAGCTGCGCGCATGCGCAAGAGTCGTTTGGCAGAAACTCGTTGCCAGCTTTATGGGCTGTTGCGTAATGCAAACCCTGAATGCAGTCATGCGTGAATAGATCTCACAGAACTGGTCAGAAAGAAAAAAAACAAGAAAACGTTACTTCTCCGCTGCCGTTCCATCGATATTGCGTACTAATCAAGGCAGACCCGAGATTCTCTCTTTCGATGAAGTATACAATTATGATAAGTTGCTCTGACGTCCTCTGCGAAGCCCCGTATCTCGGGGAGGTATGAGCAAAACAAACAGTGAAGGTGCCCAGAACATCTTTCCGTAGCGAAGAAAGGGCTTGCCGCAGGCTGTTGCGCAACTCAAAACTTGTCGCCAATACGAAGGGATGATGGAGTGGCTTTTTTCCCGTTCATTACGTAAGCCGCTCAATTGCGGATCGCATTTTTCCTTTCAAATGCACGCACCAGCCTGCTGTTCATTATAACATGCCCGCTGTGGCGCTTGCGTCATCGCACGGCACTTGAATTTTGTGATAACGGTGGAAATGAACTAAACGATAAGAATATTTATTGATAACAATTAAGGTCGAATAGCCACACAGTCGAAAAACGCGTCTTAACATGAGAACATTTATTCATCTTAATTTGGGACTGCAATTATTTGGTTATTTGGAATGTGCTTAAACTGGGGGTATTCGTGAAGCATACTGGAATAAAATAGCGGTCTTTGATTTGATAATTTTGGTTTGCCCAAATAAGCGCGAAATTTACGGTGGCGCTAGTTCATGCACAGACCAGCGTAAGGTATTCGATAACTTAGAAAGCGGCGAGAGAGAACACGGCAGGGAGTAGTGGGCATCGTCTCCTTCACACAACCACAGCTCTGTCCCGAAGACGCTGACGCAACCGTCGAGTTCCTCAAGCGCGGCACAACGGCTCAGTAAACACCGACTGCAGCGGCACCGCGCGGTGACGCTTCGAAGGCAACGCGACGCAACCCGACAGCGAGCCGGCGCGGCTACTTGCGAGACAATGTGATGCAAGGTCGATGCGTTTGAAGGGGAGAGGAAATTGACTGCTATTATAAGACGGGCGCCTCGCCCCGGACGGCGCCTTTCCTGCCTTTACAGTTGCTCCCGCCTTTACAGTTGCTGCCGCCGGCATTGCACCCGCCGTGGCGCAATCGTGTATGTGGAAACGGGGACGGGACGAACGCTACGAGGCTTGCAGGGCACGACGGGTCCGGTAACGTTCACCGTCGATTTACCCCGTTGCCGCGCATGCGCAGTAGATGCTTTTCCCTCTCCTCCATTGGGTCGATTTACGCCGGCAGTTTCGCCACGCCACTGTTACCGCACAGCTTGCCGGTATAGCTGCAATTTTCCGGCTGACGCTAAATGGCTATTACGGCTGGAAGCGCGCGACTTTCCCAGCTACCGCTTTTCATTTGTATTTTTTTTCGGTAGATACGCTCGTTAAGACCAATTCTTCGGTTCCGACCTATTATAAGAAAATCTTTTATGCAGCTGTTCAGGAAAATGATCAAAACAAAGAATCAATCTACCGCGAACTACCACAGCGCTTGAACCAAGAAATATAAAAAAAAACTAAAAAGAACCAAGAAGGACCCCCAATACGGGGGTTCAGGAGCACGCGTCCCAAAGTTGCCAAACTTTCTAAACAGAGTGGCGATGCGATGTTTACGGCTGGCATCATATCGCTCATTGCCTACTTGCCTCTCTTCTCGCATGAACCGGACGCGTTTTTGAGCAACGACCTTGGAGAAATTAATCGCCTTGCTTGCGCTGACACCGGCAGGATTGAGCCCCTGTCAAGAGTACACAGCCCAAGGGGTTCGTTTCCAAGCTGTTTAGCGGGGCTCCCTGGAACATCTAGCAAGCCAAAACTTGGGAGGATTGAGGACTGGAAGCCATTACGGTCGCTGAGTATCCATAACCAAGCACGCTGAAGGCCTCGCAAGCAAACCCCTTGGGCTGTATACTTTTGACGAGGGGTGTACTTTTCTATGAAAGACCCGCTACATGAGAAGCGAGTGACACCTTTTTTCTTCGAAGCCATCAAACTGATAAAGTGGAATCATACTTGCCCGCAAACACTCCATGTCGCGCACACGTGCCCATGTGTTCACAGATATGCATTTTTATTGCTGCTTCGTGCACCCTCTCCTCGTTTCGCGCTCAGGAAGCATTTACGTAAGGATAAGTCGAGTCTTCGTGGTACCGCAACACGCTCTCTATAGTACGGTGGAAGTGCGCTGTGAAGAAACCAGGGAGCCACACCCCCTTTCCACATTTCCTATCCTATATTTATAGCCCTAATTTTAGGTGCGGAAAACAAACCTCTGGGCAGAAAAAAAAAATGAAAGGAGACCAGCAGTTTTCATTTGTGTTCTCAGTTCGTGCCCAATAACACCGCGTGGACCTGACATTGGTACACGGGATTGGCACCAGAACAGAAGTATATAAAGAGCAGGGGAAAAGGAAATTTACAAAATCATGACAAAAAGAGAATCTAAGTCTCCAGCGGTTCCAGGCACCAGTGGAAGACCAACACGGACGAAAGCAAGTGAACTATACGCTATTTTATCCAGCTATCTAGTGCTTGCACCCGGTTCATGGGCGAAACTTTTCAACGCTTGTGTGGGGCAATGACGTGTAGTTCTGGTCAGAAAATGCCGGCACAAGCTGCTTATAACCGCAGCAGTGGCCTAGTGTTTGAGCATCCGACTCGAATGCGGGAGGTGCGGGGTTCGATTCCCAGCGCCTCCGGGTGCCCACCGGTGATACAATGGGTACAAGCTTGCTCGGCTTCTTAAGGGTGAAATGCTTGGGAAATGGCTCTTTGACCCCACCTTGAGCAAACGAAAATACCTTGTGCCATGGCGGTCTTTGGCCGCAGATGCCCTTGCGCCATAAAAATTCATCATCATCATCACAAGCTGCTTACAAGGCCAGGGACATCATTTCTGCCGTGTACAACCTTGTATTGGGATGCAGTGCCACGACAACGCCTACGGGCACCAAGTACTTCCAGTGATAGTGCTTCTACGACTAACACATGTTTAAAACAGATCCTACGCCAATGTATATACCGGTCATATCTAATCCTGACCAAACGTTTCTGAGCAGCTTCAACGCTTCCAACTTCGGAGCCCGATAGCTGGTTCCAGGTGACAGACGCACGTCTCAGTCGAGGTCGCACAAGAGCGCAAAAAAAAAAAACGACTATATTGCATCAAAAGTCTTCGAGTGCTCTGTCAAACGCGAAAGCATGTCAAGCAACTTAAACGCACTGCTAGAAACAGACGCAGCAATGTGCCAGTTTAAAAGTGAGTGTGATTGACAAGCCCACCCAGTTGTTTGGTTTGATGAATGCGAGAGATGATATCAGTGCGAAAGCAGTACTTCAGCAAGAATCTTGTTTTGTGTGATCGAAGTAACTCTGGTAAGCTCGAGCTAGTTCGGAGGAGAGTCGCGAAAGCTCCAGCCAATGGGAGGGAGCTCGGGAAAGTCCGGGGGAACATTGCGCTAGCTGTAGCTAATGGGAGGAGGGCGTCGCGCCAGCTGTCGCCGAGTGGAGAGAGGGTGCGAAGATGAAGTGCGAGAAACGCGGTTACGCGCACATGCACATGCCTGGAAGAAGAGGCGAAGATTTAACACATGCTTCCGTACGTCTACTCGGTTTAAGTACGGTAACACTCTACCACTTATTTTTCCAATAGGTAGCTATAATGCTAAGACTGCATCTGACGGGACAACGAGATTATTTTTTTCTTCTCTTCATTCAAACACAAATGATTAGCTCATGCCTTAGCATGCTTAGCTTAGCTTGCGTGCTTAGCTTAGCTTGCGTGCTTAGATTTAGCCTAAGCTGATAAAGGGGCCATGTGTTGAGTAAGGGTGGTCATTGGGTTCATGTATGTGCATAGGGTCATGGTCACGTGTAAGCGGTTGATTAGGTTCCGTGACCCAATACTTCTATCGCATGATTCATCGGTCATGTCACTGTTGACAGTTTGTCATGCGACCTTGCCGTGCGATGACGTCATTTTATGCGGCGACGACGGTCACGAGATCGCGGCGAGAGGGAAATGGGGTGGCGTCGTCTGGTATTAACCACTATCGCTGTAGAACAAATAGTATTTAAGAGTGCTGCTTGATTGGCTGACGGACAAGAGTTTACGGAACAGTGATAACGACATAAATATGATGATGATGATGATTCGATTTTAATGGCTTAACGGCATCTTGGTGGAAGAGAACCATGGCTGTGACGAACGAATTATGCCCGTCGCTTACCACGCTGACGTCCATCGATGCAGCATAAGTCAGCTACTAACAGTCTGTTTTAGCTTACAGTATTCGTAGAAAACTAAAGCAGACTTGCCAGGGCCGCCATTTAGCGTCATGTAAGTTTACACTACATAGAGTGTAAAGCAATATGAAGCCTAAATGGCTTCATATGGCCCCATACAAAGTGTTAGGAAAGCTGAATCACTGTGTGCATCAACGACGGCGACGGTAGATGCCAGCGAGACAATAGCTCCAGCAATCATGACAGCCCACGAGAAATGCGTTCGCCAAAGAACACCGCTTACGTAACAAAATTTTTGTGGCTCTTGCCCGCGAACGTTGTGGCGTCACTGCTCGCGAGGCGCAGGGAGACATTCATGAAAAGAGAGTGTGTGAATGTTCGGCCAGTTTTATCACAAGAATTGCATGGCTACTGGCCTACGCATCTGCCTTATGTAAGAGAAGTAGAATTCCAGTTTCCAAGCGGCGCATACTGAACGTTATTGTCGCCTAACACAAAGCAGGCATCGTGAGCATAAATAAAATCTTTTTTCGTCCGTTCGAAACATTGGGGAAACTTTTCTCATTCCCGGCGCATTATCAGATATCAGAAACCGGTGTCATCTTTTAGCCGCCAGTAGCTAACACCGTGTAACTTAATGGACCGCGTAACTTGCATAGTTGAGAAACTAAAGAGTGGGGCGAAATTCTGCGCGAACATGGTGACTACCACGGCCGGCTCTTGCTACTCGCTGCAAAACCATTTTGCGCCCACCCCGACTATTTCCGACGGCCATAGAAAATCAGTTGGATGGACCAAACATTCGAAATTCCCGCGCTGCTTTTGAGCGTTCACCTCTACGCGGCGCATGGTGGCAGCCATACGAACAAAACAAGTTTTGTCGAGATTTCTAGGCTTGTGTATTCATTTCCTTAAAGAGAAAGTAGAGCTGTCTAGTCCTGTGTGTGGCTCGACTGAAAAATTCGCTAAGTTTTTCACGTGTTACTGTTAAAAAAAAAAGAAAACAGATTTCTGCGCGCTAAAGCTACTTCCAGACTAGAGGGCCTGCTTTACCGGATCAGGCCCGGGAGTGCTACTGTATGTTCACCAATATCTCCGTACACAGGCGCATCGAAACCGCCAACCACCACTGCTTCTGGCCGTGTACGTGATTACCGCGAGGGCATTTATTCTCAATCTCACCAAAATCGTGCACCGTTGTGGGTGCTTGGAGCTGGCGTCGGTTCAAACACGGGGCAGAGTTGACAGAGCTGTTCTTCCGTCAACCCGATTTGCGAATATTTGGCCAGTCACGACGCATGGGATGTATGTTGAATTTTATTTTTCTTTCTCTACCATAAGACATTGGCTTTTATCGTGTTCTTGCTATTAATTTCTTAAGTATATGGCATGTACTGCCGTAAATCTTTATATGTATTTTTGCCCTTCGCAATACTGTCTTGTAACGGCCTCCTGGGCCCCGTCAAGCTGCTTATTTAGCTTCTGGCCCATGAGTGAATGAATAAATGAAACGCTACGCCAGTCTCCAGACTTCTCTCGTTAGAATGCTTTGGTATGGCCACTCTTTGCACTCTGGCCCTTAACGATAGCTGACGCTCCAGAAGTCACGTGACTTTTCTCCCGTTACTCGCGTCGCGTAGTCGTGCGCGTCCGCACAGCAGTCGAGTAGAGAGGCCCGTCGATTTTCCTGAACGGTTCTCGTTTGCTGCTCACGCTGCTTCCCTTCGAAACAGAGTCAGAGCGTAGGTGTCCGCGAGTCCGAGCACCTACGCTCGCCAACGAAAGTGGGGGCAAGCCCTTCGTGTTCTGGAGAGCCTTCCAACGCACGGTCGCTTTTCATTTTCTGTTCCCAATTAGTCAGACGCGTTCTTTACGTTGATCTCCGGCCGGCCCCACTCTTCCCCACACTAAAGCCGCCTCCTTCTCCTCCTCCTCCCTTGACGCCCACACTTGTCAGCCGGAATGAGGGAGGAAGCAGGCCCACTTGGCCTCGGACTGGATGCAAACAGACTTGGCATTAAAACGTCTTTGATTGTCAAGGTCGGCCACTGTTTGCCAGGGCTTGCTTCTTTAACCTTTTAACAAATTCGGTTGTTTTATCATTATTCTGCACTAATCGGCACCCAGTTTCTATAAAGCGTTTGGTGCATGAAAGCCGCAGTTGCTTCTGTGCCATAAAATGCGACGTAACAATTTCTATCATGGCATGACTTCCAGGTGTTCTTTGAAACGTCCCAATTGGAATTAAAATTGGGAGGTACTGAATGTGCATACAGGCTTGTATTGATCGAAGTTGCTGCAGTTTCTTGTGGGCGCACCATGTTTCTTCAGGTCTGTTACGGAACGCGTGCATACCGTGCCTCGTTTACTTAAATCCGTACCTGCACGTTAAACGAACTCCAGGAGGTCGTTATTAAACCGGAGCGCACTATTATACCATATACTGTCGCTCTGACACGTAGGACCCGATCAACCTGTCCGGCAGTAATATATTTCGCCCATACCCTGAGCTACTGCTCGGCCCTTAGGCGACATGGGATAGCTGGTGGTGGCTGAACGCTCGCGAAACGGCCTGGGCGTGCGCACGCGAATTCCCCAAGCGGGGAAAACGATCCCCGGAAGCGAGATGCATCCTTCCCGGAGGAACAGCGCAATACAGTCCCCCGGATCCCCCAGGGCAACCCACGTGCACATCCCACGCCGTCTGCCGGGCTGATCGACGCGAGACGGAAAGCGATTAGACACGTTCTTTCGTCATGGCATCTGACACACGCTGTCTTGCCTTCACAGAGCAGCGGCATCCTGTCGTTGGTTATAGATTGTAAAAGAAAAAAAAAGCATTATGCAGGGGCCGCCGGCGCCATTTCTTTATTGGTTCACTCGCACGCGTAAAGGATACGTGGCGCAAGTATAAAAACGTAATACGTAATGCTGCAAAAACGTATTAAGCGCGAAGACGGAACAAGACTGCGTAATCTAACCTTGCGCAAGCATGGTTTTTCTTGTAGGCAGTAATTAAGCGGCAGAGTAGTGAAGAATAATGATTTAACGCGATACTTAACCATGGAGTGCACGCGCAATTCTCCCTTCGCTGGGGAGCGTCAAACGAAACGCTTCACGACGAAGTTTTCGAAAAGGTGCCGGTCGACTGAATGTTCCTTTCCCGATTTTCGTTATTCGAATGGACGAAATGCCGCGCAATCGGAGTATTTTGTTCGCGATGCTCGCCAATGCAACTTCTCAGGCGTTGACAGTGCACACAATATCAGTTGCTGCAGGCGCTGCCAAACGCGATAGGTTCAGAGCTGCGTGCTCGGGCCGCAAACATGTCGGAGGCAATGGGGAACCTGCGCTGCCAAGGTGGCGCTGCAATTGTTCCATTCGGTGACTCAAAACTGCTTTTGTCAGCCGCTTGGGCCGCTGCAAACGCGAGAACACATTCTGCGCGATTAGATACCCGCGTTTGGCTGACAGCATTCATTGCCTAGCTTCTCTCGGCGTAGCCCAGATAGCTGACGCACGCGGAGGCTCACGCCAATAAGAGCCTGAAGGTGGCGCGGAAAAATTCTAAGAGTACTACCCAAAACTGTTTGCCCTTCTCGCTAGGCAGTGTGTTATAGCGTTGCAATCGGCACCGCAAACTTCAGCGCAAGTTCCCCATAGAAAGCAATATTGAGAATTCGTGTTCCTGCATAATAGCATGCTTGCGCCCGCAACTAGTGTAGAGGCCGTATCTTGTGACGTTTTTTTTTTCGTTTTCAATATCGTCTCATCGTGCGCAATTCACATGCGCAGTTCGTAGCTGCTAGTGCGCACCTGCACTACGCATGCGCAGTTGGCACCTCGCGGAATCGGACCGCACTTTCGGCGTTGTCGATTTTCTGTTCAAGCAGACGAATTTTCGCGCACTCCTGAGATGGGGACACATCAGGCGAAAGTGGTGAATTATTGAGAAAAGCAACATGAGGTGTGGAAGCAGATGAAGGATCACAGAAGCCAAGCTCCATCCAACAATGCTGTTCGTTAATTTATTCGGAAACTCTGGTTAGTTTCCGTTTCAGCTACATCAACGCACCTGGTGACCAGAAGAGAACTGATGCTTAAACAGAATGATTCCTACGCACGCACGCAACACGATAGACAGCGGCGGTGGTGGAATTGCCTGAGATCCCGGGATACGAAGCTGCTCTATTTTCAGATTCAGATTCAGATTTATTTCAACAACACTTGGTTGCCGAGGAGGCGAACAAAAAGGCAATCAAAAGTTGCCTGACGAAGCGTCCGCCCCCTTTACACTCTACCACTGAGCAGTAGGCAGGTTTAACCAACGAAAAACAGATCATAACACCAAAGAGACATTGCATATAACATTATACACGAAAACATCAAAAAAGAAAAAAACAAGAAAAAAAACAGCACATATTCATTTAAGGTACACAATTAAGAAATGCTGTAAAAAGTATATTCGCGAGTCAACATTGTTGCACAGAATTGCACATAAAATACAAATATCGGTGTGACTGAACATAACAAAAGGCAAGAAGAGCTTAACTAGGCCGGCCAAAGTAAGTTTTTCTTTTCTAATAAAAATAAAAACATGGATGGTGGTTCGAATCCCCCTCGGGTATGAAGTGTTTCTCTGCGGGACACCGCTGTCGTGACGACGACATAATGCTCCAGTTGGAATAATTACATCCTGCCGCTATAGGACGATTTGGCGCTGGCGTATGCATTTGCTGAGCAATAGTGTGTATATATGTATATAGAACTTTCCTACCCCTGTCCTAACTTCGACTGTGCCGCAGCTTTCATTCTTTTGAAATGAAGTTACCCGTCGTCAGCCGAAAAGGCTAGTCCTGGTTATCGTAACCACGCCTACAAAATTAGCAGCAGGGGTGTGGTTATGGATAAATACGAGAGCGACGTCATCCTCCGCGGCCAATACGTCATCGGAATCCGCGACCAGTGACAGTGCCACCAAAAGAAAGCAGAACAAAGCTAATCGATACAAACTACGGCCCTGATGAAATCGATGTACGGTAACTAATGCAACAGGGAAAGTCGCTAAGCACCATTCACTCCTTGAACGAAAGAGTTACGTTATCTACAGGCTTGATAACTTGAAATAACTTTGTCATAATTGCAGTAATGAATTGGACGTGCACAAACAGGGTATAATAATACATGTTATTTTCTATAAATACGTATGATTTCTCTTTGAGATAACATTTGTTTGCCTTTTATCACGTTGAGTGTAAACACGAATTTCACATGATGATGAAAAACTCGCTTGCGCATAATTATGTCTATCTATATATGACTTCAAATTGCCGTCATGTTCTGATGATTTCGTGTGCTTGTAAGGCATCGCTCTTATCATTACTGCCCTTTCTATCCTCCTCAGCCTTCAGCAAACAGGTTACGGGGTCAGGGTGTTAGAGCTCGTCTCGTTGACTCCATTTACCGACTTCAGAAAGCCTCCAAATGGCACCTGATTCTTTGCTGCTGGTATAAGCTGACATGGCATAATGCATTACCTGGAGTTACCATGTGCACGCCTTTGTTCCTGCTCGCATAAATGCACGGTTTCTATTGTGCTTAAGGCCATCACTGTGGCCGTGAGTATATGTACTATCAGCCACAAATGTTTACTGGATGCGGGTGTGCAGGAAACAGATTACTTCGGAGCATTCAAGCAAGCTAATCACCTGAGATGGGTGTGTGGGGATGAGCATGCTCTGTCAGGTGGCAACATTATCGGGCGGCTGGGTCGCAAGACAGCGTAACATTTTTTTTTCTTTCTAGAGAACACGTATGCAGTAAACTTTTGTGGCCAATAGCACCTACACTGGCAAGCTTTAATAGCGAGAGTCGCATTGGCGGTGCTGTGGTTTCAGCGTCGCCTTCGCATATCGCAACCGAAAACTCCTGTGTATGCGCGTTGACTCACAAGAACGATATCTAGAAGAGTATGGAGCACACGCTCTCGAGGATGTGTCTGGTGTGGTCATATTATCGATAGTCCATAGACTGTCTAAAGACTGTCTATGGACGCTCTAAAAAATTTTAACGTTTGTTAGGAGGAGTGGTGTGGTAGACCTAGCGCTGTCACTTTTGCTCCCATCGTGAGGCGGGAAAAACAGGCAGTTTTCAGCAAATCATTAGATGAATAAACAGGTAGCTGGCATTTCAAATAAGCGCATATGCACATACCTCGATGTCGCACAGCGCCACGCGGAGCCCCCTGGTGGCTGCGTCCAGCGCCACGCCGCAGGCGATGGCGCCGCCGCCCAGCACCAGTATGTCGAACTCCAGCGTGGTGCGCAGCTTCTCGAGTTGCTCTGCCCTGAAGGAGAACCCGAAAGAAGCGGTGCCTGAAGACGGTGCGTCCACAGATTTCACTCTTCACCTCGCTCTTTTATTTGCGCCTCAGAGTGCGGTGCTGGCCAAATGTCTGTGATCATTAACCTCTAAGCACAGACACTCGTAGCCGACATAATGGTCCTCTACGCTGTGGCTGTACTTCGTCCGAAGCACGGCAGTCGGCGGTTTTTACTAAGATAACCGCTCTTAAGACTATAGAATGAATCGAAAGGACAGGAGAGTCAGCTGGCATTGGCGCAATGATAATACATCTTTCAGCTGGGTGAAAGATTGAAGTTTAGGCTGCTCAAGTGCACCGGGTCAGATGCAAGTGGTCGCGGGCTGGTTTGCATAGCAACTGTATTCCTATGCTCTAAAAACAATACAATGCTTAATTTATTACAGGCGCTGTCGTAAACCAGGATAGGGCGAGATGAAAGTGAGTTCAAATTTTACACAACGAGACAAGCGCACAAAAAAGTGGTCAGTGTAGTTACGCATCGTGTTCGAGCGTCGCACCGGGCTTGGTTGTACACAACGGAAATCGAGCATTACCACGTTGCGTTAAGCTACCGTCCAGTCCCTTTCGCCAGCGAACTTAGCACATGCATGACAGCGTAGCATTGTTTCGCAGTGGGCTGCAGCGATTTCTGATGCCATGCCCCACTACGGCAGCGTGTGCTTGATGAGTAATCATTAATACCAATAAATACGCAGCTACACATTGGCTGAGACAGAGCTATGCGACATACGAGAGGTTTTCCGGCGTCTTAAAGACGTCCCGGGGGTTCCGCAGTAGAGCGGGTGTTGTACAGGTGATGTTTCACGCCAATACCTTGTGGGCAGAACTCTGAGGTAGGAGGGAGAGCCCCACTCTGGCCCGTCCGGCTGCCAGTGCTGCGGGCCCACGGAGCTGCCCATGGGGCCACTCCGCGCCCACACCAGGCCGGCGTGTCCCGCTGCGGCCAGCACGACCCGGCCCATCGCGACCGCCATGGCCGGCCCGCCGCCGCCACAACCACCACTTCTCCGTCCTCCTCTTCTTAGCCCCCCCCCCCCCCCCCCCTGTTTCATTTTACAGCTCACGTACACGAGTAATTATTTCTCAGACCCTTCCACTTCCATCACTTACTTACCTACGTCACTAAACTCAGTTTAAGATTGGTTTTAATAAACTCTACGGCTGTTTTTATGGTTTCGAAAAATTTTTAGGCGTTCAGATGTCACCGTCTGACTCTTGGCTAATTCTCCGTAGTGAGCGTGTGCAGTTTCGCATTTTTGAACAACACAATGCTTCTGCTAAATTAATGCATTTTACAACCAACGACTGCGTGATCCTAGCTCCTGAACCATGCAGCTGCGTCTATATGACTTGCAATTGGGAATTAACTGGTTGTTTTGTAACAGATTGTTTAAGTCAGCGAGAAGTTGCTTTTGGGAGATGCGTATCTGACCTGAGGCCGTGGTTTTATTTTAAAGGACTGTTTCAGCTGATTACAAGACAAATGATTACTTTAATAAATATCAGAACAGCGTGGCGTCAAAGGGTAGAGTTGGATCGTCATCCACTGCAAACTTTCTCGGCAGTTATTCTGTATAGTACATCGCTTTCTAAAGTGACCCGAACTCTGAGTGGTAGGCCCCGGATAAATTTCGACCACCTGGGGTTCTTTAACGTCTACTGACATTGCACAGAGCACAGGGACCTTCGTTTCGCCTCCACCGAGACGCGGCTGCCTAGGCCGGGATCGAACCCGCGTCCTCGGGCTCATCAGCCGAGTGTCCCAACCGCAGATCCACTGCGGCGGGTCAATCTCTAAGCATCTTTAGAAGAAACCTTATTATTAAACTTGGCACCAGCATATAGTATAGAACAAAGACACAGAAGAGTCTTTGTGTCTTTGTCCTATACTATACGCTGGTGCCAAGTTTAATAATGAGTCGCCAACTCGCCCAACTTTCTGCATTGCTTGAGGCCTTACATTCCGCTTTGTAAACCGAAATAAATTTGTAAAGAAAATACACACCAGACCTAAAGATCCAGCAGATGCTTTTCCGGGCTGTCTTGAACCCAGATGAACGCAGTGCACTGGTGAGTGGAGAGGGAGGAAACTTTATTAAACGTCCCAAGGCATTTCTTGACAAAAAAAGCAGCGCAAGCTCAAGCGATAAGGCTTGTACAAATACTACACACGACGTGCCTCACTTCCCTTGTCTCGGATTTGAGAAGACCGAATCCCCTCACGCTATATCCAGAAGCTCATAGAGGCTTCCTCGGAGGGAGCATGGATTGGTCGCTCGGCGAGCTTTCTGTTTGCACTGCGCCACATCACCACAAATGACGTCGTGCTCATACAGCCGCGAGGTTTTGTTTTGTTTGCCTTTTCAGTTTGTATTGCCACGTATCGCCGGGAAGTGCATGGTTGCTACACTTCCGGCTTTGCTTGAAGGGGCAAGTTATCGTGCCGCTAATGTTCGCGAGGCGGGACTAATTCGTTCGCGAATTATCGTAACTACGCACGTGCCATTCAGCAGCGCTTGGCAGGCTCTCAATGATGCTGAATGCTTACCAGAAATTTCAGCATCGTAGTTAATAAGGTACGGCCAAGAACCACGGTTATTATGGCTCCAACGAGCGCATAGCGAATTCTTGTGTTAACGTCGCTTCCACTTTTTTACCTATTTTTCTGCGGGCAGAAATTCGCTCGATAAACAGACAGCTGGCTTTGAAATTTGTCCCTCTGCTTGCCTGGCTAAATTATGATCGTAATGCTTGAAAATGCTTTAAAATATTTTAAAGCGAAGAATGCTCGTAGCATCCATGCACACCTTCGAGCATTCTCTGGTTACAGCTTCCTCCGACCAGATAGAAGAAAAAAAGAAGATGCATTTGTGAGGTGTACGTAGCATTGCGAAGCACTTGGGTCAGAACTTGGAAATTTAGAGGTGTCTGGAGGCGCTAATTTTGTTGCTGTTAGCTCCGATAATTTCGGATTGCTGGGACATACAACAGTCCTTGAATGCATGTTCTTGTCCTGAAAGCTGAATGATCATATCAGCATCCTTGACATTTCAACCACAGTGCGCTGGAAAGATACAGGTGCCAGCAACTCAGAATCTGGACACGTGGTCGGAGTAAACGGAAACAGAGGTGTGCCAAATACTATTCCTTCTTTTTTATTTTCATGCTCCAGATATCTGGAAAGCGCTGCTTTATCTCTGTGGCATTCCTGGCTAGCTATCTAATCTGCCCTCGACCGCATTTGACTGCCCCGAGTGGAATCTTGGCTCGCGTCGCAGCGGTAAACTTGGCACGCCAAAAAGGTTAGGGCCATTCTCGCGAGCCCACGACGCCGATAACCGCGGAAGTAGGCGCTGCTGACCAGACACAACATGACGCTCTCGAATCGTTGTTCAGCTTAGTCGTCGCACCTCCAAGGAGCGTCCCGCATAGCATGATTCGCTATGGGACGTTAAACCCTCATAAATCAAATCTCGAATCCCTAGCTCGAGCTTCTGTTACTTCGAACTTCACGACTCTGACGTAGCTTACCGCATAACGAGGCGTGCTGGCGAATGAAAGGTGCAAGGTCGTGCACGATCAAGGCCTTGTTTGATGCGCTTTCAGTGTCTTCGAGGTTCGGCGTGTGAGTGAGCAATCTACATGAGCAAGTACTGGGGGGCTGCCGTCGCTCACGTCCTGTAATTTCGCTGAATCTGTTTTTACGTGGCAAAAACCTTGAATACGCACATCCATAAGAGCGGACACCCTACGCTGTCTAACTGCATGAAAATATGACCGTTGAAGTTATTTTTTTCTTTTGGATCTTTTAGGTTACACCGCACACGATAAGCGACAGCTTCTTTGTCAGTCAATGAGTAACCTCACTTGAAAACGTGGGGCGGTGACAGACAGGGGGACAGAGAGGCTGGGAAACAGAGAGGCTGGGAAACAGAGAGACAGGGAGAGAGACAGAGAGAGAGAGAGAGAGAGAGAGAGAGAGAGAGAGAGAGAGAGAGGGGGGGGGGGAAGACTTGTTGCCTACATGTAGGTTTCGCAGTAAAACTTTTCACGTTCGCTTTGGAAATTATCACGTTGTTCCCACCGCAAAGAACGGTCGAAAGTTCTCTACTGAATTAGCGTAACAACATAACATCCAAATCAGCAGCATTGCAGACTTAATAAAAGTCGTACTGTAATTGTTTAAGGTTACTACGCCATGGTCACTGTTAAGCGACCGGCGCTCCCACGCTGTTCCCTTTTAATGAAGCGTGAGTTATCAATAAATCGGTACGATGAAAAACATAATACAATACGGACAGCCTGGTGAGGTTTCATCGATCATGTCCATGGCCACCACATAGCTTCTCTTCTTTTCTCTCGACACAGAAGACACTTGTCTGAAACCGAAGGAGCATGCAGATAATATCAAGTAAGTTATGTGGTTCAGAAACATGAGAACTATGAAAAGAAGGAGAGATAATTATGAGTCTTCGAATAGGGGGCATTCACGTGATGTCATGGGCGCCATTTTGTTGGCCAGATCGTAGCTTCAGCAGTGCACGCCAGAGCAGGAGGCGATGATCCTATTATAGACGCGCCCGCAGCCTTTCGCAGTTCTACACAGACAACAAAATAAATGCCGCTGTGACGTTAGTGAATACTCCCTATTGCCGTCGAAGAGGCACAACACGTGCTCCGTTGTGCAAATGCCAGAGCTACGATACGAAGCTGAGGTCACTATTGTGGATTCCTGGAGCACGGATTCATGTATGAACAGCTCACCTGCTGCTTTATTGTTGAGCTCACTGAGCAGGCGAGATAGTGAGTGATAAGGCATTCAAAGGCAGTAAATAGGCTTATTTGCGTGCCTCGGGCGATATCGCCTCGCGCTTACACAATCGTGAAAATTCCATTTCGCTCATTCGTCGATTGAATGCACGACTTCCGATATAATCCGGACTGTATGCCCTAAACATTCTTTCAGGCTTAATAGACATTATTGATATGGCAATAAAAAAAAATTGGTTTTTGAGGAAAAGAAATGGCACAGTATCTGTCTCAGATATCGGCGGACACCTGAACCGCGCCGTAAATTTGGAAGGGATAAAGGAGGGTGTGAAAGAAGAAAGGAAAAAAGAGGTGCCACAGTGGAGGTCTCCGGAATAATTTCGACCATCTGGGGATCTTAAACGTGCATTGACATCGTTAACGATCCCCAGGTGGTCGAAATTCATAATATAATTAGCTCTCCTAAAATAGCAGAATCGCACGAAGGCGAAGTAGCCGTGTCCTTGCGACGGTTTTGGGGAAGAGCGCTGCTGCGCTCACTGCGTGTCTTTTGCGAAACCTACGCTCCTCTCCTCTTCGCGTCCCTCCGGACATCCGAAGCATCATTCACAAGCAACTCTGGTAGCATGAGATTTCATCATTCCGCGCGTGCAACGGCTACTTTCCCTTGTGAAATGATTGCTCCGTAGCGCAACATCCGCTGCCTCAACCAAAGGCAGCATGCTTCGAATGCAGCGTTATGTCAATACGCATGCGCAACACTCTCCCCGAGTGTCACCACTGTATCGTATTGCTTATCATTGTTATCAATTACTTCAAAGAAGTGAAGCTACTTCCTTTGTCTACTTTCTCTCCTTGAGAATTTCAACTGAAAAACTGCTATGCCTTGTAGTTTCATGCAACGATTTCGGCAAAAGCCTTTGGACGCTGCCGCGTGTCTTTCGTTAGAATACCTCACAATGATATAACGTTTGCAACATGCCTCAACACATCCGCTCTTATTGGATGAAGAAATGCGCGACGCATTGCGCGGTTATCTGCTGCTCTGAGCAACCGCTCTGCTTATCCTGTCGATGAGAGGTCTTGTGACTGCCGTCTTGATTAGTGCCGGTGACGTCCACGCCACACTGGCTATCGAGGTTCGGCACTTCGATATTACCCGCATGTGTACACCTTTTTAGCTTATCTAGAAACATCTCACCGAATGGCAAAGGGGCCATTCGAACGAGTTAGACTTTCTCACGAGGTCTCAACCGTACGTCGGTAGATACCGACAGGTGTTGTTTGCTCTGTTAGTCGGCCACCCGCCAAGCAAGAACTCGTGACACTTGACGACCGCGGCTCCATGCGCAAACGCTGGCACCGTTACCGAAATGTCAAGAACGTAGCAGCGTACTCCCCTCTCCCGATTTCTTCTTTCTGCGCGTCTGCCTCCGCTTATCTTGGTGTTGCAAGGAACGCGTACGTGTTATGTAAGAGCGAGAAATAGTGTCACCGCTTACCTGATACCAGCAAAAGAAGGCTTGGGATTCATTGTCAGAGCTGCAATCTTCAGAAATCATTTTTACTGCGAAGTAAAGAGAGAACGTTGTGGCGCGTGCGTTCCATGTAGAAAGAAAGAAGATTAAATGACCTCGGCGCAACACATTTTTACGAGGCTGCGGAAGTCCACGTGCATGAAAGAGCGACCGCCTCATGTAGTTCTGACAGTTGTCTTTCACATCCTTGTAAAACAGCGCTAAGATAGAAAAGAAAATGGGTGCAAAAAAAAACAAAAAAACACGAGAAACACAAATAACACCTTTCGCTACTCTGTGAAGGATGTATATGTGCCAGTTTACCCAACAGACTGCCTTACTGATGTCCTACGCAAGTTCCGAATCTTTCCTTTCGCAGCCATAGTTTCATATTCTACTTTTCCTGGTGTAGGTGGCAACGCCGCCTTAACACCCGCACATTCACTTGCTGACCAGAATGTTGTCATAAAGGGAGGGGTGAATGGCGTTGCAGAGCTGCTACTTGCAGTTTTCTTCCCGGAGAGGGTGATCATTTTGGCTATTTCTTTTTTAGTTTTTGCCACTCGAAGCTGCAACTTTCATCCGCTGCGAGTAATTTCATGTCCATGCAGTTGCGTTTATCTCACCATCACACAATTTCCCTCTGATATCTTTTCAGCCTTGCAACACGACGCGTTCGGATCGCTTTCTTCGCGCCTCTGACTCGAGTGGTGTACCAGTAAGATTGTGAAAATCGAAAAATGGCATGCCAGCACGGTCTTCTAATACCAACAATAACAGCTCGCGAAAGGCTGATCATCACATTTCCAGCGGAATTTATGCGGTCCCGCTATGCCTACTGAGCTCGCGGTTGTCCTGAACCGAAGTTAGTTCATATGACATAGAAACTGGCAGCCTTATCGTTCTCGTAATGGCTACATCGGTTTTGAGGGAACCCCCTCAGCCTCGGCATACGAAGCGATGGCAAGCCATAAAAACCACTCCGTCGGGTCCAGTGTTCAGACCCAGTGTTCACCGATGGCAGTTGTTCGGATAGCGACGATGAGTTAATGTCAATATGTACAGAATTGGTCATTCTGTACATTCATAGATCCCTTGTAGTTGGCAGGTTGCGCGCGAGCAGCCTGTCACAAAACAGGCTTAAGACAAACGGCTAAAGGCGGGAAATGGCCGCTATAAGTGCTTGCGCACTAAAGGCACTTCGATTCCTGCCGCTATCAGAGCTTGCTTATCCAGCTCTAGCTCCGACAATCACATTATTTGCCAAGAGTGAACAGACTGTCATTCGCCTTCGTATTGCAATCCCGGGAATGAAAGCAAGCAATGCAAGTTAGCCGTTTTATCAGGAGTCCTTAGCTTCGCTCGGTGCCAGCTCAAAAATCAGTGTTTACCGGCTGCCGATCTGGAATTTAGTCGAGAGGCATTTACAGCTATATTGCAAGAGTAGTTACATAGTAGCATTGATATCAAGCAAGAAGAATAGCCATCGAATGAGCTTAAGCTATAACGGGCGTCTGGGCTTGACGTAGGTACTTCTTTGAGGAGGCGCAGGGGTAAGGGGTCCGCAGTACGACTAACACGGTTACTTTGTTAGGCCTGGTTCTAGGGGTGGAACTCGTTTTACTGCGCCCGTCTCACTCGGAAGGTCCGTACCACAACACATCCGTCCACACTTGTCCATCTTGCCGCTGACCAACTGGCTCCGTCGCCACGCATACCGGAGATCACACACGGCTCCCCCTTCGGCCCAATGCCATCATCACCTCCGCACATCACTACCCTCGTTACCACCCAACACCTCACATCTTTGTTGTCCCGCGGAAGAACGGAGAATCCCGGCATTGCTTAAAGCTTGTGATTTCCTACTGAAACAAACTCTCAAGTCTTTTTTTCCTCCTCGCACTGACGTAAGTGCGCTAGGTGATCTGAGTTTGCACCTGCGTGCACTTGATGCAGATCCACTTCTTTCCTGGAGAATGAAATATGCGACTGCAGTTTCGTGACAAAATAGCATGAAAATCCACAGCTGGAAGTGGAGAGGCGTGTAGAGAAGACGTGCCTAGCTATCACGTTACTTTAACGGACAATGGGAGAAATATGGCAGACGGGACGAACACGAGCTGGCGACATCTGCGGCTGAAAGTAAGGGAAATATATTCACTAGGCCATAGCATGTGATTCATAGATCAGATGACATGTCGTCTAGAATGACTGCCTGCGAGAGACTGCAAACGTAGTCGGTAGTGTCTGATTGTCGTGCGGAGTCGTCAGGTTGTGAAATCAATCACGGGGGCCATGGCGTACGCATGGCAGAGGCAATTCGAGTTGAATTTGAGGTTTATCTTTTCTTTTTTTCAGAAATAGGAAATAATTGAGGATAGCGAGAAAACCTCATCTGGCCTATACAATGTGGACTGGACTTAGATGATGATGGATGCTGGTGACGATGGATTATAAAAGCTCGCCTAAGCTCGCGAGAAACTTTGTCATTGAAATAAAATGCGAAACCTACTCAGTCACCCAAAAGGAATGCGCGCACGCTCTGTTCTTTCATCCTCCGAAGCGCAGTGATAGCCAGCGAATCTCGGTACATTGAAATCGGCTTGACGGGGTAGCTGATAACTCCATCGTTGGGTGACGCTATATCGCGTGCCACACGGACGGAGTACAACGTGATAGAAACGGCGTAGAATAAAGGTGAAAGGCCGCCCCGTACCCTCGGTCTGAGGAGCAGAAGAGGTCCCGCCGCTCCTACTCGGCTCGGCCGGCTTTCGTCTTATCTTTCTTGCACGTTCCTCTACAAATGATGCGATACTACGCCTCTGAAAGAACGTACTGTGTATGAAACACTCTGCACCTGGTGATTGGGTTTAATTTAGTGCGGTCTAATTTTGCCGGCAGTGAAACAGGAAGACCTCTCCTGTACAGGGAAATCGAAACACCTTGCTTATTATCGGATTCCTCAATACCGTTATTTCTTAGTGCTTTCAGTGATTACCCGCAAACTAGGACTAATTGCCCTCACTAACGTAAAAAGCAGACGAAGACCCGAAGTGCGTATTACCTGACCTATATTTACAAAGAGCTTCAACCTTCTACGACGCAAGAAAAGCAAAAGAGCGTTGTCGTTTACTTCGGTCTGGTCGTTTTAGTATTTGTTTTTGAAGACTTGGAGTTTAGATTTTTAATTTTCCTTCACGCCCTTCAGACAAAAGTGCACAAAAACTAATATGCTTTAACGATGGCAGGAAACGTTGGCCTTGCATTCAGTGGTTGCAAGCAGTTGCAACACATGGCCGACTGCATACACAAAACAATAACCAAATCTGAACGGCTCATTTTTATTTCTTAACATAAACGATGGCCAACGAACAATAACTTCGTAAAACTGAATCAAAGGTTATACAGCTGCTTTCAGAACTCGTCGGTGTTTAAAACTTTGGTCTTCTCTTTTTCACAGACACCTTCTCATTCAGAAGCCAACATGTTTGGTCATGTATATATTCGATAGACATCTATAGTCATGCGAAGATAGCAACAAAGGACTTTTCACGCACGGAAAAATCACACTATGTACAATGTACGTTACACATGCTGGCAAAGTAAGCAATGATGTACCGTTTGGGCATTTTTTTTCTTTTAGAGAATTTTAAGAATCGAAACTTTCTCACTTTTTCGAACTCTACGGAGATTTCAAGCTGCCGCGGAGACAAAGTGCCCGAAATTGGGATTTTTGGGTGTAATAGAGGGAATTCTCGGTTACGGCGTGAAACATCACTGAAAGTCAGCATGACAAAATAAAAACACAGTTCAAGCGCTGTCAGATCTCTTCTATAAGTACACAAGTGATGCAAAGATGTGCAGGGACAAGTCCTTAAGGAAGATGTCATGGCGGGGTGCTGGGCAGGCACGGTTAAGGACGGGAAGAAAATATGTCAGGTGGGCGGTTCGTCGTGGGCGAAGCTTGAAATGACGGAAGTAGCTGGAAAAAAAGCTACAGCACGGCATGCGGCGAATCTTCTCATGTCTATGTACACTTCGTATTCACATAGCGCACAGCCAACGCAGGCAGGATGTGCGCGATCATCACGACTCTTGTTCCTCTATTGATGCCTGCGACTTGCTCTTAGGCTCGGCCGGCTTGAGCTTCTGCAGAGCGGCGTGCAACGATGACCAGGAGATCTTCCCCAGGCTGCTCCTTCTGCGTGGGCGTGGCTCCTCGCTGTCGATGGCCCTGAGGTCAGGAAGGCACTCGGACATGCCGCGACTTCGCCTTCGCTGTAGAATCCTCTTCGCCTCCTCTGGAGTGATGACCTGGCTCGGCGAGCTGGAGTACGAGATGCTGTTGTTGCGGCTGCTGTTCTGGGACTTGTTCGTTCCCGGACTGGTGCTGCACACGGAGTTTTTCCGGCTGCTGGGTCCAGAGTAGATGTCGTAGTCCTGTTTCATGACTGGCATCATGAACGCCATGGCTGACGGAATCGGAAGCACACACCTCACTTGTTCGCCGTCTAGTTGTGGGTGCACAGATGGTTTCGCGCAGCTTGCGTTGAAGAGGCAGGCTTGAGTGGCTGGGAAGCGAAACTCGGGAGCTCAGGTCTTCGGACGGCAGTCTTCTTTCAGAAACCGTGGACTAGCAGCATACAAGGCTTGAACAGCAATCCACAGAGCCACAGTGAATTCCAGAAGAGAATGAATCCTTCCGCTCCTCTCGGCCACTAGTAGCGCAGTGACTGATGCGATAGTTGGCACTGTGTCCCGCGACAGTGAAAAGATATGCTCCTGATGTCCGTGCCAGCTCTCTATCAAGTTCACACTATCGGCGAGTGGGTTGGCGATCGAAGCACGTGATAGCCGTGTAGGACACGTCCGGCGCCGCTGCGTAGATAGAGATACTGAATACCCCGCGGTCGGAGGCGGAATAACAAGCGCCAGTTGTGACTGCGTATCGACTTTCTGCGTCGCCACGTCGGCTGGGTTGAGACGCATGCGAGGAGCGGCGCCGGCTGCTTCCTTTTTATACTCAATCGCCGCGCTCTCCTGCCTTGATTGGCGCTCGGCCGGCCAGCCATAGAAGAAGACCCCACCCCTCACTCAAAGCCGCACTTGCCATCCATGTATGATGAGCCGGTTCACGCTTGCCAGCAGACGACCACTGATAAGGCCATCTGTCTGTCTGCGCGCCTGCACATCGAACCGAGAATCGCACTCGTCATCCTCCTTTTATCTTGCAAATTCAGCGGTGCGCGATGCACCCAGTATAGCGTCCAACATCTCAACTACGTTGCAACCGACAGGGCTCAGCATAATGGCGCATAAAGGCTCACTTTACTCTCCTCCGTCATTTCCCTCCCTGTATACTCAGCGCTCTCCTCAGACGTTGTACTCTTTCGACGCTGCGCTCTTTCCGCCTCTTCATTGAATAAGTGACAGGTCTATACTTATAAAGATCCGTGTTTTTCCTTCCTCCTTGCACGTGTGCGTCGAGAGGCGAATGCTGCAATCGTCCACCGGTATTAAGTGCGCTCCGTGCGCCAGCCAGACATAAACACTACCTTATGCGTAACTTTCGAAGCGCTTTGCTTTTGTATTTTCGCGATAAGCGGGACAAAGGTCAGGGCAAGTCCGCAATAAAGTCACGGGCGTGTCGTGTCAACAGTAGGCTCGATGACACTGTCTGTTGGGGTTTTATCCACGATAGTGGCTCACGATGCCGGCAATAGAGTCTCTTGGGGAATGAGCAGCTTTTCATGGTATTTACGATCTTGATGGCTCCTGCGTAATATTTTCTTAGTGATGGCTGTTAGTACAGAACGTGTTATCGTAACACAAGCCTTTTTGGTTTTCAATAAACTTTTTCATCGTCATCATTAGGGATGGTTGTGAGGCAACCATGGCCATGACATTCGGCAATGTTGTTTTTGTGTTCCACAACAGTTTGTTTCGCCTTAGAGTCATTTTCTTCTCAATTTATTTTCATGCTGAATGGTCATCTTTTAACTGGCTTGGCAGTGAATGAATATCGACGATAGTCCTTGCGTCTAAAATCTACCACGGGATAAGATTTGTGCGGAGCAATGAAAGAACTTCGATTAATTTCTTTGCGCCCTTCACTTCAGGTAGTTGTTTGGAACATTAACGCAAACTCTTCTATTCCACCGACTTTATATGCGCTTTCTACTTTAAAATATGGCTTGCACCGCGGAATACATAGCCTGCGTCAGCAAATGATGGGCCAGTGTTTGTTATGATGATGATTGGGGCTTTTTATGGCGCAAGGGCACCTATGGCCAAAGAACGCCATGACGCAAGGTGTTTTTCGACTACTCAAAGTGCGGTCAAAGACCCATTTTCCAAGCATTTCACCTCAGATATGCCGAGCACCAGGCCAGGGAAAAGCTTGTACCTATTGTTTCACTGGTGGGTACCCGGCGGCACTGGGGATCGAACCCCGCACCTCCCGCAATCGAGGCGGATGCTCAACCATTTGGCCGCAGCTGCGGCGGCCAGTGTTTATCAACTGTTCTTACCTTACAACTTTTTGCGATTATATGGCGGCCGGGGTACCACGCGAAGACTATTACGATGGCCCTTGGTCACGGATGCGAGCCCGCTCCCGCCGAGAGCTGCCGCAAATCCGCTCAAGGCTGTAGCCTCCAGATCAGTGTGGAGGTTTAGTGCTAAAGCACTACTTAAAACGGTACCAACCAAAAATCTTGTGTGAAGTCTCGGAGTAAGTCGGGTAAGGTCGGGTTAGAAGCAGCGTCGCGCAAGCTGCAGCTAATGGGAGGAAGCTGGGGTAAGCTCGGAGGGCGTCACCAATGGGAGAGTGAGCTTAGCACCCTCAAGGTCCCTTGCTTTCGCACCTTTCAAGCAAGGGGTGCCTTCGCACCTTTTGCCTTCGCACCTTATACATGAATATGAACTAGTATATATTTGTATGCACCACAATTTATATGAATTACTTTGTTCCTCTGTGCTTCAGACCATGAACGAAGCGACGAACTGATCTCTCGCAGTTAAATTACTGCATCTGCAATCGTGACGGTTGCAGCAGAGCTTCTACGAGTATTTCCATAAAATTTTCCTTTCGGTATCCATATAATCGCAGTTTTAAAGAAATACAGCATCGTGAGGTTTATATGTAGGCAAGAGCTCACATGAAATAGAGAACGAAACGTGTTCTTCTTGGAGTAAAAAAAAATACCTGCGTCAGCATGCCATAGGCACTAGTGCTAAACAATGAACTTGCTCTGCCATGTTATGTATGTAAGATGCGCTTAAAAGGCTCCGCTGCAATGCAGTTCTCTTGAATGACCGTTTGCAGCTGTCTTCTTTTGTGCCTCATGGTAGTAGCTTATAGAAAGTACGCGTGCGTCGCGATTTGGTAAAGCTCGAAAAAGTCCACGGCGAAGCATCCATAAGACATTCCGCTTGCAACCCAGGGTGCACAACCTCTAGATTCGACTGCGCCCGCTATGATTTAATTTATAGCGATTTGTTTGTCACGTCGTCCTGCATTGACCGGTGTGATACACGCATTCCATTTCAGTTACGCGCTTCATCTTGATTCTTTTTGCCCGTCGTCATCAGCTGAAGCCAAGCCTCGTCCCAGGCACTTCGAGATCCGGGATGATTTGAATCGTGCGGAATCAAAGGAAAACAGTCGTTTTCTTATAGCAGTAAGGTCCTTCGTTTCCAAACCGAGTGCCATTCAGTCTGCCACTTCAGCACACTTCTGCAGATACCTATTATTTGTTTTTCAGTAGCAGTAGTCGCACTTAGCCACTGCGCATCACAGCCCTGCAGGTGGTCAGCAAGTTCTCCACGTTGCTTCCCTCCTCCAGCTCCACCTCGGACCGACGCACGGCGCTATCGGTCGCGTGACCCCGCACCCGCTGTTCGACGGCGGGCGTCGTGCGGGTAGCGGCCCAGCGTCTCCCCTGTTTGTTTTCGTGTCCGGTGGGTTGCGCAACGCGATATCGCGGCATGCTGGCGCTGTCAGCGGGGAGGGCACCCGCGTCGGTGTGCGAGGGTGCACGTCCTCGGGTCGGTCCCGACGTTTAAAGGGTTGGCTGGCCTCGGCCGAACTGCGCAGCGGCTGTCGAAGACCGCGTCAAGGATGCGCGCAGGGCAGCCAATGGCCGCGGCAGCTTTTGTGTGTGTCAGCGAGCGACTGAGTGAGGGAGCGAGCGAGTCTTTGCGAGCGTAGGTCTTTGTGTGAGTTAACGTGCAGCAGTGTAGGCTAGGCAATGATGTTTTTCTAGGTTGCAGACAACTCACAGTGTTTTAGGTGGTAGAAACGGAAGTGTACATGCCTTCCATGACAGCGACAGCAAGACAACGAACACGTCTTGCTGCTTTCCTTGCCTTTTCTGCGCAACAAACACGATCAGAAGTGCGCAGTACCAACTGGCCTAACAGTATAGCTAACTATTTTGTGCAGGCCTGATGTTCAACGCTGTCAAAGGTTTTAATTTAATGGTGAGAGTTAAAGCATTTAGCAAATGTAAGGACGCCATGGTGATGGCTACGTGAAGCATCTCTCTGCTGCGCCGCTCGTTATGTGTGCGCAGTTGATCTTTGGGATACGTTTAGCCAGGCAGTGATTATTATGACATGAATGTTTTCTTCTTGCTGTTGCCAGGTTTAGGATAACAAGAAATGAAGAAAGGGCGAACTGAAGTCCAGGTTGCGGAGTCATAGCAGATGCGTCACCGGTCACTGCAAGACCATGACGATTTTAGATAGCGATGAAGAAGATACTCTGGTGTGCACTGCCCCTGCCCTCTAGCCCCCTTATTTCTTTTTCTCTGGTGCGACCAGTTCAGTACGTCTGCACCTCAGTCCAGGAAGCCGTAAATTCTGAAAATAAAAACAAAATATATTGTTCGCGATCGCGTGAGGAAACAGGCCAGGTGAATCTGGCTGCACCACGTACGTTCTGTTTCTCTCGCCAGTCCACACATCTTCAACTTCTGCGCTGGAAGATTGTTATTTTTGTATTGCGGCTTCTTACGGCGAGATATATTAGTAGGAGCCCATCCTGAGTGGTGTCACTGTAGCCTGCTGTAGTTCTATCTCTCCCTCCGTTCCCCTTCCCACGCGTAGGGTAGCCTACTGGGCGCTACCTAGTTAACCTCTCTGCCTTTCCGTCTTTCTCTCTCTCTCTGCTGTAGTGGTAGTGCAGCCCTCAGCCAAGCAAATGCAAGAGAGAGAAGGGAGAATTAGAAGAGAAGCAAGAAGAAGAAGAAGGAGAGAGAACGAAGCGGAGAAGGAGGGAAAGAAAATGCAGGCACACCATCGTGAAACATGAACAGGAAAAATGAGAAAATAATTCCTGGCTAAACAACGCTACGGCTTAGTTAAACCATGACGGCTCTCACCGAATGTTCCAACTAAGCCGCAGCCGAGTTTAGCCAGTTTTTTTACACGCCAATGAGTGAACCCCAAGAATGAGAGAAAAGAGTGCTCAAAGGAGTCTAAATGTCCTCTGGACTTCACGTGCGGCAGCTTTGGTTGCTATAAACGCCGTGCCCAACGGCGGGCGTGCTCTGGCCGGCAGCCCCGCGTGCTGCTCCACCGCGGCCTGTTTGTTTTCATTCCCCCACTTGTCGGGTTCGTAACGCGATATCCTGCGGCTGCCAGGCGACCCCCTGGCCGGAGCTGATCGCCCTTGTCTAGATGCGTATGCGTGTGTGTGTTTGAGTGCGCTGAGCGGTCAGCTCCGTTATCAAAAGGGGCTAAGTGGCCTTCGCGCAACAATGCTTGAGGTGAGCACTGCTATCTTGCATATCCAGCGCTTCTCGGACGCACACAATATTGATGCACTTGAAGATGGTCTCCTTAGAAAAAAAGAAGAAAATAAAGGAGAAGAAGAACGAGAAGTGAGGTAAACATGCGGTGCGCGCAAAATTAAAAGCACAGCGGACTGCACTGACCGGCCTTGGACTTTCCGCGTACTCGTGGGAGAATCGTGGAAGGCTAAGAAAACAAGTCGTCGCTCCGGAGGAGTGCGTATACGAGAGGAACCGACTGCCGCTCAGGGGTTGTGCATGTTTTCTGTCGGTCGAAGCGAACGCTCGTCTTCGGGACGGCGTCCAGGTAACGCCGTTGGCCTTGAGGCGACCGACCGCAGCCGCGGTGGAGCCACGATTCCCAAGATTTCTTTTGCGGGGGACCTTCGTGGAAACGCGTTCGGTTCGTGCGCGGCAGCCTCCCCCGTCTTCGTACCGACAGTGCCAGCGTGCCATGCCACCCGCCCACGCACAAAGTCTGACTGTATGGCCGAGCCGGAGTGGGCAGTAACAAAACGATTTTGCCTTACAGCAGTAGCAGATTTGTGGACAATTCATAGAGGATACGGGGTCTCATTTTCAGAATTCATTTCATGAAGTATTGTGAAAAAAAAGAGAAATCATCGTCATCAGCACCGCCTCCATTGCTCTCCATTTTACGGGTCGTGCTCTGACCGAATCTCCTCATTTCACGAGCACATCGCTACTGTCCGAAATTTTTCTTCATTAGCGTTAGTCGGAGCGTGCGACCACGGGACATCTCAGCGGTGCGAAATTGACTGTACGATCCCCGCAGTTGCGTATGGAAAAGCTCTTTTATTTGATTAAGCCAGAAACAGAATAGAAGGTGGTCGCACTATCATGAACACTTTTCAGCTGTGTGCACGCATACTCACTTCGTGCTTTGCACGGATTCCTAAGACTGATTACGTTTCGTTCGTTCGTATACATTTCACAGATTTACCACTTGCATTTTTAGGTATTCCTGCTTAACCTCTCGTGTCATTCTGCGTCGGCAGTAATAACTTAAAAATTTATGCGGTGTTTTCCGAAGACTTTTATTTTGATTTCCAGATTTGCTCGTAATTTAGCGGACAAAATGGTCAACGCGTTACTTGGCAAGGCAGCATGTACAGCCCAATCGGCGTGGTCGTATGGACGTAAGCATCTGCTCTTGCAACATTGTTCACAAATGCTCCATTTCGTCCCATTGACGTGCTGCGATAAAATACATGAGATCAGACACTCTAAGTTACATACAACACGCTGAAAATACAGCTGGGACCACTCTGACTAAAGCGAAGGGGCTAATAAGTAATTCTCCAATGCTGCACGTTTCTAAACATGTGCTGACAATGCCACCTGTTAAATTAAGTTTATTCGAGCGAATTGCTTTAGTGGAGAATAACAAAATATGAAAATTAAAAGAAAATAATGGCAGCTCTTCGAAGGATTTCAGTTTGTGCATGTAGTTATTTTGTACTCATTTTTTTTTTCACATTCATGGCTACAGAAGATACTGCAATAACTAACCTGCAAAGCTGCGGTGTGGCGAGGTCCGCAAGGCTAAGCTTTAGTGCTGATAGTGAAGAAAAGTCAGCCGGCACATTCTTAGAAGCGGTGACGTAAAAAGGTCCATGCGTTCGAAGCATCCAAATATGTAGCGAAGCAGGCAGTCGTAACTTACGATATAGTTAGACGGCGGTTCGGAGAGGCGCACATTCTTCTCAAGTGCCCTAGCTAACCACGATTTGCATCCTGCCATCTACTTAAGAGCCTGGTGATGTCTTTCGTCGGGAAAGTTGCGACGGCCGCGACAAAAAAAAATCCACGAGCATGGCCTCGGGACCATAGCGTTGCCATGACAACCGCTATACTCGTCGGAAGTGCGTAAGGCATGCTGAAATAATTGCCCCGTTTTCTTATCCTTTTTCGAGGGCGGCCGTGATGCTCTAAGCGCTTTCGTTTCGGGTCAGCGGATCAGCTATCTGCTCTAGTGCCACAGACGCTACTCCCTTCTTTGCGTTACCTAAGTTGTCCACGCTCTACGGCATTCTGCTGCTACGCGCGATACTGTACGGGTTTGAGCGCCCGGCCGCGGCGGCAATGTTCTAAGTGGCAAGAGAATGAACTGATATTTCGGTGTGATTGGTATAAAGCCCTGTTCGTGAAAATTATTGCACAGCCCTCCTTTGTGCAGCGTCCCTCATAACACACACGAGTAACCCTGGTACGTAAGTACATATTTGAGAATATATTTTAAAACAGATGACACTCACGTTCAACAAAATTGCGTTAACTGCTTCGACGAGGTGGCTCGCACCACTGAGAAGTTCTTACTGCCGCTCCTAATCCAACACGTGTAGGGAGATAAGAGGTATAACATGGATAGAGTGCTAGTCTAGGCGTTGAAGATGAAATTTTCTCTCCCTGTCCTTCCGTCAACAGCACTCGAAGGATCAGCGGGGCAACGAACGGTGAACCGTGCAAATTAAATCGTTTGCCGCTGCGGGCGCTCAAGGCACAAGTTTGATCACACGGCCGCTTTTGTTAGCTACCAGCAGTTCAGCGCCCTTGCCGACGTTTCTACGTACTGCCCGAGGGCGGCATATAATTGTTTTATCAGCGTTAGGCTGTTTGCTGTTCATCGACCGCCTTTGAAGTTGTCTAATTTTCTCCCCAAAAAAAGTGGTTATTTTTTTCCGCGTGTAGACTGGTGGAACATTATTTTTAACAATAAGGGCAAGTGATACAGAGTACGAAAGTGTTGCAAGAATTGTCGCGCACTGCACTGGTCAGATATTCACTGCGTGAAGCCATGCGTTAAAAAGCAGGCGCTTTGCAGGCGTAATAAGGATAAACCATCCTGGCATGTTACGCAGGTATTGCGCAAGTGAAATCAGTTTGTGTAAATGCGCCGGTCGTTGCTAGAAGGATAGTTTCGAGAACCATATAGTTTAGGAGGAAAGTCGTGGGGAAAGCAATAAGCTCAAATATACTATCTCGCGTAACCGCTAAATTACGCGACTCGTGGTCCCGTGTTGATTGCTTTGAGTCAACTCAGTGTTGTGCTTCGTCGGGGTCAGCCATGATCCCTGGCCCTACGTGGCAAGTTCGTGACCTGGCGGTCAATCGAGCGCGTTGCAACATGCCAGTAGAATACGAGAGGAGTTTGGACTGGAGCAGCGACCGCGATGAGGCGCGATTTCACCGGCATGGTTGTTCTGAGGGTCGTCCTGTTTTTACAGTGGGTGCATTTGGATCGTGCGCACTTGGAGGAATGACGCAAGTCGAGACGCTGAACTGTCAGAATGACATGCATGACATGAATAGCCGATTTAGAGGCCGATGTTCCTACTTAGCCACTTCGGCAGCGAGAATTTTGGCATGTTCCTAGATCTAGAACTCAACTTGGGTGCCAAATGTTGCGTTATACTTTGCCACGACTTTCAAGTACCTACTGTGCCAGCAACATTTAGGTAGAAAAATGTAACTTTCGTTTAATCAATTCCGTATTTCTGTCTTAACTTGTTAAATCTGAATTGGCAAAGGGTGATTTTATATCTTGTGCTTGTATTTGTGTTTCCTCACTCTTGTTACGGATCCATAATTAGCAGTGTATGAGTTGTTTTGTTCCCTGTAAGACCATGCACAGGGGGGCTCTGGTGTCATTCAGGCGAAAATAGTTCCCTTGTTGCCTGATTCTGCCCACATCATTATGACGTAAATAAAAAATTATATGAAATGAAAATAAAATTAAATCAAATCCAATGACATGCTTATATCACTCATTTTCAACACGAAAGGCAAAAAATAAGGTTGAAATAATTTTCGCCCTTGTAGAACTGAAGTGCACAGGCAAAGTTCACGTACTTGGCAGTTCGTTTATCTTGATCTCTTTGATGAAGGCCTCTTTCGTCGCTCACGAGCTATGAAGTCTCCCGGTGCTATAGCGAGCACCAATTTTGGCGCTAACTCTGTCATATAGCAGAGAAGATGAATGTCAACATCATGCTCACTCATTTTTAACACGACAGCGTTGAGGGTCTCGTTCAGCGGAAAACCCGGCGTAATTGGCGTCGTCGCCGGTTTGTGCGGAAAAGCCGGATTGGTCTCGAAGGTCGTGACGTCACACGTGCAGCTGTGGAATGTAAAGTTACTAAAGCATTAGAAACTGATGAATAGAAGGTACCAACATAATTCAAACGTAGTTAGGATATGTAAGTACATATAGTAAAGGAATTGTGCTGAAAAGTAAATTTGGGTAATTTGCGATGTCAGTGAGCGTTAAAGATCCCCAGGTGGTCGAAATTATTCCGGAGCCCTCCACTACGGCACATCTCTCTTCCTTTCTTCTTTCACTCCCTCCTTTATCCCTTCCCTTACGGCGCGGTTCAGGTGTCCAACCATATATGAGACAGATACTGCGCCATTTCCTTTCCCCAAAAACCAATTATTATTAATATTATTAATTAGTCGGGAATTAAACCCCTGACACTTGGGTTGCGAGTTAGAAACGCTACTACTAAGGCGCACAGGCACTTTTTTTTTTCTTTAATTGCATGGAAGCACAACAACACTGACAGGCTTCTAGGCCTACTTAACTAAGCCGTACCCCGCGAACCCGTCATACATATTAACACCACCATCCTCCTATTGGTATGCCCGCACATCAAAATTCCGGAAGACGCACATGTGCATCGAGTGAAGGCGGCCAAACAGTAGGGCGATCTTGCTCAGCATATACCCCCTGCACTATGGCACGATGCTATTTGAGCACACTTCGATTAACGTGGCTGCTCTGCGTGGCGATCTATCATGCGGCTCTTCCACAGGCTGAAGAGTCCTTTGAGCACAAAAAGATCTCAGGGAAGCTTAGACCCTTTCACTGTATGCATAAATCTTATAGTAAAGGATGTGATCTTAATTTCCTTTTGAGAGTCCGTTAAAGAATATTCACAAAGAAACACTGCATCACGACTTAACACAAATCAATGGTCCATAGTATGTGGCTGCTGACACAGACAGCGGTTCAGTGACCATGACATAAACGACCCCGTAGTACGAAAACACGTTTTGAAAGGTAAGGTCAACGTGGCAAGTTTAAAAAAAGAAATTCTGCGTCCAACTGAACACGCATACGTTGTGCCTGCTTTGACACACTGTTGTCTAGAAAGGCGAGATAAGGTACATCGGCGCAGGTAATAACGTCTCAATAAAAAATTTTGCTATCTGCTTTCTGGAGAGACTGTATTGGCACTGTAAAGAAAAAGGTACAGTGAGGTAATGGAATGTGTCGGCTACTTCTTTCAGAAGACCCCACAGAGGCCCCTCACGTCTACGACCCGTGGGCGCAGAGTAAGCAAATGGGCACCTAATATTTTGTTAAGCACAGCTTCGAAAAAGGGATCTTTTGCTGTTCTAAAAAGAAAAACCTCGATACAAGCTTATAAACAAATAAGTGCTGAAGACCAGCTTCACCAGACTCCAGAGGGCGAAACGAATTGTCTCGATTCGTAGGCTTCCACTGAGAGCGTCACACAAAAGCAGCAAAATTTCTATGCATCGCCTGTACTTTTTTTCTTGCACATCTCATAACTTGTGTAACGTAGGTCAGCTTCGAAACCAAGAAGATATTGCATACTTGCGCTCGCGCAAACACAGACAGCTCCCCATCCAAACCTGGGTTTGTTGCCTGACGGACGAGACTTGAGAATCCCAGTGAGGTCCATTTTTGCGATATTGATTCAAGAGAATTCCCAAATACTGTAGGTCTTCGGAGTCCCATCTGATACCTCCAAGAAAGCGTGGTTTTGTATCCCAGTGTCCTAGCCAGAACCCCTTCATTCGGGTGCAGGCCACGCCCGAACTCTCAGCTTGAGTTACAGTTCAGCTCAGCTACAGGCAGAACCTCGAGCACACTCTTTTTATCAGAACAGAAAAGGTCAATGTCTTCGACATAGGCCAAAATTTTAATTGCAAATTGCAAAAGCGAGAAGCCACGCAAGTGTAGTGCTTGGTTATAGCCGGGCTTTATATGTATGCCGTATGGTGTTCCACATAACATGGAAAAAGCGTTCGTGTCGTCGCGGGCAAGAGGATCCGCTGACGAGACCCGTTAACTCTATCGCGTCATACCCGTAGAGGTGGAGCTTAAGTGTACCCCAGATTTTCCATCATCGAATGAATATGACCTTAATATTATTCTTATGAATGAACGAATCAATGATTCAATGAATCAACGAGTCAAATAATCAGTCAATCTCTAAATACGTGAATTTCGGCTAGTGAATGTATGAAGTATTGACTGTTGTCACGAACATTACACGCATCCAGCATTAATAATGAAAGTCTTTGTCTACGAAAAATAATCACATTCATGTCTCCAACATTATCATGATTTTAAAATTATAACTCTTCGCAACATGTTGCAATAATAAAGATGTTCATTCGCTCACTCATATGAAAAACCAGCGAAATGCATATAACAGGAAAGCCCACACTCATTATGGATGGGGTCAGCAACCCATACTGCCCGTTAGTGTCTTGCCGGACGTTAAAACAACTTAAATAACAAGCTTTCTTCTCTGACTGAGCCCGGCGGATAACCCCGGTTTGGCAAAATTCTTTATCGCTGAAAACATTGATCCATCGGTTGTTACCCACAAGGACGCTTGCCTGCGCACCCACATTAACTATAAGTTATGCTTTGTTCCAATGTTTGTTGCCGTAATCGTTGTCCACACGTTCACTGTTGATATGCAAAAACTGTGCGGGATAAGCGAATCGAATAAGCCAGTGAGGAATCGTTATGGAGAAGACGTAAACGTGACTCAAACTCTGGGAATGGTTTGTTTGCGAAACGTGCAATGCCCTTTTCGCAAATCCAACCGACGCGTGTCGGTGCTTCCTTATAGAGCGGGACGAGTGACCTGGAAATGGCGTTGTTTTCCAGCGTTCGCTGAAAGGGTCGCCTTCCCGCTATTGCCTTTCTGGGACGTCTACTAACTCGAGACTGCTGTAAACTACTGGAAAAGAAGTTTTCATCCTGCCTGCTTTCGCTGAAGAACTTGCTATATACAGTCTAGTTTATGGGGGTTTAACGCCCCAAGGCGACCCAGGCTGTGAGGGACGCCGTAGTAAAAGGCTGCGGAAATTTCGACCACCTGGGGTTCTTTAACGTGCACTGACATCGCACAGCCCACGGGCCTCTAGAATTCCGCCTCCATCGAAATTCGACCGCTGTGGCCGGGATCGAAACCGCGTCTTTCGGGCCAGCAGCCGAGCGCCATAACCACTGAGCCACCGCGGCGGCGTAAAGGTTTTAGTGCTCACCGCTATTTCACGACGAAAACTGGGGCTGATCTCATAAACAGCTCTTCGTCGAAGTCGAATTATGGGTGGGTGTTTTCGCGACACCTATTTTTCTCGAGCTGTGTGCGATTTGCAAAAAAACGCGAGAATTTGCTCGACGCGAAAATTAAGTAGCCATTTACAGTATTGAAAAGCTTAAATCTCAGTATATAAACTGAGAATACTGAAAAGTTGACCGAGTTATCGGGACCATAGCAGAAAAATGAGAAGAATAACAGCCACCAGAAAAAAAATTAAGTGCACAGTTGCTACTCCTGCCTCGTATTTTAATTTTTTTTTCCTTGTGACCGTGTGTTTGAAGCGCACAAATTTATGCATTTCTTTTGCTGGTTCTTTTGTTTTGCGCAGTATCTCCAGGGCATGACAGAAACGTTCATAATAAATATAGCAACGCTTAAACCACGTTGTTTCTATAGTTTCTTTTCACGCTCAACAACATTTTAAATGATGCTTTTAGCTAAGCTCGTGTGTCTAGCGGTTAACTGGTAAAGTTTAAGCAACTGTTGCGAAGAGTTTTGTGCTGAGATTGCGCCGCTTTGCTGGGGGCTGCCGGCATTAGCAATGCTTCAGTTCCATTCTCCCTTGGCTAACGTTAGCTGTAACACCTGCACGTCCTGGCATAATACTGAATAATTTTGCACAATGCTCTACATCTATGCTCTAATCTCTACATCATCGAAGGGCTCAAGGTAAGACGCTTAAGTGGTCATACGCCGGACAACGCCATCCTCCCTTGCGTCCACCTCATCAGAAGTTGGCTGAAAGAAGGTGCCTCGCGGCTGTGGGCGAATCTTCAATACAGCGCCATCGGCGAGTTTCGTAACGCCTCGATAATTAGACCCGGGGCTTCAGCGCCGAGTCTGTTAGCACGACGCCGCTCGCAGGCAAGCGATACCTGCTCCTCTCCCGATAAAAAACCTGTTCTGCTGAAAGAGGAACTGAGTTTCGTTACGCAAGCATTCCTTCCCTGCCTTGGACAGCATTCTTGTAGGCTTCTTGACATGCCCACATTTCTGTACGGTTGGTTTCGCTTTCATTTTTTTCTTTCCTTCTTGCACGTGGAACAATCAAAGAAAAGGCAATTCGAAGCCCTTCCCATATATGCGTCTCCAAGATGAAGAGGCATGCGCAGCACGATGCTTGCGCAACGCAACTCACCTGTCGTCTATTAAGAACGGCTCGGGCTTACATTAACGGATTGGCCCATAGCCGCACCTCGCCTCCTGTGTTCGTGAATGCCGCTTACGCGACATCATTCCTAGCGCTATAAATACACGCGAAGACAAGCCTCCGGGGATGTCGATTTCTGTACATGCGTGGTGCTGGCTTATTCTCCATACTTTTTCCTGCGCTGTTGTGTGTCGATTGCTCGAGGCAGCGTGGTATATTACTCATTCTAGCGCTGGTTCGTTCTAGGACGTCGAGAATGAATCACGAGACTCGGGGGCATCCTGCCCTGCGGAAACGCCTTAAACGATCGTCCCCCGTGTGTGAACGCAACGCACGTTTATACCGGCCTTGACTCGCCAACGCTCCATAGGCGACAGGAATCGTTTCAGCTTGAGCGAACCATGTATAAGTGAGGCGCTGGAATCATATTTAGATGAAAGTTTTTTTTTATTAGTAGTTTGATGGCGACGTATTACGACAGAGGCAAAATGCTCATCGCGCCACGCCTATGTCACAGCTGCTCAACTCGTGCTGGAGGAGTAAGCTGTGAGCTTGTGAGGCAATGTTAAACGCCTGATTAGACATTGGGAAGGCGCAGCTGGAAAGTTTTCGCTAGTTAAATTTATTGCATTAAATCTTTTTGTTCCGCCTGGTTAGGCCTGACGTCCACCCCACTTAATTAGGCATGAGTTAAAACTAAAGTGCTGCTATATACCGAACAGTGTGGGGGCCGGTATGAGACGCCGGTAACTATCGGGCTCGCCACTCGCGATCGCCGATTGAACGCGTTCTCGGTCCTTCACCACCTATAGCCGCAGTCGCTACGTCCACAGTACTGCACAGAATTTCTCGGACGGCCTTATTCAAGGTCACTGCGTGACATCGCTTGACCAAGCCGGGCACGGATACCTGTGGCGGGGTTTCGTACCAGCGCTCTCTTTTTCCGCTGTCCGGTATCGACTTTTGACCGTATCGCAGTGCCTATATACCGTGAAGCGAAACGCACCTGCAGTATCGAGCTGCATGCGGTGGAAAAGTACCGCCGAAAGGGAAAACAAGTGGTGACGTCACGCTTCGTCTTATAGCGCGCGTGGGAGCTCGCTTGTGTGACTGTTTCGCTTTCAGCGAATGTCAACGTCCAAGAATTTTGAAAAGAAATATACGGCTGCAGGATCTAATCTCTTGCGACGAAGTTCGTCGTCGTAGTCTTACTATCTACAAATTAAATTCCTTGATGGATATATATACACATATATTAAAATAAAAGTCGTAGCTTTGAGCTTTTTCGTTTACACCTCGTCTCTTCGGGCCTGTAGTTTTGCGTTATAAATTTGAGTATTGCAACTCGCCCATCTTTCCACTCTGAGTGAAGAGACATAACGTGCTACTTTTTGTGTATGTGTGTCGATCGCTCTATTCGTCTAAAAAGTCAACTCGTTTCAACTCCAGCAATGATTTGTTGGAGCAATTTACACAGGTAGAGTTATAGCACAAGCAATTTTGTCTTGACATGTAGTAGCGGAATGGAGCCGCAAGGTCGGAGATCGGTTTTCTACCACTCGTGAAACGCACTCAATTAGTGCGCTAACAAAAAGAAGGAAAGACCATGCCATGTGAGGTATAGTGTGAATATCGACCCCTTGAACCATGTGTCCTTGTTTGCTGAAACACCCTAAATATTATGCTATGCTAAGCGGGGTTTAACGCCCCGCAAGCGACTCATGGGATTGTGAGACGCCGGAGTGGAGGGCTCCGGATTAGTTTCAGCTGCCGGGGACCTTCTTAAATATTTCACGTTCCGCAATTATTACTTCTTTCACCGTACGCTAGGTGCCTTTCGTGTCGCAAGTTTTACTCTAGTGCCGCCTTGTTCTAATTTTGAGTTTTTAAATATCGAGCCGACGCAGTAGCGCCAAGAACTTGATAGTCGCCAGCGCAACGCAACGCAACGGCGCACATTGGCTGGAACACTTGCCTAATAAAAAGAGACCACTCCCATTACATATGAAGAATAAGTTTATAAGCATATGCTTTAATAGCACAGCTTGAGTCGATCTATTTCTCCTTCCTCGACAGTCTCAAGACGGGCACCACGACCAAGGCCACCTCTTCTTCCAGGATTACTGGGCTCGCGTACTGTGGTGAAGACCTCCGTAAAGAGAAAAAATGAAAACAGGTTTTATTTCGCAAAAAAATAATAAAAATAATTGACCGCCTGTCGTTCCTGGCGTGCATGCAAGTAGCACAGTAAAAGTAGCAACGCGCAGCTGACGACGTGGGGTGGGTATACCTTTCTGACGTCAGCGATCAAACGATGCCATACCACCAGGCAGTTCGCAAAAAAGACGAAATACACATTGAATGAACTCACATTTTGAGGGATGTAATTTGATGTATTGAGCATAAAGTGCAATAAGCAGCTAACATTCGAAAATTCCCTATCATGGTCTCTTTAACTCGAAGCTATAGTAAAGCTGAGCGACAAACTGATCCGACACTGGAACTGATAAACTAGTGAAATGGCCGTCACCGCAATGCACTGCACTTTTTTTTTTCTGAACGTATTTGAATCAGTTTGTTCACTCTAGATGTCGCACAAAGCATGCATGTGACCGCAAAGTGAAGCCAAACATAAGTAAACTTACAAATCCGAATTTTGTGTTCATCATCACGTATGTTACTCCTGCTTATGTTACTCCTACGTATGTTTCTCCCGACCTGACGAAAATTGATCTTCCTCAATAATTCGACCATTCTTTGTGCTGCTGTAAGCATTCAAATAACGAAAATCGGCGGAATCTACGTTTGCTCCAAGTCATAGAGCGTGTCTGCTTTTGTTCCTGTAAGTTACGCTGCGCAGCAAAGCATCGCAAAACTAGTGCCGATCGCTCAAGGAAGGTGTCGCCAGCTCACCTGCCCCCGCGCTAAATTTGATTCGCTGCATTCTTCGTGATGTTTTTGCAACACTGTGATGCTCTCTCCACTGTGAGGATGTTCAGCAGTCAGGCCGAAAAATCTTTGCATCAGATAACGCTGAAAAGTGCTGAGTTTACGAGGAGCATGTGGATGAGGCCAGTATTTACAAAATGGTAGCGGATTGGGCTAGTTAGTAGAAGAGAATATGGAATGCACAGCACGGCAGGATCAAGTCCTGTGTTCCTATTCTCTTCACTGGTTCTTATCGCACTGTGTATCTCTTATGAGGTCATAATTTAGAATGATATTTTCGGAAAATAATTCCGAAATTTTAACTTATTTGTATCATATAATATTAAACTTTGGGAAGGCAAAGTTCCTTTTTTTTCCTTTTATGCATGGAACATCAGCCCAAGGGGGTTTGCTGCCAAGCATCTCTGGGGAAATATTCTCAGATCTTTTCCTACGCAAGTGCAGTTCGTGACTCGCTGGCACATTTATCGCATGCTTCCACAGCTAGGCTATTCTTCGTCGGTTGACACGATTGGTCAGTGCGCGTTCCAGCCAGAGCACCCTCGCGGGAACTTTGGGAATTCAGCTTTCGTTCTGCCTATGAACGTTCAGCCTGCCGTCTCATCGACTCGCAAAGTTGACATTTCATAACATTTGCCGGAGTGCAGATAACCGTCAATTTAAGCTTACAAACCAAACAATAAAATTTTTACCTATATCTCTGAAAACGAAACTACAGAACTGATGTACCACGCCAGTACTCGCACCTGGGGTCCTAGATATGGAGGCAAAGAGGATAGGAATTGAATTGAGGACAGCACTATGAGCGTTGGAAAGCAAAATGATCGGTATATCTAAATTTATTCTTCAATTTCGGTTTTAATTCTCGCTTATTCTATATGGTGGGCTTCTTTCTATCGCTTAATGTAGCACCTGTCATTTTCCTTCTAATGGTCACAGAATTGTCCTTAACCGCATTTCTAACCTCTTTGTCTCCATGTCTCGGGCGCCATGTGCGAGTACTGGCGTGACACATCGGTTTCATAGTGTCGTTTTCAGAGATATGGGTGAAAATTTTAGTTCTGGTTTGTAAGCTTAAAGCGCCAATTACCTGCACTACGCCATTACCTGCCAATTACCTGCAATGCTATGAAATGTCAAAGTTGCGAGTCGATACGAGTGCACCGATAGTGCATGTAGTGCGTACAGGCCGATAAACGATTGTTCCTTACGGCAACAAAGCGATTACCAAGAGAAGATAAATGTAATGGTTGCCGGAGGAAAGACATATGTAGCGTCGATCTTATGAAATTAACTGAAATAATATGGCTTTATTTCGCGCAACACAGAAGTTATAGGCGTTTATTGGTCGATATCTTTGTCTTGCATGCAATTACATAACTGAGCTGACGGTGTTATGATGACCTCTGTGCCTTAACGTCGATACGATGCAATATAATCCAAATAGCGATTAGATAGCCTCAATAGGATACGCCTTGTTGCATTTTTGCCCAGAGTGCAAGTACAAGAAAACAACGCTAATGAGTCTGGCTGTGTGCTTCGTCTGGGCGCTCTACTGACTTGCTTTCAAATCATTGAGTCTTTGTGGAGCTGCGTGTCGGAAGAGCACCATAATGGAAGAGCTACCAAGGATTTTCGTTGCAGGTTGTGTGTTGTTCCCTCTAGACACAGAGACCGCGATTGGCGTTTTGCTATTCGTCCCCAAAACAAAGAGCCATCAAAACAAAGCCGGATATGTATAGCGCTTTGTTCACACCTTTCTGGGTCGACCGGCCTGGGACCTCGCGAAGGGTGAACACACAAAATAATAGTAAATAGCGATTTTGGTGTTTTCAGAGCGTATTTATTCATTGCATCTTGGTGGCAGATGCGAGACTGCAAAGCGGTCGTCGCTCTAGATTGTCTACGCAGCTAGACATAGTGGGCGCTGCATCCTTGCAGGTGGTCATAATGGCGGACATCAGCTGGGGCCCGGCCTCTTCAAAGTATGCAGAAGCCTTGCAAAGCATGCTTGCGGCAGGAACGCACTTGCGGAGTGCTGGACTGGCCGTTCGCTTTGTGGAAGCGGTGGCGCTGCATCGCTTTCCTCCTGGTCGGCATGTTCTGGCCTTGCCCAGGGGTCCTTCTGGCAAGAGCCGAGCGAAGGAGACTGGGCGTCAGGTCGCTAGGTGAGCCTTGTACAGAGCGAGCAGAAAGGACTCATCTAGCAGAGCGGCCAGGACCCTTGGTGGCTGCCTTCTTGAAAACGGCCTGGAACTTGGAGGCGCCCGAAGGTGCGGCAACATCGTCCATGCAGCGGGAAACAGGGCGGCTGGATTGGCGGCTCGAGCACTTGCTTGGCGGAGAGCTGGAGAGGCTCAGGTGGCCGGAGCTGCCCGACGAGGTGCTGCTGGCCGAAGAGGACCTGGACGATGTGCTGTGGCCCAGGTACAGCTCGAAGTCCTTCTTCACGATGGGGATCATGAAAGCCATGGCAGCTGGTGGGATGGTGCCTCGATAGTGGGACCGAAAGGAGCTGACGAGATGCTTTCCAGAGAGAGCAGTGGTCGTCTGATGCCGGTGCCTTTGGCGACCCCGCTATTTATACGATTCGTCTCGCACCGTGGCGCAACTGGCCTGTCTGGTTTCGAGATAGATCCAGACAGATAAGTAGCCCGATAACCTGCCTTATCTGTCTGGTTTCGTTCCTCCGCGACGGGGCCACTCCATTTTCAGACAGTCCGAGGACAAATGCGATCACGTGGTCAGTACGTGCAGAGGCGCGTCTGGAAGATAGGGACGCTACAGGAGAACGATAGCGCACGCGACGATAGCACCGTCGGGCCGGCCCAGGGTCCAGACGGCGCCGGCGCGTCGGCAATGATAAGCTGGGCCTTGTCTTGTCGCGACTGGTGGCTTGTCGGTGGGACGAAGTGATAGCAGCTTCTGCTGGAACCATTTCAAAACGTTGCAGCCGCCGGATTCAGCGACCGCATGGTTCCGGCTTGATAAAATTAGAACCTGTTTTGGCTGGCCGCCTTTTCCCTCCCTTAAAAGCATTCAGAGGATACTTACTACGTTATGTGTACTTCCGTGGGCGTTTTCGGGTCGTGCGCTCTTGCAAGTGCGAAAGATATACGGTCAAAAGTCGAAGGTGTCACAACCACATGTATACTTACGCACATCGCCGAGATATGACAGCGTGAAATCCTCTCCTGTTTACGGTTCGTCGACAGAAGCGCCGTCGCATGTGCGTTTTGTGGCCTTTAAACGCTCTAGCCGTAAGAAGTTTTGCCCTCTCCTTTGTTATGAAGCAGAAGAAAACGCGATTTCTTCTGTGTTTATATACAAGTCGCATGCAACTGCTCAGGCCATTCAGCACAACGTAAACTGGCTCATACCGCTGCTTGTGGCTAATATTGCGTCAGAAAAGATCATTCTGGAGTGATACTGTCGAGTGTCAAACTGAACACTATACACGGGCATGCAGCTAGAACTAGTTCTTTTTTTGGCTTGAGATCACATGAGCGGATCTTAACACGCGATAGCATTAAGTAACCCGTGTCGCAGAAAAGCCGGCGTCGGAGTGTGCTGTCGGCGTCTTTGACCGTGAGCGAAAGAGCCACAAAATATCCTCATAGAAGCAACCTAGATGGCATGTGGGCCATGCAGGTCACGTGACCTTGCCTCATCCCTGTCCACCGGATAATGATCAAACCGCCCACCGCTGCAGCCGGCAGTTGGATTAATGACTGGTCGCTAGGGGGGGGGGGGGGGTCAGACAGACAAAAAAACTTTATTGACAGACAAATAACTGTATTGAGGGAGAGAGTTGCTCCCAGCGAGATGTAATTGTATATGTTTGGTTTGGTTTATGGAGGGTTTAATGTCCCAAAGCGACTCAGGCTATGAGGGGCGCCGCAGTGAAGGGCTCCGGAAATTTCGACCACCTGGGGTTGTTTAACGTGCATTGACATCGCGCAGTACACGGGCCTCTAGAATTTCACCTCCATCGAAATTCGACCCCCGCGCCCGGGATCTAAACGGCGTCTTTCGGGTCAGCAGCCGAGTGCCATAACCAGTGAGAGCCCACGGCGGCTATGATTGTATATGTAAACATCCAGGTGACCTTCTGCATATATGGGAATTAGCCCATAACGCTGCCTCATCATACCCTTAAGGCGGAGCTCAATTGTCTCCTCCAATTTTTTCGCACCTGCGCTGTGATGTACGCCGTCATGCGTAGGCTTCGGGTTAAACCCATCGCCTGGGGCTCTTCAACGTGCCTGGAAATTTAGGTAAAATGCTTTTTTTTGCATTTAGAGTTAATCTATAGTCGCACTCGATATCGTGGACTGAGCGGCAGAGTGTCGTAGCCGCTTAGCCACCGAGTCATGTTGGCAGCGAATACCCAAAACTCCATAGTATGTGAAGGTAGAGCAAAACGAGACAAGGGACAAAGAAAGACGCACACAACACAGGCGCTATGCGTTGTGTGCGTCTTTCTTTGTCCCGTTTTGCGCTACCCTCACATACTATGGATCACCATTACCGACTCACTCAAGTTTCTAGCCATGTTAACCAATAACTCAAGGCGAGATGGCGGACAGGATTAAAAACTTTTTTCTTAAGGAGCTTGGCGCTTTGTAACCAATCCATTGGTGTCGCTTCAACCATCGAACACTTTACGCTACTGTTGAACTGGGATGAGTTGGTGGTGCTGCAGTCGGTTTACATCATCGCGCAGAACATTAAAACTGAAGTATTAAACTTTCTTAAGGACACGGGTCTTGTACAGACCCTGTGAAAATCCTGCGCGTGCATGTGCGAGAGTTTTGTGTAGATGTTGCTCGTTTCATTTTTTTTTCACCCTCATCTGAGGTAGCCTTTCAGGTAAAGCGAGCAGGCTAACCTCTATCGTGTTCGCTAAAGAGAGTGTCTTGCCATCATCCAAATGGAGACCAGTATAAATTCGCTTTGTCGCAGCTGTCGAACATCTTATTGCAAGGCAGTTCGAGTTCATTATGATGCGCGTAGCGACCGTGGAGAACGCGTATCTTTCCAAAGTACGTATACGAAAAGCTCGCTCACGGATTTCCACTGAACAGAGCACTCAGCCACTCCCCAGCGACCTTGAAGATGGCTCTAAATATAGGACCAAGCGCGGGCGCAAGTGCATATCTCCACGCATGTAATAACACACGCGAAATGACCGTGGGTGTGCCTCTGTGCGCGTGCCTGTGAGCGTACGGGTATTTGCATAACATACCCAGATAACGTATAGTTGCAAGTTGCGCGAAACATTACTTTTTCCAGCTTTTCACTTCGTCTAGGTGCAGCGTGTCTGCGTCCGCAGTGATCAACGATGTAGGCGCCTGATGTCGGAATACTTCTGAATTAAATACGTGTCCAAGCGCACTTTACCGTTCCTATAGCTCTGGGTCGGCATAGAATAAGGACCGTTCTATCTCAATGCCATCGCATTCTGATTATTTCTACTTTTCGTCATTTGCTTAACCCAGCTGTTTATTGTTTTTGCTCTTCCATCCTTGTTTGCCCTTCAGTGTCAAGCGCAACATCGAGTCAATTAAAGAAAAGCAGCGGCAGCACGATGGCTGTGCACTGTCAAGGCACGCGTGGGGATCTTGGTTCTTGGGCAGCTCGGGCGGCCTCTGCAGCGTCGCCACTCATGCGTCACCCGTTGTGTACGTCTCACGGACAGGCACGTGGCAGTTTTTTCGAGGCTGGCTGCAGCAGGACAGACCCGGAACTATTGCGAGCTTGTTTGGGCGTGCCAAACTACACGTCCTTTGATAGCGCAACGGACAGCCGGGTGATGGGTTCCCGAGTAAGCGCTCGCCCAGAGTCTGTCGCTTCGCGCATTCAGCACTACATACTCCAGCGAGTAGCACGGCCTAATGTAACCTAAATTAACTAAGACGACTTTAGCTAGTACGAAGCAACCTCTAATATTTGACTCCATCCTAGTGGCCTATGCCCTCATAAACGGGTGGCGTGGGCAGACGTTTGGAGGCCACTGAAGCAGCATAATCGTGCAAAGTCTGCGTGCTCTCTTTGCCAAGAGTCCTAAAAAGAAACCTATGTCTATTTAAGCGACAGGGTCGAAAATGTCGCTGTCCCCATTCCCATCCCGATTTCCATAACCCCTGCCCTGCAACATGTTTCCCCTCGGTCTTATATGAGTTATATCTCATCGTTGCGCCATCATTTCCCAAGTAAAATTTGGGGAGCCTCCTCAGGTCACTTCCCCTGCGGGGATTTGCATATAGCTTTTCCGGGCGTATCGAATTCCCCTCTGTCGTCAATTTGCTTTTAACTCCTTATTGTGATTGAGCTAAGTCTGTTACACTTTATGCAGGCTGAAACCCCTGTTTTTCCTTCTTTTTATCTGTGTACGTCTCAACACATGTTATGTCAGGCCTATGACGAATTAGGGCCGGTGCACTTATAACGACATTTACTCTGACGATCCTGTAGCGATCACTTGTTTCTTGTCAGCATTACCATCGGCACCGTCGTGTGGCATACCACGGCAAGAACAGGCGAATGATGTCGCTTGAACCAGTGATGAAATTGGCAACAGGTTAAAAATTGGACAGAGCTGGATCTGAATCCTTTTATTATCATCCTGGCTCAAAGAAGCACCCTGTCCTATAGTTGGGCGTAACCGGAAGTTCAGCGTCCCCGCAGAGATCGTCTTACTTCCCTCAAAGCAAACGTTCGTTTCTGGCGCACTATCACTTTTGAGAAATATTCGATAAGTTTGGTTGGACGCTAGGACTGCTTCGTTTCTATAGCATTCGAAAAACAATACACGTCGATGCTTACGATCAACGTCGGGCGAACAAGAGCGAAACAAGTTATTGAAACAAAATTGCACGATCAAGCTTTGTTCGAGCGGCATTTAACTCTGAAATAAAGAGAGGTTTAAACACTCTAACGATAGCAAGAGACTGCTTTTCCTTTCCTGTATAGCGCCTGATAGTTCTCTTACATTCAATAACGGGTTCATTTAAATCGGTGCGGCCTAGGCAGGATTGCTGTCTTTTTACCCCAGGTACCTACACACGTGTAGACATGTACAACCTCACACCCTAAACCTCATTTTCTCGAGTCTCGAAAAATACAGCAGTGCGCCGGGCGCACGGAAGAATAAATTAAAGACGTGTTCCTAATCACACGTGAAGGCCCCAACGCCGTGGTTGAACAGTAGTGGTTCGCTCCTGCCGAGAGTATCCCCTTTCAGGTTGCGACACGAAGCTAAGGCGTTTCTCAGCAGGATATGAGCTCCTTCCTAAATGAAGCCAAGGGAGACGCGTAGGTGTTCTAATGAAAAAATCACGCGATCGATACACTCCTCGTGGCACCTCTTCCACGCGCGCCCACCTAATCGCGCGCCGTCTCGTTCGATGCGTGTTCCTCCATTCTCTGAGCTCCACGTGCGGGTCATCTCGTTGCTCTCCGGAAACGTGTGCAAGGCAGTGAATTGATTCAACTACAACAACAAGCGGCGGGTGCACGTGCAGCACAGGCGGAAGGCCGCGCTGTCTGCTTGGCCGCGTATTTCCCGGTGGCCAAGATCAAGGAACGGGCCGGCCTTGCGTTCGCTCCGAGCCACGCGCAGAAAAAGAGGAAAACAGGGGCGAACTCGCGACGGGCTTGCGTTATCAAGGCGGTTGTTGTGTAGGAGGATCCAGATTGCGGTGAAGGGCACTTGTCATTGCACCAATTTGACCCCCGCGTTTGCCCCGTTTTTTTCGTTTCTCTGTCAGTTCCTCGTGGTTTTTCCTTCGCTCATTCCTGGTCGTTCTCTCGGAGTCTGCAATCAGGGTCCCATCGACGCTTGAAGACACTGGCGGGGATAGATGTGGGGCGCCGTAAACACTGGCGTATTATTTACTTGTGCCCATTGCCCGTTCTCGTTTTGCCATTCAGGGCAGCTGGAAAACTCCTTGGCTGTGTTCATCGTCGCCTTTAGATAACATTGCGCGGTGGCAATGTTGCTGTTTGGGAACAATGTGCGTGCAGAGTATGCCGAGCCACGTCTGTTTCCGTCCAGTACGTGCGTACGCTCGCTGCGAATATTGTTTCTATTGCCGATGGGTGAGATTACGTTGTATCCATACCCAGCAATTCTGGACAAAACCATTTTTGAACGGAAAAGATTTTATGAACCCAATTTTTCATATATTGAAAGATATTTCATTAAAGCAATCAATATATCCGCAAATATCATGTCGGCAGGCTTGCATTTTTTTTTGGTATTAACGTTTTTTTGCTATCGTCAAAAGTGTTCCCCATCGGTTTTCTATGGTAGTCTTAACTGCTCGATGAGAGCAATTGAAAAAAAGTTTAACTTAAAAATTTTGCTGTACATCAGAAGAATGGACCATTACCTTCAGTATTTTCATAACCGTACCATACAATTTTCCAATATTTAAATCTTTTGTCGAAGAATGCTGGACATGGCACTTTCGGGAGAACACAGGTTTATGCATGTTTTGAGGCGTGAATAGCGGAGATGATTTTGCACGCAATGCAAAACTGTGCGAATGAAGAAAAGATTAATAATTTGACATGTACAATATCGCGAAGTGTTTGGACATGTTATAATGAACGAGTGTAATAAAAGTGTGCTTGTTTATGGTTTATGGGGGTTTAACGTCCCAAAGCAACTCAGGCTATAGGGGACGCCGTAGTGAAGGGCTCGGGAAATTTCGACCACCTGGGGTCATTTAACGTACGCTGGCACCGCACAGTACACGGGCCTCTAGAATTTCGCCTCCATCAAAATTCAACCGCCGCGGCCGGTGCTGAACCCGCTTCTTTCGGGCCAGCAGCCGAGCGCCACAACACTGAGGCACCGCGGCGGACAAAGGTGTGCTTGTGCTTTGTTAAACCTGTAAAAGGTGAAAGTAAGGAGAAGCGTAGTATGTCACTCAGTCAATCCAAGCAGCATGTATGCACTCCAAACACGAGAGTGCAGACCTCATTAGTAAGCAGTAATACCTAGGCGCGCGTTGAAAACAGATTTCAGAGTGTTTTAAATAAGCTTTTTTATGGGGGGGGGGGGGGGGGGGGGGGGTACGAAAGAATATTGTTGTACATGTTAAAAGTCGACAAATAATTAGTATTATTCTTGGCCCTTCGACACTGACTAATCTTTTCCTTCCATAATGGGCTGTACTGCACTTAATACAATATATCACGCAGATGCTTCTTTTTCTGTGGATTAGTAATAAAGAAATAAGCACGCGCAGCTATGTATTTTTGTTCTCCACGGCAATCACTGAAAGATATGAAAAGCCATCTAGTTTCGTTTTAGTTTCATACAATGAACTCTTTGGCATACTTCAAGAATCTTCGTATATCTGTCCACCTCGTTACCCATGTCTTCTGTAAATATCTCAGGCTGTTCAACGTTTCACTGATCCACGGATAGCAAAGTCGTGTAAGTGCTCCTCCAGTTAGTTTGTCAGCTTTTTCGACATCGAATTTCTTTTTTCCCTCTGGTGTAACAGAAAGTTTCACTCATGAGGTTTACCTCGTGCTAAAGTGACTTACGTAAGCAGAGGTCTGCGCCCTTAAATATCTTTTATTTTTCTCTTTTCGACGAAAAAGCGTGTTTATTTTCTCGCATTTGCTCTCAGCCTTCTGAAGCGCCTTAGCTGGAAGGACAGTCCAGGGGGGATCGCCCTGGCTTGGCCTCCGTGTGCACACAACGCGGCCCCAGCGCTTTTTTGTAATTGCTCGTATCACTCGCCGAATGTCGGCTGCCCGATGCGGCCGTCGATCGCAAACGCAGCATTGTAAACATGTTTTTCGCTTCTAGCGCCTACTACTGTGTCTGCTCAGCGGAATCGGAAAGCGCTCTGTCTGAGCTGGGACAAGCACAGACAATGCAGTCCGCTCAGCTGTGGATAGTGTTTCCGATGCCGCCGTTCTTGTTGAGTGTCTGACATTTGGAGTGTCTAGCATACGCGCTTTTCGTACTCAAGTGCGAAAAATAAAATTAGCTTCTATTTTTAGCAGTGCCAAGGCCGTCCTATGGCACCGAAGTTAAGGCGAAAGAAAAAAAAAACAGTGACGGGGCAGGAAAGAGAACACACGCGACAACCCCAGCACTACCGCACGAACTATGACTCTCTCGTGATATGAACCCGTGCCTCACTTGTCATTTGTCTAATTTCCTGAATTATTGCAAAATGTCCAGATTGTTTTTCACTACTTTTAGTCAGTAAGTTGAAATTTATCCTCCCTGATATATAGCGACGCCAGCACAGAGAAACTGCTGCGCCAGTGCAGTCACTGTGAGAGTTAGTGGAGGCAGTTTATTGGTTTAGACACAATCTGTGCGGATGATACCGGCTTTATCAAGTCATTAGCACTATACCCCAGACAGTTATCAACAGCAGTGCACTATTTCGCAACGTCACGCCTTTTGCAGAATGGCTTGAACTTTCCCCTCTTTTCTTCAGAGTACGTTGCAGCAAGTCCTTGTTTCCCGGATTTCCTTTAGATGAACCCCTCGACTCTGTTTCAATATAACATTTTAGTGACTTTCGTTGTTTTTTTTTGCCGCCCATCAATATTTTATCAACGGCTGTTTTTATTATTATTTTTATGCAGTGCGTTATATTCGTGTAACGAAGCGCTCATAGTAATTTGATCTCTTCAGGGCAACCTTTATACATGAGATGTGGCCCGAAAGCAACTCCCATACACTCCTGCCATGCTCACCTCTTGCAACGACAGCGTTCGTACGCCATGACTAATGTCATGTGACTTCGAAGCAGAAATAATATTTCATAACCATCTTACACCACCAGGGCTATACTGCGTATGCAAGTCGGCATTGTAAGCACCGTGCAGTTAACCTCATAACAGAGCATCCGAGATGCTTCTAGTACATTCGCAACGCGATAACAAGTGCGTAGGGCGAATGTAGGTGCGGCCTTGGCCCAACGTTTGTCAACGGCGCTGCGCACTGATAAGGGCGTGCCTGAGCACGCGACCTCATCCCTCACTCTTTCCTAACACACCCGTACGGCGCTAATTCCAACAGGTCTGTCACGATGGCCGGGCTTTTTCAGTAGGACTGAAACAACAGAATTTAAGTTCCGAGCCTCAGCCTCAGAGCTTTAAGAACTGCATTAGCGCTGAGAGTATTTTTTTTTGTAAAACGGGCCATGATAGACTGATATTACAAAGGAGAATTATAAATGGCAAAGTTTAACGTCCCGAAGCGGTACAAGAACTGTATGGGCGCGCCGCAGCTAGTGGAGAGCTGCGGATTAATTTTGACCACCTGCGCTGACACCGCACAGCACACGGGGGTCTTTGTACTTCTGCTCTATTGAAATATGGTCACCGCGGCCGGGGTCGAACCAGCGACCTTGCGGTTATCAGCCGAACGCCAAAGATCACAGTGGCCAGCGCTGTTATAAAGGGTGCACAACACGCGAGGAGTGAGACGCGAGAAGAGGAACACAGGACACGGGCTTACTGGAAAATGGCGTTAATTTCTCATGCAGTGAACATGAGGTGCGAAACAAGAAAAACGACTAAAAGAAGAGTGCGCGAAAGAAAAGAAAAGAAATTCAAACAGATCAACAAAATGCGCTTGGGTGGGTAGAAACACAAAGGGATGGCATTGTACAAGCTCCTAACACGGATTGTGTGTTCTCAAGTTACAATTTTTTGGTGTTGGAGCTGGAAGCTGCATGATGAGTTTTCAGGAGTTCTACACGGCGCTAGATAGAAGAATACCAATCAGGAAACCTTTTGTACTCACTGGTCTTCTTTACTGGGCCTATCACGCAAGCGAAATAGTCTTAATGACTGGTTTTACTGCCTAATTACGCCCTGCAACGGAGAGATGCAATGCATAGGCGAAATTGTGCTATTCAGTCGCTGGCACCGCTGTAGGTTCAATGTCAGCGTTAACTGTGAAATACATAGTCGTGCATCTGTGTTAAAACTGATCAGGGCTCTGCAGAGAAAGTAACTGCGGACTACTTCGTTCTTCAAGACTGTAATCCCCACTGCAAAAGGGACAAGACCAAGATAAGTTACTGTACATGCGGGCCTACTTCGATTTTTTATGCAGGCAAAAACATTTTCAGGCACCTTTTATAACAAAATTAAAAATGATAACCTCTGACAGCACTTATGCAGAAAAAAACACATGACGAACATGGGTGGTGCAACCCATGAGCAAAGCGACGATCTCAACTTGCAGGAGGAAAGCTGGCAACTGTCCGCATATCACTGCGAAACAAACACAACGTCACAGTTAAAAAAAAAACACGAAAGCAAAATTTATGAAGAAGTGCTGTGGAGTCGAGAAAGTTTCCAGCTGTCGTAAAATGTTCTCGAAATCTTTTTTCATGCTTAAAGGCCGGAAATTATAGTGCTTGTTTCCTTGCCTCTGTTTAGCGCTGTACATTACTGCCATGGCCGGGTCGGCATAATCTAAGGATTATTATATTCTTATTTCATAAATATTTTATTCTTTCCGCCTATGTCATTGGCTTAACAATTTCACGCCACTGCGATCCATAAAACAAGCGAACGAAAAGAATGCTAAAGCTATATTTGGCCAGAAGTTAGACCGCCGAGCGACGCCGTGCCTGCGTCATCCCTTGGCTTGAGTCAATGGCGAAGACTGAACGCAAGCCGTGGCGTCGCTCAGTGATTCAATCAGAGCAAAAGGAAAAATGGAATGAAACTGGCAAGGAATTCTTGCGTTATGCCAGCCAGGGAGTCTTTCTCATTTGATTTTATTTAATTTTGTCATGTTTTTTCCCAACTGCTTGCATCGAGCATTTCAGGGCTATAGCTGCGGAGATGACAGCCGTATTTTAACGCCTATTTGCCGTGTGCTGATAGGCGGAGGATCGCCATCATTTCAGTTTAGTGTATGCGAAATGCATACGTAACTTCCGAGCACCTGCGCGCCGACCCACATCGATCCACAATGTTTCGAAAGATAGGGGCAGCAATCGACTCTCGATTGCCACATAGCAGGAGATTGGTTTGACCGATACTGGGTTGCGCAAGACGATTTGAGCGCTTCGCAGCAACTGTCTCAGGCACGGCGGCTGCATTTTTGACCCAGCGAAAGTTCTACGGCTCTTGGCCTTCTCCTCTTGCCAGATTTTTTTTTAATTCGTTCGTTTCTTCAACGCTTCGACAGTCGCAGCTATTTATGGTAATTTTCGCTCCACAAATGTCTGCCGAGCAAATTGGGCGCTATTGACTTCGTACACGAATAGCAGAATGTGCATCCAATTGACATTCAATGAGATCAACCTGGTGAAGATAATCGAGAAAATTCAATTTCTCACTTTTCGTACCTTGGAAAATGAGTATAAAAATGCCATACAAACTATACTCGCGTCCCGCAGTATGGAACAGTATCAGAATGCTTCTCTTGCCATGGGTCGTGCCGAGACTACGGACACATTGTACGCAAGCGTCGCAGCGAGGGACTGTTCAAGAACCCCGCTTCGGCGGTGTGTGCGCTTCATGCTTACGCCACCTTCTAGCGGTTCTACGATGGGGTTTTCCGCAGTGCGTGCGACACTTGTTTTAACGGAAAGTGCCAGCTGCGCCTTAATCAAGAACTTTACGCTTCGAATCGTATCCGGGCCGGTCCTGTGCTCGTGCCGACGTTTATCGCAAAGAGGCTGCGTACATGCGCTAAGGCGCGTTGGAGCTGAGCGTTTGATTTCAAAGAGAAGACAGTTTAGAATATGCGTAAACTAGGACGCTTCGCAGTCGCTTCAAAGTCGTGGCCTGACACCGCGGGGCACACTGTGCCGACCACGAAGGTTTCGTTTGGTTTATGGGGGTTTAACGTCCCAAAGCGACCCAGGCTATGAGGGATGCCGTAGTGGAGGACTCCGGAAATTTCGACCACCTGGGGTTCTTTAACGCGCACTGACATCGCACACTACACGGGCCTCTAGAATTTCGCCTCCATCGAAATTCGAACTCCGCGGCCGGGATCGAACCCCGCGTCTTTCGGATCAGGACCGGAGCGCCATAATCGCTGAGCCACCGCGGCGGCCAGACCACGAAGGGGAAGTGCAGTGCACACCCTTCAGGTTGTGGCTGCTTGCTGCGTTGCCAACAAATCTTGCTTTTTTTTTGGATTTCATGTTCCGAAAACTTCGGAAGGCCCCCTGTACGTGGAAGGGAAACAGGTATTCAGAGCACCATTTCACCAGAACACTCAGTCGCAGACGCGAGCAAGCAACAACCGCGACGCTTCCTGTCTTCAGGCGGGCGGTGCGGCGTACGTGGCAACGATCACGCGCGCCTTGCGACGCGTTGTTTTCAGCTCCCTTGCATCCCCGAATCGACGTGATAGGTGACGTCCCGACGTCTGCGTCGCATCCTATCGAGGCGTTCCAGCCTCGCTGCGCTGCGGCTCCCCGCAAACGGACCGTCATCGGGCCCAACCGGAGAAGAGCGCCCACGCGCGATAGCGCACGCGCAGAGAGCCAGTTTCCCACACGCCCGACACGAGGAGGCCGCTATCAGCGAGTGGCCTTCCCCTGGCGGCGCGAGATAAGGCGCCGCCGCCCGTGCGTGGGCGGATTGCGTGTGCAGCTTATCGGTTGTGCCTCTCGCGTCGGTGATCGATGACGGCGGGCGCCAATAAGGCGGGCAGGCGGTGATTGAATTAAATGCTTGCGTAGCGTCTGAGCGCATCCATTGTCGCAAAATAGAAGCGCCCTTTTGTGGCCGCGGTATCATCGTGTCCTTTAAGCGAGCATGGCCAGGTGTACATTAATCTTACTCTTCGGATGCTAAACGGGGGGCTTGATATGAGTAGAATAGCATCGCACGCATTGTCAGTACAGAACAAGATTGCCATTTATACCGCGGCGGGACTTAAGCCAAGAACAATTGCGAGACTCGACTTGTCCTCCGCCAGCCGTACGGTGCGATTATGCAACGCGAATGAACAGAATAAGGGAGTCAGACTGGTTATCGCACTCCCTGTATTACGATAAGCGTGGTTAGAACAATGTCCGACAAAAGGGGCGGTGATAGGTTGGCGTGCGATATTATTTTACACCGGGGCAGCGCACCCTTGACGTATTTGTCACCTTTCGTCGGGCCTTTCACTTTTTTTGGGGCGTCTCCTATACGCTGACAAATGCTTAACCGGTACAGCCTTGGTCGGAGCACTTCAAGGCAAGCACTTTACAGGGCAGTATAGTACGGCGGAGCTTCAACAGGAAGCCGGTGTGAACACAGGTACCGTAAAATGCCCCTCTGCGAGATTCTCAGCATAGAACTATAGGTTCAGTAGCATCTAGGCACAATGGTATCGTTACTACAAGATAAGCGTCAAAACATTCATTTTAAAGGTGCTATGTATACATCGGACGGTTCCTTAATCGCTTTTGTGGCGCATATTTTTATATCTTCTGTATCTCCTCTTGTTACTTCGGGCTCTAACATTTGAGGCGCCTTCTCCGACCGAAGCGCGCGGCGTATTCTTTGGTAAGCTTTATTCCCAAGATGTGCCGCTTGATTTTTGCAAGCGCCGCATGTCGTTCGGTTGAACCCGTAGAGAAGTGGAAAGCACGCTAAAATTCGGCCAAAAGATGGCGCCTTTGGACGTGGAGTGGAGTACAGCCTCCTTTAGGCTTGAGAGTAGGGCTGCGCGCAGTGCTTGTCATCACATAATGATTGCAAATCGCCGTGCTTCATCCACTCGGCTTCTTTAAAAAAAGGATAGAAACATCAAAATTTTCTTGCGTGTTTTTCTCTTTGGAAACATTGATTATAGCGCGGAAAAATTCGCTTACGACCAGGAAATAATTCGTAATTGAATTTCTTTTCCAATAAAGTTTCTGTTTAAGTTTGAGTCCTACGTGTGGATGTCCCCTAAGTGGAGCCAATTTGAAATAAGGCAGTAATTATTTAATAGCATCCACCAAGCGCCGCCATACGACTACAATATAAAGCTATACAACTGTCACGTAAACTTCGTAGTCGAAGAAAAATTCATTCTTTACCGGAAATAGGACCCGAAACCGCCGCCTCTACAGGGCGGTCGCTCTAATAACTAGGCTAACCTGGAAGGCTAGCAGATGGCAGGGGAAGTTTCTGTGAAAGCTGTGTAGCTTTTTTTTTTCGGTTTCAGGAGCCTAACGGTGGCTGTGACGTCACGAGTAGGTTCTGGATCACGTGAGGCATAGGAAAACTGCAATATCATCATCATCATCATCATCATCATCATCATCATCATCATCATCATCATCATCAGCCCTACTACACCCACTGCAGGGCAAAGGCCTCTCCCATGTCTCTCCAATTAACCCTATCCTTTGCCAGCTGCATCCACCCTTTGCCTGCAAACTTCTTAATCTCATCCGCCCATCTAACCTTCTGCCGCCCCCTGCTACGCTTACTTTCTCTTGGAACCCACTCCGTTACCCTTAAAGACCAGCGGTTATCTTGCCTTCGCATTACATGCCCTGCCCAAGCCCATTTCTTTCTCTTGATTTCGACTAGGATGTCATTAACCCGTGTTTGTTCCCTCACCCACTCTGCCCGCTTCCGATCTCTTAACGTTACACCTATCATTTTTCTTTCCATGGCTCGCTGCGTTGTCCTTAACTTAAGCTGAACTCTTATCGTTAGCCTCCACGTTTCTGCCCCGTAGGTGAGTACCGGTAAGATTATGCTGTTGTACACTTTCCTCTTGAGGGAAATTGGTAAACTGCCACTCATGATCTGCGAGAATTTGCCATATGCGCTCCACCCCATTCTTATCCTTCTAGTTATCTCCCTCTCATGATCCGGATCAGCTGTCACTACCTGCCCTAAGTAGACGTATTCCGGCACAATTTCTAGGCTCTCGCTGCCAATTGTGAACTGTTGTTCCCTTGCTAGGCTGTTGAACATTACCTTGGTTTTCTGCATGTTAATTTTTAGACCCATCGATCTGCTCTGCCTGTCTAACTCGTTGATCATGATTTGCAGTTCACCTCCTGAGTGACTCAGCAAGGCAATGTCATCAGCAAATCTCAGATTATTTAGGTATTCTCCATTTATTCTTATTCCCAACTGTTCCCAATTCAGTCAGCAATATCATAGCTGTTGTTAACCCGCTGTCATTCTGCACCTGGAGCAGGCTAGACGAACAGTTAGAGAAATTAAGAACGAATAAACGATTTTTCTCTGCCTCATAGGGTCTCTAACCTACTTGCGACGTCACAACCACTGCTCGGTTGCTAACATCGAAATGACATAGAAGAAATTCTTCTAACTGTTGTTTACCAAGCATAAACGAATTCCGCATGGGGATTCATGTTTACCAATGTCATGGGCACAATTCCAAAAAAGAGACACGCAACAGAAGTTTGCCGACCACACCCCTTCAGCTACGTGACTATGTGCTGAGCGGTGAAATTTTAACAATACCGGTATGTTAAACATTGCTGGCATAGCACGTCGAGCCGAAAACAACGCACGCTCCCATCCCACACTTCCACTGCCGGCCAATGACAACGGACCCATGGCCGATAGATCTGCTTGAGAGAGAGGGTGAGGGGGTAAGACGGGGCTAAACCTGGCTGCAACAGACAATTTGTGTCATGAAGTGACGGAAGTCAAAACTGCTGACAAGGGAAATTAGTTGGGGTACAAATAGAAAAATATACGGATGTAGTAAGTATAATTTCCTGGCAACCAGCGTGCACACGCTGTCGCCAGGGCAATCGTCACCCAGGTACCGCAGGAATCACTTTCGGCTGCAGTCCTTCAACGGAGCCAGTACCGAACCAGTACGCAAGTCTGCAGCAGCATCATTGCTTGGGTAGGCAAAAATATCCACCACTCCAAAGACCACTCTAGAGCGACAAGGCGACAGCTGCAAACTAATTCCTGCACTCATCTGAGCTTCATACACAAACGACGTATTCTACCCTATCATACGTATACACCGTAGTGAATACCGTTTCGTATTCCATACCGCCTGGCCGTGCCATCTCAACCAGACATTGCTTCCTATCCTTAACTTCATCCCCACCAATGGGGATGAGGTTGTCAAGCTCGTACCTGTATGAGTGGCGCAATGCAAGGTGGACCGGGCTAGGTTGAGGGTAGCTGCTGCAGGAGCCCCGGAATGAGGTTTCCTCTATGACGGAGTAAACTTCTTTATTGGTTCAAATAAACGCTTTTCATCATCATCATCAAATGTTGTATGACTATCCGTCTGGCCTGGCTATCAAATGACTAATAACTACGAATTATTAAAAAGAAGACCTCTTTTCAGCTGCAATAAGTATTTGACATTTGGAAACAATAAACAGACGTAGTTATATTATGAGCTATTAGTTGGCGCGCATGCTTCAACGACAAACTTTATAGCCATCTACTGCAACTTTTTTTTCGCAACTCTCAACCCACTTACTGAGCAACCTTGCACATGAAGAACTGGTGAATGTCTTTCATTTAAAGGACATCTTACCTCAGTGTGTTCGTACAGCCGCGATTCAATCCATATTACCTTGTGTAAAAAGAGTATGTTTATTTTTTACATAAGCACCTAACGAAAAGGCTGCTCTTTCCTCTTTCACTCCGCCGAATATATTTCGTGTAAGCGCTGCAGCCCACTAAGCAACTATATTAAAAGCTTGCAGCATGAATATATGAAGACCCAGCCGCATAGCTTAGTGGTAAAAGCATCCGTACATTCGTCTGTCTTTGTAACCTTTTATGATATCTGACACAGAAGCTGAATAAGAAGAGAAGAGTGTCATTGAGCATACATATGCTTGAAAAAACGAAGAGGTTGAGGGCACGCAATTGTGTCCCAGAAACCAGGTTCTATTTCATCGCTTGTCAAATAAGCGTTAGCAGGTCTCCTCGTAGATGGGTTGCTGTTGTGCACGATCTATTGTTTTAACACATGGCGTTCGAGAATTATACTAATACTATTGTGTGGCACAGTCTACATCAGAGTGCTTGGAGGCTGCTCAATTGCAAGAAATGCTGGTCATGATTCCTCTGCAACGCCTCTCGTGGAACAAGCACAGAGCTTCTGTGTGAATCGGATATCTTATCATTACGTACTCAGGTTCTTTAAAAGGACGTATAATATACGAGCAGCTCCAGTCGCAATCTCCGCACAGTCACTCGTTTTAGTCGAATGCATTCAGATCCTGAAAAGGGACACAAGTTCAATCGTGGCGAGACATGCAGAGCAATGTGACTCACCACGTAGGAGTGCCAGATGCTCATGCACGCAGTAGAAACTCAAACACAAGAACAAAGTGAAAGCAGACGGCAGCAACCTTGTGCACTGACGTCAAGCGAGGTTTATTTTAGCTCGTGATCGTGAAAGGCAAGCAGAAATCCTCGCGATGCTGAAGAGTCCTTGCTGCTGCACGAGCAGCAACAGCCATCTTCGAAGCTGTTTCGCAGATGATCGAAGAACACGCAGATGAGCTCTTAGGCACTGGAAAGGTTGCCTTGGCGGACGTTGGCGGTGTCCTATGTTCCACGCCTCGGCGCGTGTGGATATCACTGTTCCCTTAGCAGCAGACGTCATGGTCGTAAATTCGCGCTCTTTTCTTCAGCTCCAGCAAACAGCTGCTTGCCAAGCGAGTGGCCGTAGCCCAGAGTCATTTTCTTGGAAACGCGAGCTGGCAAACGCAAGCGAGCGAGTGTTGCAGGCAGATCGCTCTACTGCTGGCCCTGGTGCTGCTGCTGTTCCTCCTTTGCGGAGCGCTCTTCGTCGTCGATGTCTGATTCTTCCTTCTTGTGGCCGCTGGAAGAACTTACAGAGGCAGCGGGAGGGGGCGCTCCTGACGCCAAGTTGCTGTGGCTGTGGTGGTGGTGCGCGGCGCGCTTCAGGGTATCCACCAACAGGTGATGGAACTTCTTGACAGACGACAGCGACCCGGACCTGGACCGGTGCGAGCTGATGGCATCCAGGTGCTCGTGGGTGCGGAACATCTTGCGGACGTCTTCGCCGCTGCCGTGCAAGTTTGGTGACGTGGACAAGCTGCAGCTGCCAAGGGGGCTGCCGGCGTTGCTATGCTCGGGAGAACTGCGTCTGCTCCGGTTGTAGATGTCGTAATCGGTTCGGACCACAGGCATCATGAACGCCATCTTGAATGGAGAGCCGGTGGCGGTGTGCGGAGGCGACGGTTCGAAGGACTTCTTCACTCGAGCGCGACGGCGGGTATGAACGAGGTCGTCAGAGAGTGGCGTTGGCTTAGACCTCTTTTCTTTTCTTTTAGCTTCGGTGGCTTATATACGGGTCGCTGAAGAGCCTACCGGTGCGGTTTATTTTTTTTCCCCCTGTCCTGTTGGACGATTAGCCTATCGATGAGAGGTGCGCCTGTCGTCTGTGCTTGGGACAGCGCGGGGGGGCAGCGGCCAGTGAGAAGGCAACGGAGAAGAGGAGCCGACAATCCGCAAAGAAAGATAATTTCAACACGTGATCGGAGCGTGCAAGGCTTCAGTTGGTTCTCGAAAGATCTTCGTTGTCTTGTCGACCGTTGCAGCACTGCTTTTTCTCTCCCTCACTCTATTCTTATCGGTGAACAAAGTGCCGGCGATAAGCATCTATATGGGAATACTGCTGATGCCAGGCCGATGTGTTGCTTCACCCTCCTCTTCTTTTTTTCTTATTCTTTTCTCTGTGCCTGATAAACCTGTCCCCGCTTGCGACGCGAAACGGGCTCTGTTCCGTAGGCGGCGAGCATCAGCGTTTATGAGCGCGCTCCACGTGCGCTGGGGGACCGCTTCGAGTATTTACTGTCTCCCTGTTACACGCTGCCTCTCCTTTTATTGCGCGGAAAACGGTGAGATCACCCAGATACCTGGTATCGGCGACGGCTAGACAGTGTTTGGGTTTTCCCGTGTTGAGGAGCCATTACACACTCGGTAGAGAAACAGCTTGTAAGTAAACACTGCTCTCGCTTCTGAGAAGCAGGTTGTGGCCTTGTCCTTCGTCGTCTGCCTTTCAGTTCCTTGTCCGCTGTTCAGAAAACAAAAATTTTGAAGCTTGCTGTTCTGCACCGAATTCGCTGAGCTAGGATGCCACGACCGTCCGCAAATTGGCTCGTAGTTGCGGTAGCAGAACTTGTCAGCGTTTTAAAATATTATAACGGCCAGAATACAATGTTGTTATCCGACAGCCAGAGCACTCCGTCTTGTTTCATGCGAATACTTAGCGAGGACTTTACCCTGTAATGCACGTGTGCCTCGAAGTTAAAGAGCTGCCCTTCATAAGAGGATTTTGCTCAGAGAAAATCTGTTATATTATAGTTATTTTCTGTGCACTTTTGCCTTCAACAAGTTCACGGAGGGTGCTAGGGGGCCATCTCACGCGTGATTCGAACAGTCACTGAGCCGTGTGGAGTATGGACATCATGGGGCTTTCACCACGCTCGTGAATGCTTTGATGGATAATGTCTGCCTTCTTTCTCCATGGATAGAGTTCGGGAGCGCGTTAGACGTTCTAGAATTTTTAATTGCATCGCAAAATTGACAGGGAGTGTTTATAGCGTCTCTGAGACGCTGCTTGTGCGTCACAAGCGAGTATGATTGAAATCGAGTATTAATCATCTGAGGCAGGTTGACGCTGCGCTATCGCATGCGAGGTCGGGACTTTGGTAATAATCTCATTCTTTGTATCTTCGGATACTACTGAAAGCGAGCTAGTGACGCCTCTTCGTCCTGAAATTACACTCATCGACCTTAAAGAGACGTTGAGGACAACACCGTCCAATTATAATTATAGGCCGTAAAAATTGATTCCCTGGGTCTTTCTGGATTTATTAACGTTTGTCAGGCAGGAGAAAAAGAAGTTATGGCTGATAGCATTGAATTAAAAAATTTTTCCCCAGCAGGTTAAAGTTCTTGAAGAACTTGCTTCTGCCGTTTTGAAGTGAGCGGCGGTGTGGCATGACCTCTAGGATCCGCAATTATTTCGGTGCCGACGCATGCAGTTTACTTGCGGAATGAGCCAGAGGAGGCGACATTCCATTTTTTTTTACTTTTCTATCTTCATTTTTGGAGGGATGGTCTCTTCGTCGTTATAACGCAGTATCCGATCTGTACAGGCCAGCTTCAATGAATTCTCGGTGTCTCGTTTAAGGGCAGGCACGGGGGTTTTCCGAGGCAATCATATTCTAGTGAAATTACAATTTAGCCTTTTGTCTCGTTCCATAATACCGTCAACAAGTTTGGCAGCCATGCGATATATCTTTCCGGCGCAAACCGATTTTAAAGTTTTGCTGTTTCCATGGCCTCAATTCAGGTAGTTTCTACGGGTAACAAAAAATGTTTGACGTCACAAACATTTCCCGTAGTTTAATACCTTGCTCCTCGCTTCACTAACACAATTTCATGGCTTTTACTAGGTCGTCTCAAGAATTTTATGCAATGAATCATCGTTTTCAGACGCAGTTTCAGCTATTCAACGCGAATACTCTTTTCCTAGTTATGTTTGGGCGTCATCGCTGCGTTGCCCGAAACATCGTCCCTGACAGTGGGCTGAGTTTCGGTTCCGGCTTGTTTTCACTGGATGTTTTAAAATGGTTCCGGTAGGTATATTAAGAACGGTTTTGTTGTTGGGAGACAAGGGCATTTTATGGAATGTGATGTGAATATGTCAACTCAAAATGTTCGAAAAATCCTGTAGGTGCCCTTAACCCTTTCACACGCTAAATACACAATTGTGTACAAAGCAAACCCGCAGCTTTTCTTGAGAGTGATTACACCTAGCAGAGATTTATTTATTTCGGATGAATTATGCATCTTTCATGTGGTAAATAGGGTGATTTTTTATGCTACAATAGGGAATGCAGTAAATAAAATTTCGCGAAACAGTGAGCACAGTAGCACGTCATCCGCCATTTTTGTGAAGGCATATTTTGCCACCAATAGTAACATCATTTTTTTTCACAATTTCAAGCATAATGTGTACATTTAAAATAGAAATTATTGCCACGATCCTTGGGGTGTTTACTTGATAGGCCACATCATTTCGATGTCACTATTTTCATCAATTATGACACTTTGTATTAAATTTTGCACATCCCTGCAGTAAAATTACTACTAGTATTTAGCGCTGGAAAACTAACAAATGGTCTTTTTAATGCCTGAATATACTATTTAGGCAGGAAAAGTTTTCTTTTCAACGAAGCAAAAAATGGCGTTTCAAAGGGTTAAGAGAAGAAGACCTCGTTATTTGGCGGATCCAGACCCAGCGGCGGATGCCTTCCAGCCTAAGTGGATTAAAACGTGTACTCTCTCGTCCGACGTACCCACGACGGCAGCGACAGCAAGTGTCCTCGAGAAGCGGGCAGCACACCTTCGCCAGTGTCCCCTCTGTCCAGATGACAAAGTTAGCTCACAAGAGCGGCCGTGATGGACCTCCCAAATAGGACCTGGGTCAAATTAGCGTATTTGGCCGCGTCATGCTGCAGCCGTTTTCAAAGCCAAAGAACGTCGCACCGAATTCGGAATACAAAAGGCCTCTCTTCCTGAGCCTCTTCGGCGTGCCAAGTTGGACGAGTCCGTAAGGGGCGGGCGAGCGTGCAGTATCCCCCATCCCTCGCTACTATGGCCTTGTTTACATGAACCCGACAGCGGCGGGTCGAGTAGGGTCGCGTCAGATGTCGGGATGACAACCAGCCCGACGCGACCGCGTTTATAAGAACCGGTTTTCTGTCGTGCAGTCGGGCTGGCCCAGCTCGACTCGACGATCACTTAGCTCGACCCCCTAGCGTATACATGAGCCCGACAAGAGGTTTTCTGCTTAACAGCCTACTTAACCCGACTTTTGTCGGCCTCATGTAAAGCCCCGGTATGTCTGCAGACAAAGGAACAGTTTCCGGCAAACGGTTTCCGTACCTCGCGCGGCCTTGCTCATGGCGACTGATGAAGAACAGGTGCTGGCCACAGGTGTTGACCGCCTGTTAACCATGGGAACGCCACTCGCTGACCTACCGCTGTCTGAGCGAAATAGATGTCCTCCTTCACGCCCTCACTCGCAACACGTGACTGGCTTGTGTCACTAGTGAGTGTGTGTGATCAAGTGCCAAAGCACACTTTTCAGGACACTCCTTCCTCGGCAGGCTTGGCCTCCAAGGAAAGCCCTACAAAAACTCGGCAGCGAGTGCGGCCCACACTCTCGCTTGGCACTCCCTTCTGCTAATTCCACCTTAGTTGCTCTTTGCGTATACAAAATATAAATGGTTTCTATAAAGTTTTCCGTGTCTGTTTCGTAACCTCGCCTCAGACTTTCTCGCCCCTTCTCCGACCCAACCATGCTACCCGAATCCCAACACCGCCGAGGCTTACACGTGCATCTAAAGCGCCCCTGATACTTCCAGGACACTCGCAAAGAAAATAATTTTAAAAAAAGACCGTGATTATAGGTGTTCCATTGTGTCCCGGTGCTTATCTGGCGTCTGCCACCGTCTCTCCTTTTTTTCCTCCCACCTCCCAGAGATGGCTGCCGCTGAGGCAAGCGCTGACAGAACGCGACGGGAGATTGGAGAAAACCGTGTGTTTTCCCGAGGTTTCTAGCCGCGCCAGTATCGTGCACAGATAAACCAGGGTTCGGGATGATGCTATTTTGCGAACACTTGACCGCAGACACCTCCTCCTCTGTTTCGATTACGCGCCTATTTCTGTGAACTCGGCGTGGGCATTTCTCCGAACCATCTTTTCCGAGTCACAGGCGCCTTCTTCCTGCGAGAGTCTCTTTCTGCAACCAGCAAAACTTTCATGGCGTGTCTCGTTCCTTACAGCCGCCGCGGTGGCTGAGTGGTTATGGCGCTCGGCTGCTGACCCGAAGGACGCGGGTTCGATCCCGGCCGCGGCGGTCGAATTTCGATGGAGGCGAAATTCTAGAGGCCCGTGTACTGTGCGATGTCAGTGCACGTTAAACAACCCCAGGTGGTCGATATTTCCGGAGCCCTTCTCTACGGCGTCCCTCATAGCCTGAGTCGCTTTGGGGCGTTAAATTCCCATAAACCAAACTAATCTTTCCTTTCTCACTCGCCGTAGACAGAGTTGTTCGCCACATCTACAAGTCTCTGGTTAAAAACATACATGCTGATTGAAGTTGAGGTTGTTGTAAGCTACTATAGTGCGATTATCCTTACGATGTTTTTGTAGGCGATAGCTCCACGACACTAACATGTTAATTAACATAGTAAATTTGAGGCACAGAGCTGCAACCTGGCAAATCTATGTCGCCATGCATACAATCCCCCACAATAGTCAGCTACTGCCGTCGCCATCTGAAGTCTAGATTGGAGTCTCAAAGGAATTTTAAAAGAAGGCGTGACTCTCGATGATGAGAATAATTGTTGTGGAAACCTGGTGGCGTCATAAGTTTTCCTTCCTGAAAATGATTAAATTTAGGGAAATGACTCTGCGGGGGGGGGGGGGGGGGTTACAATGAAAGGGAAACAAAAAGAAGTGCAGGTGAATTGTCATGTGCACGAAAAAAAACATGTGCAGATGTTCTGCGCTTCAATATTATTATGTTTTAAGACATTTGCACTTCGGTTGGCTGCATGGAGAAAGAAGAGAAGGAACAACGGAAATGCTATGCTTGACTATAAAGTGAACAAAAACGTTCTGCAACTGTCAGAAGAGTTTAGAGCCGCCTTACGCATGATAATTTGCATTTTATTTTCTTTTATGTATTGCTGATAAAGAAGGTTGCATCGCTAGTTCTGAAATAATTTAACGAAAAATATGCTCAGAAATAAAGGATGGCTTAAAGTCTGTTAGAAGTTTTATTCACGTTGGGAGTGGTAAAATGGGCTTTTCATAGTCACAATTCTGAGTCGAGAATCATTAGCAAACGCCACAAAAGCGCGACCTGAAAGGTTCTGGCTACACGGCAGAAGTGACGTCATTGCATTAGATACAAGTTTAACCATGAAGATATAAAGCAGGATCAGCAACTTAATTGTAATATCAGGTGCACATGGTCCTGTGAGGTTAATTTTAATGTTTAAAAGACTTAATAAAAATCGAATATGTCGTAATTAAACTTTGAGCTGCTTAGTGCATGATTTCATATTCTTCGGAATGGTACACAAATTCCCAGAGTGCAGTGAGCCTTGATAACGTATCAGGTTATTAGCTTTTTGTCGCTGCTGTTGCGGTTGCTTTCTAACCATATTATTTGTACGACTTTGTGAAGCCGTTGGGACACACGTCCGTCTCCTAAATCGTGACATTACTCGACACCAGGCGGCTAAAAATTAAGTATACGCATGAAAATTTTGTTCACATATAACTAGAGGTCTGCGACACTCACCCTCTCTTCGTGCACAACTTTATTTTGCGCCGACTGCTGCACCTTAAGGCAATGTTCACACTTCCTGGTCGCATCGAGGCCTACTGCTTCAGCGGCACTGAGCCCAACTTAGAGTGCCTCGATGCGCGCGCCCCCGCTCAGGGTGAAGTCACCCTTTGAACCACTCGACGCCGCCAAAACCGGTTTTCGCGCGCTCCCTCCGCCATTGCGTTTCCCGCGTCGACCTCGCCGCTCTGCTGTCGTGCGGGTGTCACTGCTGCGTGCCTGCGTTCGCGTGCCTTTCATCGCCGTGCAATGACTGGATGTTGTGTTCCTCAGTGCTCCAACCATTTGAGAAATGGTTGGAGGATGTTCCATTTTCCAAGAGACTCGAAAAGGAGGCTTCTGTGGCTGGTCCGGATCAAGCGTGACAAGTGGCAACCGACGAACTCCTCATGCGTCTGTAGTATAAGTGCCGCATGTTGGTTCAGTGCTGTTTTTATTGTTATTCACCACTGTTGCGTTTAGCCAGCTAAGTGTAGTACAACATTTGCATTGGTCAGATTTCATTTCCGCACTATTCGTTTTGCTCGGCGTAAAAAAAAAAAGGGGGCACGTTTCAGCGCCGAACCGGCCATTGCCTTCCGCTTGCCTGTTCTCATCCGAAATTGCATGACGCAATGTTTTCGCTCGTGAATGCGTACCAAACGTGCTTTCGCCGCTTCTGTTCATTATAGAATAATTGCCTTTACGAGGCGCTTGTCAGCGAACCGCGGCTGACATGAATCAAGGCACAGAGCACGAGAACAAGCGAGGGCACATAGGCTGTTGCAATTACTGTGCATTCAGTCACCATGTGTCAGTCACCTGTGACATGGGTGCAGCAAATCGCGCCATGTGGAGAGAATTTGGCTTTTCGAGTCACCGCCATTCGACAACTTCGTGCTCAATACCCCACCCAACCTTAGACGGGAAGGAACTTTTTTTCATCTCTTACCCAGCACATGTCCTTAAGAACCTGAAAGGACAGCTTCTAAACTCTAAAGTTTTCACACTCAGTGATGATACAGTAAGCAAGAACGAACTGACTTCCTCGAAGGTGAAACTAGAGCATGTACAGGCCGTCTTGGACTATGACGCTGCCAATGAACTTAAGGTAGCACCAAATTTATCAGAAATACACATTAGTGGTGGACACTTCACAAAGATGAAAGTTGGAGTCGCTGTCCAGCTTTTTCGCGAAGCCCCGCCAGCTATTAGGTTCCTAATAAAAGAAGGAGTGATTGAGCCAGAGGCCGAAACAACAGCGTGGTTTATGGACCTCGTTTCTAGGTGGTACGCCCTTATGTCACCGCGTCATTCCACCATGGCGCTAAGCCGCAACAACATGATTAAATATCATGCCGCCTTGGACACACTGCGTATGGCAATAGACACGATCAGAGAACTGAAAATTGGCACTGGATCTCAATGGAAGCCATCGCAAGCAGGGGTCCTAATTGCAACAACGGCGGTCCTTCGCCTTCAAGAAGTGCTTCTTGGCAGTGAAAGGTATGAATTCGTTCTGACGAGCAGACTGTTGCAAGACTGCCTAGAAAACCTTTTTGCTGTGGTGCGACTCATGAAGCCAGTGCCCACTGTGTACGACTTGAAGTGTGCACTTCGACTCATCAGCGTCAGCCACTTTCTTCACACTCCCAGGTCGACAAATTACGAACTTGACGTCCGTGACTACCTTGTCGATCTGCTTGCACACGCCAAGAAGGAAGGTACAGAAAACGAAGTCGACGAAGTCAATGATTCGGAAATCCTGTTCATTGAAGAGCTCACGTCAACCGAGTGCCGTATCCTGTTTTACCTTGGTGGTTTTATTTTGAAAGGAATCCTAAAATTCATAACCTGTGCGCAGTGCAAGGCTGCTCTCCTTGGCAACCCTGACGATGAGTATGCTTCCCTCACTGCACTCAAGGAATACGTCAGGGATGGACAAAAACTCATATATCCCAGCAGAGATGTAATGAAAACACTGAAAAACTATGTAGAGCACTTTACCGCCGTCAATTCATGGTGTACCGACACATTTTTCACCATGAAGTCGCCACTTCGTTCTTTGATAGCATATCTTGAAGAGATAGACAAGCCCTCTGTGAAGACTTGCATGGCTCACAAAGAGCGAATAAAAAAAGTACCTAGGAGTATACTTCGACTGGGCTCTTTCATGGAATGATCACTTATCCCACGTTTGTAAAAAGCTCAGAATTGTCTCCTGTGTGCTTTACAACATTAGGTACTACATGCCGCTTACAATGCGCAAAGTTATTGTAAACGCTGTTGGTTATAGCGTACTGCGTTATGGCATAACAATTTATGGTCACTGTGCAGTTTGCTGGAAGTATAGGATCAACTCTCTCCTACGATCTTTGTTAAAAAATATTGGCTGTGACTTAGGCCTTAACGGGTTACCTCCAAGTGTTCGCCTGGCAAAAACTAAATATAAACTAAAAAAGATGCTGCGATACACTAATTAGTGGGTTTACGACGTTGTACACATGCTTTATTTACCACCTGTCAAGTAAATCCTGATTTCATTGGTTGCTGCTGTATTTTTTGCACTGATCTGAGGTATTTTCACGCCATTTTGATTTTCCTGACTATTTTTATTTTGCCTCTGTACTAATTTGATATTCTGTAATTTTTAATGTGCGTTTATGCCTGTGTGTATGTTTGCGCGGTTCCGCTGCCTGTCGGGCTCTGCCACCCAAGCCCTATGAGGCTTTGGCAGGCCGGATTTTTTACTTTTTTTTAAACATTTGGAGCAATATAGTATTATTATTATTATGTATATATGCAATCACAACTGTTTTGTCAATTACAGTAATCTATTTTACACAGATGTCCTTGAAAAAAGCCAATAATGTTCACGTTCCCATTAACAGAAATATTTGTAACTTTATTGTGTTCTCATGACCACTCATTAAATGATTTCATGTTTGCTTGGGTAACAGTTTATGTGTTCATACAGGTACACCCAGACGAACAGGTGAGTGCTTATATTTTATTACCGTTGGTGATAATCTTTGTTTCTTCAAAACGTGCTAAACCAAGACGCTGTGTCATTGACCGCGCCTGCTCAGTTTTCTTAACATCCATTGCACTCACTTGTATTGGGACATTTATAGCTAAAAACTTAAAAATGGACGCCAAACAAGCTTGGATAGAAATCACCCGTTGCGTTTCAGCAATTCTATTAAACTTGGTAGTTTGAAATTAACTACAAAAGAAGTGAGCTGAATTCAATACTTTCAATTGAGGGAGGTGTGCTATATAATTAATTTTCAAACTCTCCCTCCACGCAGTGGTTTGCGGAATTTTTCAAGAGTTTTGTTCGCCCGGAGATTAAACATGCGCAGGAAGGATAGCACCAATGGGTCTTCCAGTACTCGCGGTGGTATGCAGAATATGCCTTGACATAACCGTCATCGAGATTTAACTCATCTTAAAAGCGGCTCAAAACTTTTTATTGCATGCTCCTCTGCTTAGTAATGGTTCCCCTCATCGTGATATATCGCAAAACTCGGTAAATAAATGTTTTCAGGATTTTTTTTCCCTCTGCTTCTCTGGGAGGATGGTCGCTTGACGCGAGTAAGCTAGCTGACGACGCAAATTTATGTTGGGGTTGAGTGCTGTTTCGACACACCAACGGGCGCAGTGCATAAGAGATAGGTTTTGAACTATAGCTATAGATTCTAGAGAAGCTTCACTGACATAATTGGCGCATATCTTGCATACCCACTTTCCTTGTTACCGTCGACACCATGTTGTTGGCTGCTTGTCCTGTTTTTAAAACCAGAAGGCTCTCCAACCAAATTTAGTATTCTATTCTCATGTAAAACCAAATTGCACAACAAGACTCCTTATTTTTCTTATTTTGAGCGCCCGCGGCAAGTGAGAAGCGAGCAGCCCTTCCCCTACGATAACGAAACCTGCATGCCGCGGGAACGAGAATGGCGGCCGCCGTAGCAGACGACGCAGATGTCCTCGCCCTGAGCGGGGGTGCGCATCGAGGCACCCTAGCCCAACTGATGTCACAGCGCCATCTCATGAGTGAAATCTAAACGTTTACACTGCTGCGAAGGAAGGCGCCAAATGCAATTTGTTTTCGATCTTTGCGTCAGGTGGCAATAATCCGCTTTTCAGCCGCCTAGTGTTGCGCTGTTTATGGAAGTTAATTTTAAGTACACGAATAAGTTGATCTTTGTCTATGCTCACGAAGGTATCACCAAAAGCAAATGCCAGCATTGGACATTGCTGCATTGTTCAGGTATCCGAGGGTAATGAAAAGGTAAACTGACTGATAGGCAGTTTCGCTGCATAACAAACTCAAGTATAACAAGTGTAAACATTTTAAACTGCTACTTGATAAGTTTTCCTTAATTGGATTGAGTAAGGATAGGCGCACAGGTAAAATCATCGAAGAGGAAAAAACAGCTAGACTAGAAAGGGCTTGCGTGAGCATCCCATCTGTCTCTTTGTCTGACAAAAAAACTTGCTTACTTTCGTTCTTGCTAGAAATGAAGCATGTCATCTTCTGTCTCAGCACTGGTGCATGTCCAAATAGTTGTACGTCCCAATATAGTTGTTGGAAGCTACCGATGTATATGTCCAGATATGTCTCCATCCCTTCTTTTTCTAATGCGATAAGCCTCCTAGAATTTATAAACACCCTGGTTTCACATTGCTGGATGTAGGCGATATTAAGGATTTATTTTATGCTGGCTCACTGAGCAGTAGGATATAGCAGCTGTGGTGCAGTTAAAACGTGCGTATACAAGGTAATAATATTAAAACGTAAGCGTCCATGCTTTGGTATTTCCATTCAACTATGATAAATGTACGAGACGGTGGCTGGCAGTCTAGAGCATCGCAGGAATTATACATCGGCGTGCTGTTGAAGTTAAGGTTCTTTAATTTTTCACTGATATAGCATAGCAGTGGTGTGCATCGGACAAAACTCAAGGAATAAGCGGCAAATGCCCCTCAAAAGAGACCCCCCGGTCAATGGCGTAGACCGATTCTCCCCCTTTACCAATTCTCCTCCTTTTCCCCTTTGAACGATCTCCATGAACCTGCTGGCGCGAAATCGCACGAGGTGGCAGATGAATGGGGAATAGCCACGGCATAATCGGAATAAGCGCGGCGTCATGAAAATCGGTAGACGCAGTCGGCTGTAGGGTCTCCGTTGAAGTGCATCTGCCGCTTATAATTTCTTGAGCTTTATCCGACTTTAGTACACGCTTGTGAGAATTACATTCATATCTACTAGTCCAGTTAATATAAGTCCTCACCGCACGGTGGAAATTTCCTTTCGTACTCTAGTGTGCTCCTACTGTATCGACAAAGTTGATGCTTTGCTGGCAACATTGTATGTACCGCCGTCAGCACGCTTAGCACTAACGCTTAAGTGCGTGTCTTCCATTGATATTAGCGCCGCTGGGTTCAATCCCAGTGCCGCCGGGTACCCACCGGTTTTCTAATGGGTACAAGATTTCCCCCGGCCTGGTGCTCGGCACTTCTGGGGTGAGGCGCTTGGGAAAAGGGCCTTGCACCAAACCGTTGCCTTGGGCCTAAGGCCAGTGGTTCGTACCGCCGTCAAGCAACCCTAAATCCGCCTCGTGCGGTAGAAGCCCACTTGTGGCCCTGTTTTAAAGCGAAGCGGTGTTCGTGTGGTAGAGCATCCTCCTTGCATTCGGGAGGTGCTGGGCTCGATTCCCCGCCGCCGGGTACCCACCGGTTTTCCAATGGGTTCAAGGTTTCCCCAGCCTGCTGCTCGGCTTTTCTGGGATGAAATGCTTGGGAAAGTGGTCCTGGACCAAAACGTCTGGGCGCTGGGTCTGAGACAATATCAGGGTGGATGCAAGGCACGAGCTGTCTCCAACCGCCGCAAACATGCCGTGCAGCATGGTATCGGACTCAGCGCCCAGCACTTAGAGGCTTTATACCAGTGCAGGAAGCGCTGTCGAGCTTTCGTGTTAAGCGTGCTGACGGAGGTACTGCTCTGCCGTTAGGAGGAGCAACAGAGTCGAAATTAAAAAGATCTGTGGGAGAGAGAGCGCTTCTCAATTCTGCTTGCCGTTGACTGCTATGAAAGAAGGGTGAATTATTTCTTGCTTGTTTTTTTCATACTCGGGATGTGATAAGGCATACATACAAATGTGCAGTCTGAGGAACTACATTGCCCAAAAAGAAAAAGCTTTCAATACATAGCGCCGCATAGGTGAGTTACCCTTCTGGTCCTGTCCTCCAGCGAGGAAAGACTTTCAGGGGAAGAGTACTCAGAACACATGTGTTGCATTCGGAACAAATTTTATTTGTCCTAGGACAAGAACTTGAACATAAAATTTGAGGCACCGAATGGCTTCAGGAATCGCACCTTACATTGCTGCACAGAGCGCTGCCGATGCTTCGTTTCTACAGAAAGTCCAAGTGTTCTACAGCTTGGCCCTCAAGGTAGATAGCGAGTGCGAATCATACATCACTGACCAGAAAAAAAAGCATGTTCAGAATTGTCTTGCTGGACAGCGTGAAACGATAGCTTAACAGAATCTTGCAGAATTAACTCATAACGTTGACGTCAGTTATCGTTCTACGTGGTGAGTGCGCAAGTCGCTGTGATGGAATGATTACTTGCTCTGCAGTCTTCGTCCAGTCGTCGCAGGTCATTGCTGGCCACATGGTTTTCATCGGCGCATACGGTTTCGTGGAGCCATGCGAGACAGGCTGCTGACAGACATTCCTCTCATCGACGAAGCAACACCGGCTTTCTCCAGGAGCAGCTGCGGTGTCAGGGCTTAAACGTCGGCCCGTCCGGGAGAATCGGATTTGAAGAACCTAAGCGCAAGCGCCAGCCGTCGCTAAGACGGGTCGCACTTCTTCAGCTTCTCGATGAGAACCGGGTCCATTCTCCCCTGCATGCTGCACAGATCCCTGCTCGTCTTGCGTGGGGGAGGCGAGGAACCAGGTGAACGGTCCCTGGAACCAGCCCCGAGGTTGTAGTTCTTCGTGAGGACGTTGTTGTTGTTGTTCTGGCCGGCACTGACTCCGCGCAGGCTTCTGAGGTACTCCTCGACGCTGCTGGTGGGCCATTCTTGTGTCGGCGGAGACCCGGAGCTCCGAGGGCTGCGGCTGAGGTAGATGTCGTACTCGTTGCGAACGGCCGGGATCATGAACGCCATGGTGTGGGCAGGTATAGGCAGACTGGGCTCTCAGAGCGGTTTGCACGCCTTTGCGTGGCCAAGCCGAGGGAGCCGCCTTTTGTAGTGCGACAAAGTGTGTGCCGCTGAGGTCATGTGTGTGTTTGTGACGCAGATAGGCGGGGGGGGGGGGGGGGGGGCTATCGTGCGTCGCCGCCGTCGCGTCGGCGCGCCAAGTTGAGCGTCACTCCTGGCCAAGAGCGCGCCTCTTCTCCCTCTCCCTCTTTAGTTCAGACTTATCCCTGTTGGCCAGAATTGCGCATGGCCTTTGATTGCGGTCGGTTATCAGCTGGCGGCAGGTGCAATCAGTCTGTTTCGGATAGCGCTGGTTATCTTTGGTGGATTGCTACGAGTTTACATTGTAGATGTGTTAGCAGAGCCTCCGCCGGACTTATCGTGAACAGCTCTGGAAGGAGCATGTGACTTTATCCGCAGTCATGTGCTCTTTCTTGGGAAACGACGCCAAACGCCTGTTTTAGCCAAAGAATGGCATCTCCTCTTACTTTTTTTCATCAAACATGAAACACCTAGACCAGCTTTCTGAGGATAAACGGCAATGCCTCGATTGCTTTATTTAGGCGTTTAAACTTTCCTCGTTAATAATTAATAATAATTGGTTTTTGTGGAAAGGAAATGGCGCAGTATCTGTCTCATATATCGTTGGACACCTGAACCACGCCGTAAGGGAAGGGGGTAAGGGAGGGAGTGAAAGAAGAAAGGAAGAATGAGGTGCCGTAGTGGAGGGCTCCGGAATAATTTCGACCACCTGGGGATCTTTAACGTGCACTGACATCGCACAGCACACGGGCGCCTTAGCGTTTTTCCTCCATAAAAACGCAGCCGCCGCGGTCGGGTTCGAACCCGGGAACTCCGGATCAGTAGTCGAGCGCCCTAACCACTGAGCCACCGCGGCGGGTAACTTTCCTCATTCCCGTTTTTTTTTTCTATCTGTCCTCAATGAACAAGACGTGTGCGTTTCCGTTCTTTCATCGTCAGCCTCGATTGATGGGCTTTATCTATGCATCTTGGCTACCATTATGCTTTCTTTTTTATTTTGATCCTATATCATATTTGCACTGCCTTCTTTTAGAGCTTCTCTACGCCATTACTTATCAGATACAGCCATCGACGTCAATAGAATGAAAAAAAAAACGGGAATGAGGAAAGTTTTTTTTTTTTTCATTCTATTGACGTCGATGGCTGTATCTGATAAGTAATGGCGTAGAGAAGCTCTAAAAGAAGGCAGTGCAAATATGATATAGGATCAAAATAAAAAAGAAAGCTTAATGGTAGCCAAGATGCATAGATAAAGCCCATCAATCGAGACTGACGATGAAAGAACGGAAACGCACACATCTTGTTCATTGAGGACAAATAGAAAAAAAAAGCTACCTTCGGCGAACAAGGAGAGCTTTTCACGTATGTAGGCTTGATTACTCCATACCAGTTCCGTGCGACTATCCACTATGCAATATGATGACACTCAGCGTCCAGTTCTTTTGAAGCAAGCACCTGCCTGAATTTTTCTCTTCTACCCTTACACAGCCTCTGGTGCACTGAAACGCTAATAGCTCGGCATTGGTTTGCACTGTCATCAGAGCGTCATTTGTTCGTTCGTTTGCTTGTTCCAACTCTGCGGAACAGGCTTTTTCAGCACGCAGACCAAGACCTACACAACCAAGGTTATAGAAACTCCCGAAACGCTGAGACTACATAAGGGCATAACTAGTGAAGTATATCGTGAAATATGACATAAATTTAACTGAGGTTCAACGTCAACCAGCGCCGAACGTTTTAGCTCAGTTGTGTTCGCAAAACTTGTCCGCAAAATCTGTCCACACGACACGATATGAATGAATGTGTAAAAGTTTAATGATAAGGAGTAATAAACTAATCCTGTTATATACCGTGATGAAGAATGATTTCGTCATACCGTTAAGTAGTAAAAGCACTTAAGAAGTTAGTGTAATTAGGAAAAATGAGTTTATTAGTAAAGGTGAAAATAACGAAATGAAATACGGTGACGTCGTCACTAATTAATGATAGAGAGACGCGCGCCGCAAAACCGCGTCCGCCGAAGCGACGACGCTGGTTTCAGCAATAGATATCGCAGGTGCAGAGTAAATCCCAGCGATGTCATCACTGGTTGACCTCAATGCGGTGGCAGTATTCCAGAAAATATTCGCCAAAAGTTTGAACACCGTTCATCGTACTGAATTCTGGGTGGTATGCTAGCATTTCTCTTTGCATCTACCTTACATGTTTTAGTCAAGTTGGAGGTTAGCTGGCGGCAGGGGTTCGGACCTATGACATATGCACCTTCAATTGCATGCTTTCTGAGACTCGCGACAGCGGATCGGACCGATGACATATGCACCTTTAGTTGCATGCTCTAACAACTGGTGGCACCAGTTGTTAGAGGTGGGGCTTCGATCCCACCGTGGCCACCAGTTGTTAGATGCGGGCCCCTGGTTCGCCTGGGCCCTCTCTCGCCAGGCCGACGTCCACGGGTTCCGGATCGGGAGTCTGCAGCTCCCGATTGACTTTTTCGAACTCTGTAAATATGTAAATAAACCCTTTAAGTCTCTTCTCCACTTTGAAGCACATCTCGTCTCTTCGACACCCCGTAGCAGCAGTCTCCCGATCCGGAGCCCGTGGACCTCGACCTTTGGCGAGAGATGGTCCAGGCGAACCAGGGGCCCGCATCTAACAACTGGTGGCAGCGGTGGGATCGAAGCGAAATCTCCCAACACTGGTGGCCTGCTATGGGATTGAAGCCCCATATCTAACAACGTCAACCGCGGCACAAAGGGTCGAAGCTCCAACCACTTAACCTTCCAGGCAATAAATGCAGGAGGTTTTAAGGGAAGCAGGTGCTGTCGTCATCACCATGCAGTATCATAATCATTGCCAGAATCAAGACCAGTGAGGAAAGAAAAGCTCCCCCTTGATAGCCCGACCATTGTCGCCATATTGACAAGTGGGCTTGTTGGCACTGCTTATCTGGACTGAGATATCAGTGCAAGAACGGACGACAGACAGAGTGAAGCACTCTCTACCCTCGGATTTCCCAACCTCCTCGCTGTGATTGCCTGACGCCACTGACTACATTACTTCCTCGCCATCTACTATAACAGTGGGCACCTGCTACCTATTTCACGCATCTTCTCTTCTTTCCGAGGCTCCATAACTTCGAGGCTTTGAGAGCTTTCCGTCTCAGGCTTATCAGTGCCTCGATGTTTGTGGTCTGGATGTGCCCGGCAAATGCGCTTCTAGTCATTTATATTATCCCGCTCGCTTATCCGATGCACTCATGATAGGGCGTCCCCTCTGAAGACCACCAATGTCTACCCTTACACCTCACTCTGAAACCCTGCATGCACCCGCTTTCCAAATGAGCTCGTTCCTTCCACAGAAAATGTCAAAGAGGCGAAAGTAATGCAGTAGAGAGTCATTCCAGCTTCAGAGTTCATGTACAGTTAAATTAGCTTTTCTCTAATACCCTGGAAAAAAACGGAAACATAAAATCATAATACTTTTTTACTTCCAGAAAACATAGAACGTAATACTAATAACAGGCTACCATAGTGAGCATGCTTACATTTGTAGCAGTTTATGGTTGTCTAAGTTTAAATAGTATTATTGAAGGCCTAAGAGATTCGAAAGTGAAAGTACCTCTTGTTCTGATCTTTGTGCTTCATGCTTATTGCATGCTTATGTAGAAAATATGCATTTGGACTAAACTGTACAAAATTGAGCAATGCTGACGTCAGAAATTATCCAAGTACAACTTGCTGTTCTGTTGGTGCGAAGGCTAAGTCGATTTCAAAAAGGCATTGGCAAGACCAGCTGCCGTTCAGAAGCACCACTCACCTGCCACTTGTCCACCCCATTCCCCTACTTATGGGGGTTGCCCTCCCACCCACAGACACATTCAATTCACCACCGCCCACCTTCACTGTGCAGAAAAATTCTGCCGCGTGTATGAAGCCTCGTCTTAAAGTAAAAGTAGGGTAAAAACACTAAAGTAGTCATCGAGGGTACATGCAACTGCTTTCGCAGAATTGTCGCGTCAGATGTCTGATCACCCCGTAATTTTCCTTTGAAAACCAATACTTTCCGCTCCTGACTCCTCGCACTCTGCTAGTACAAAACAATAGTTGACATTGCATGCTTCCAGTAAGTCATCTTGATGTAAAAACCTAATTGTACATCTCACTGATAAACTATTCTCCATGCAGGACCATCACGTTTTTTTTTACTGTATATTTAAAGACTTCTCGAAAGGTTTTCGCATGGCACTTTATTACTACTTTATTTTTTCCGTCACCATAACTGCAGATTAATTTTTTGAAGGCGGATTCATTAATGAATTGCTCACATTTCGCTTCACATATCGCTAACAATGATGTTCCCTCTCGTACACTTCGTTCATCCCCCTGACCACATCACTTGTTTCACTGCATTGACCATAATCATAAGGTTGGCACGAATACTGTGTGTGCAATACAAGCGCTGCTCTTACACTTGTGTCTGCATCGAAATTTGATTGGGTGAGAAGCCCCACATCGCAGAACTTGTGTTCATCAAAAAATACATTTTCGCGCACGTTAAAGATCCCCAGGTGGTCGAAATTAATCCGGAGCCCTCCACTACGGCACCTCTTCTTCCTTTCTTCTTTCACTCCCTCCTTTATACCTTCCCTTACGGCGCGGTTCAGGTGTCCAACGATATATGAGACAGATACTGCGCCATTTCCTTTCCCCCCAAAACCAATTATTATTATTACTCCTTCTGTTAGTGCGCTCGGCTACTGATCCGGGGTACCCGGGTTCGAACCCGACCGCGGCGGCTGCGTTTCGATGGAGGCGAAACGCAAAGGCACCCGTGTGGTGTGCAATGTCAGTGCACGTTAAAGATCCCCAGATGGTCGAAATTATCCCGGAGCCCTCCACTGCGGCACCTCTTTCTTCCTTACTTTTCTTAGTACCTCCTTTATCCCTTCCCTTACGGCGCGGTTCAGGTGTCCAACGATATATGAGACAGATACTGCGCCATTTCCTTTCCCCAAAAACCAATTTTCAATTTTCAGTTTTCAATTTTCCTCCCTCTGTATTCTAGTTTTTGTAACTTGTAACCTGCTACATGAAATAAACGAAACTTCAAGCATCAAACTTGGCGCCACGTGACGAATTACATTTTAGCATTCTTTGGTCCAAATACGTTTTTCTCGCCAGATATTCAGCGCATTTTAGCGCTGGAACCGCAGCCGTTTTGCTACGGCGTTTTGTTTTTACCTGTAGTCAACGCCCCTCTTCAGCGCCTTTTTTGCCCTGAAGGTTTTATCAAAAGTAATTAAGCAAGAGATAGATAAATAACGCGAGCGAGGCAAATTCAGGGAACACAGCCGCGCTACGATATATTTCTGTTGCTCAACTTCCTTGAATCTTCAGACGACAGCAAACCTAGCAAACAAAGAACAGCCCAACGCGATTTGTTGAAACGCGCATTCAATCGATATCTCGCTAAATGGCCTCAGGCTTGGCACCTTGCGACGAACCGCATTTCCGCTGAAAGGCTTGTGCCGGGAAGAAGCATTGACCCGCAGAATGAGGGACACTGTGGAGGCGACGTGGGCGGGGCTAGACGGGCAGTCGCGAGATTACAGGCCGCATTCGCTTGACGCGAAGCCAGTCGAAGCGATACGGGGGCCCAACCTCAAGGGCCTCCGGCGCCGGTGCCGAAGAGGTGCCGTGTGAGCGCGACGCAAACTGCAAACTCCGGCGCCTCTCTGCGGCCGCTCTCGCGTTTCGCACGCTCAGCCGACAGCCTCGCCTTGTACACTTTACCCGGAGCAGGAGATATGGTTTTTCCGACGACTCACGCCGACAGTTTGCCTTCAGCACCTATCGGAGCTTTGAGCGGTGTGCGATGCAGGCTGATTGGGCAAGGAGCCGAAGGGATGCATTCAGACATGTGGAAGGGCTACCATCGGTTAGATCAATCTCCCCTTCTGTATTTAGCCTTGCACTCTATCAACACTGTCTCACTTCCGGAATTATACTCCGTTTCATATATCAGGTGCAACGCTGTCAAAGCTAGCGCTCTTGTTTGCGCTGCCTGCATTCGCGACCAAAAAGTAGTGCGTTCCTTGGGGTAAACGAAACGCAGTAAATTCTTCGCTGCAGGCTTATTACATGACAGATTTGTCATGAGCTTGATTAATGACACGCTTATTGCTGACAACACGCTGTCGCTTTCTCGTGCCGTAGACTGCTCGGACACAAAACAAGCGCGGAGTAACACGCCTCCCTTTATTTTCCCGTGCGGACTACAACCGTACCTGTCATAGCATTGCACCTGGATGTATGTAACGGAGTATGATTTTAAATGACCAGCGCGGAAACAGACGGGGACCTGTCGTCAGTGTTTTTTCTGCTCGTGTCCCCGTCTGTTTCCGCGCTGGTCATTTCGAATCATGTCCCACCAACTCGCCCAAACGGCAGTTTTGATTGTAACGGAGTATAGTTGACTATTATTTGTGCAGCCGCAGCGGTGGCTCAGTGGTTATACCGTTCAGCTGCTGAGGTGAGGACGCAAGATGGAATTCCGGCCTCGACGGCCGCATTCTGGTGGAGGCAAAATGCGAAAAGGACCGTGCGCAGGGCGATGTCAGAACACGTTAAAGAACCGGTCGAAATTAATCCGGAGCCTTCGACTATGGCGTCTCTCATTGAAGAGGTTTAGCACAGGCGTGCAGTAAATATGCGAACTATAGGGGCTACGCTCGTATATGGCAAAATGTAGCTAGGCATCATCACATAGGTGATTGTATATTATTGCCTGCTAAATATTATTTTATCAGGGTAGTTATCAAGCTTTTAGAGGAAGGATTTATAAATAGCAGTTCCTTTTGTTCTTCTGAGATTACCACCTCACTGGGAGGGGGGGGGGGGGATGTAATAGCGATTGTACACATGACAATGTGGATGGTCAGAGCTTCTTCTCCTTCTGATTTTGGAATTGTTGCATCTCCCCGTATGAGAGTGGAACAACTGCATTTCTTTAATTGGGAGGGGGGGTTAGCGCGAGGCGTACCGAACAAGTTACGGCACGCCGCGGGGACATGAACCCCGTTAGGTGGCGCCCCGTGCGGACTTGCGGGGTACTGCTCTGCTCCCAGTTGCGCTTCGTTGCATGGACGGGTCACAACTACAGGAAGTTTAGGCAGGGAAACTTCGCATTGACAGTAGTAAATAAAGCTAAAAAAATCATGGTTTATTTCCTGAATTTCCTAACAGTTAATATGAGGGCGCGAGATGCGTCCTCATCGACAGACGCGCGTGAGAGCACTAAGCGCCAAAAACGTGACAACAGTCGAAGAGCCGAGGAGCGGTGAAACTGATATCCGTTATTTTACGTGCCTGTCGCGCCGAGGAGGCCAGCGCTACAAACACAAACATATGTCCCTGTGGAACGGATATCTTGGTGGCGCCGCTCGAATCGGATCCTCTACAGTTAACATTGAGATGGCTAAAAGATGTCACAGGAACTGTGTTGCCCTGCGTCACAGCCTAAAGATGTCACAGTCTAAAGCTGCCCTGACTCTATTAGCGATTACCTTAGTAAATACCTTGTAGGCAACGGACAGTAAGCTGATCGGTCTGTAATTTTTAAAGTCTTTGACGTCTCCCTTCTTATGAACTATATATGATACTGTTTGCATTCTTCCAAGCTTCTGGTATACGGTCGAGGTGATAAGGCATTGCGTATACAGGGTGGCTAGTTTTTCTAGCAGAATCTCCCCTCCGTCTTTCAAGAGATCTGCTGTTACCTGATCCTCACCAGCTGCTTTTCCCCTTTGCATTGCTCCCAAGGCTTTCTTTATTTTCTCTTTCGTTACGGGCGGGATGACGGATTGCTGTGCGCTACTGTCTCTAATAACGTTCTGATTACATTGGCTACTGTATAGATTTGTGTAGAGCTCTTCGGCTACTTTAACTATCTTATCCATATTGCTAATGACGTTGCCCTCCTTGTCTCTTAACGCATATATCTGGTTTTTATATATGCCTAGTTTCCTCTTCACCGCTTTTAGGCTACGCCCGTTCTTTAGAGCATGCTTGATTCTCTCCACATTAAACTTCCTTATCTCAGCTACCTTGCGCTTATTTATTAACTTTGATAGCTCTGTCATTTCTATTCTGTCGGTAGGGTTAGACGCCCTCATGCTTTGGCGTTTCTTAATCAGATCTTTCGTCACCTGAAATAGCTTTCCGGTATCCTGTCGAACTGTCCTACAGCCTACTTCTACTGCGCATTCCGTAACGATGGCTGTGAGATTATCGTTCATTCTATGAACATCAAGATCGTCTTGCTCAGTTAAAGCCGAATATGTGTTTTGCAGCGATATCCTGAATTCTTCTATTTTCCCTCTTACTGCTAACTCGTTAATGGACTTCCTCTTCACTAGCTTCTTCCGTTCCCTCTTCAAGTCTTAGCTAATTCGAGACCTTACCATTCTGTGGTCGCTACAGCGCACCTTTCCGAGGACGGCCACATCGTGAACGATGCCAGGTTGAGCGCGTAGTATGCGTTATGCCTAATGGCAAACATCTCGAATTAAAAAAAAATCTCACATCGTTCACCTTGTCGAAAACGCTTGATGAGCGCTATAGATTCACAGAGCCGGCCTCAGCGGTTACCTCGTACGAAACGGGTAAGCCTTGCGGCGCATTCATACTTAATAATCAGTTGCGAAAATTGTGCGGCAGTATTGGCTGAAAAGCGACAGTCACAAATGGTCGCATTGGTCGATAAGCGAGATTCGCAGGACGGTCGCGCACTGCTCGATTTTCCAGTCTTGTGACCCCGTGTCACAAACCGCAGTGTCGCGAAGCTTGTCCTACATCCAGCTTCTCGCTGCCGGTAACAAGCTCTGGTTGCGATCGAGGCCATTCGGGAAAGCGATGCCGCAAGTCGCGCTTGCTATTAGTGAACGACGGCTCCGCTCCTCGTTCGAAAATTACTGTCGGTCGTACGGCACCCTTCCGGACGCGCGAGAGTGATCTATTACCCTAACCTTTACCCTGCTAGTTATTTCATTGTTTTATATTCGAAACGATAAGCGACTTAATTTCTCGGGTAATTGGGCTCAAGGGCTTTAACGTTAAGAACGACGGCACTGTCAGCCCATGCATTGTGCAAGCGCCTGTCCACACAAGGCGCCCGCTACACTTCCGCCATCGATCGCTATCATCACCGCGCAGGGAAAACCGCTAGAGGACGCTGAAGTTTCACTTTCGACGCAGCTCGCCTTTCGCGTACTGCTGTTTCTTTTTTCCTTCCTCGACTTTTATCTTCGCAGTCGCTGCTAGCGCCACGTCGCCATCTGGCCCTTCCAGGGAAGGCGCAAGCACGCGGAATAGCACGTGCGTTGCGTGTTTGCCTGGCTGCGAAAGCGTGTCTAGTCGGCAGTCCGCGCGCTGATACCGCCGCCCATGCAGTGTCGTTGGCCGGCGAGGACCGGGCTTTGTTAGCACTCTGAGGGCCGTTTTAAAAATAGGGGGGCGAGGCGAGACCCTCTAGTGGCAATCGCGGTATCTCTCGGGCTACCTGCGAACAAGGCGGGCTGTACTGCCAGCAAAAGTATTCGGAAAAGAAAAGCGGAGAAGAGGGGGAGGAATGGGAACTTGGACAAGTGGGACGGGAGTCACGCGACAGCTAACAAGCCCGAGCAACTCGTGGTTTCACAATGCACGCACTTGAGCTTGTGAGGTGCGCATTGCAGACACCTGAGCACGCGCGCACGCTTTTCGAGCCATGGAACGCAAGGCAACTGTCTCGTAAGCTTAAGACGAAGTCATGTGCCTGCAGCGAAGCGATAGTATATGTCTTTTGAGGCCTCGACGGCCTTAAGCCTGACAAGAGGAATTACGTGCCAGCTAAAGTTCAACAGAGTTTGGTTTATTATAGGATTATGACTGACTGTCTGCGGTACTGCACCGCGCACTTGCTGCCAGTTCTCTATCAAGAGAAGCAGGGGGAGCGGGGTACCTAATTATATCCTTACATGCAAAATGATGAACAAAAGAGGAAGACAGGTTACCGAAAACAAAAATTCGGCGCAGCATTGCTATACCTAATCATGCATATGGTATTTCTCCAAGCCGATAGAACATCATCAGCCTTTCAGGCTCTTCAGTTAAGTAGTTTGCCTGACCGCAGAGAAATAATTATTTTTCCTCGAAACTGCATTCCACGAACTTTTCTCCATGATTTGGCAGTAATGAACAAGAGAGATAACGAGACTGTCAGCAAACTGCTACGCTTGTGTGAGCTGCTGCCTTCTGCATTTTGATCGAGCTTCCCAGACCATCGAGCATCATGAGAGCATATACAGGATGTTTCACCTAAGAACTTATATAGTCTTAAAAATGGGCTTTCTGAGTTAGAAAAGCGCTTTTTTCGGCATAGCATACTCAGTGGTGTAGTACATCAGAATACTGCTAAGACGTGCTAACTAGTAGGCTGGTTAACTAATACGGCATAGCTAGCTTTTTAAATATTACTGTGGCTCCAAAATTACTGAGAGGCGATCTCTCTGTTACCGTGCGCACAAGCACGCACAATAGTCAAAAACCACAGTTCTCTGCGAGACAATCTTTATCCGCGTGGGGAGCGGACAATAAAGATGGATGCTTCCCGCCATCTTCTAAAATTCTTTCAGGACACTGCCATGCGATGTGCAGCTTTGTGCGTCTGCGCAAGCGTAAGCTTGCATGCTATTGACGGATTCTGCTTCTTAGAATGGAGCTGTAGCTAGTACTATACCTTAGTTGAAAGGGCTATAACAACAGCCCCTATACTTTGGCTTGCATGGCAGGTCATTCATCATCATCATCATCATCATCATCATTAGCCTTACTACACCCACTGCAGGGCAAAGGCCTCTCCCATGTCTCTCCAATTAACCCTATCCTTTGCCAGCTGCATCCACCCTTTGCCTGCAAACTTCTTAATCTCATCCGCCCACCTAACCTTCTGCCGCCCCCTGCTACGCTTACTTTCTCTTGGAATCCACTCCGTTACCCTTAAGGACCAGCGGTTATCTTGCCTTCGCATTACATGCCCTGCCCAAGCCCATTTCTTTCTCTTGATTTCGACTAGGATGTCATTAACCCGTGTTTGTTCCCTCACCCACTCTGCCCGCTTCCGATCTCTTAACGTTACACCTATCATTTTTCTTTCCATGGCTCGTTGCGTTGTCCTTAACCTAAGCTGAACTCTTTTCGTTAGCCTCCACGTTTCTGACCCGTAGGTGAGTACCGGTAAGATTAAGCTGTTGTACACTTTCCTCTTGAGGGAAATTGGTAAACTGCCACTCGTGATCTGCGAGAATTTGCCATATGCGCTCCACCCCATTCTTATCCTTCTAGTTATCTCCCTCTCATGATCCGGATCAGCTGTCACTACCTGCCCTAAGTAGACGTATTCCGTCACAATTTCTAGGCTCTCGCTGCCAATTGTGAACTGTTATTCCCTTGCTAGGCTGTTGAACATTACCTTGGTTTTCTGCAAGTTAATTTTTAGACCCATCGATCTGCTCTGCCTCTCTAACTCATTGATCATGATTTGCAGTTCACCTCCTGAATAACTCAGCAAGGCAATGTCATCAGCAAATCGCAGATTATTTAGGTATTCTCCATTTATTCTTATTCCCAACTGTTCCCAATTCAGGCCTCGAAATACCTCCTGTAAACACGCGGTGAACAGCATTGGCGAAATCGTGTCTCCTTCCCTGACGCCCTTCCTTATTGGAATTTTATTGCTGACTTTATGGAGGACTATAGTAGCTGTGCAGTTGCTATATATATCTTCCAGTATTTTGACATAAGGCTCTTCTACCCCCTGATTACGCAATGCCTGTATCACTGCTGAGGTTTCCACTGAGTCGAATGCTTTCTCGTAATCAATGAAAGCTATATATAGAGGTTGGTTATATTCTGCGCATTTCTCTATCACCTGATTGATAGTGTGAATATGATCTATTGTGGAATATCCTTTACGAAAGCCTGCCTGATCATTTGGTTGATTAAAGTCTAACGTTGCCCGGACTCTATTAGCGATTACCTTAGTAAATACTTTGTAGGCAACGGATAGTAAGCTGATCGGCCTGTAATTTTTCAAGTCCTTGGCCTCTCCCTTCTTATGAATTAAGATAATATTTGCATTCTACCAAGCTTCTGGTACAGTCGAGGTCATAAGGTATTGCGTATACAGGGTGGCTAGTTTTTCTAGCACGATGTCCCCTCCATCCTTCAACAGATCTGCTGTTACCTGATCCTCCCCAGCTGCTTTTCCCCTTTTCATTGCTTCTAAGGCTTTCTTTACTTCATCTTTCGTTACTGGCGGGATGACGCATTGCTGTGCACCGTTGTCTTTCTCATTAGCGCTCTGATTACATTGGCTACTGTACAGGTCTGTGTAGAACTCTTCGGCTACGTTAACTATCTTATCCATATTGCTAATGACATTGCCCTGCTTGTCTCTTAATGCATACATCTGGTTTTTACCTATGCCTAGTTTCCTCTTCACTGTTTTTAGGCTACCTCCGTTCTTTATAGGATGCTCGATTCTCTCCATATTAAACTTCCTTATGTCGGCTACCTTGCGCTTATTTATTAACTTTGATAGCTCCGTTAGTTCTATTCTATCGGTAGGGTTAGATGCCCTCATGTTTTGGCGCTTCTTAATCAGATCTTTCGTCACCTGAGATAGCTTCCCGGTATCCTTTCGAACTGTCCTACCGCCTACTTCTACTGCGCACTCCGTAATTATTGATGTCAGATTTTCGTGCATTGAATGAACATCAAGATCATCTTTCTCAGTTAAAGCCGAATATCTGTTTTGCAGCGCTATCCTAAACTCCTGTGCTTTCCCTCTTACGGCTAACTCGTTAATGGTCTTCTTCTTCACTAGCTTCTTCCGTTCCCTCTTCAAGTCTAAGCTAAGTCTAGACCTTACCATTCTGTGGTCGCTACAGCGCACCTTTCCGAGGACGGCCACATCCTGAATGATGCCAGGTTTAGCGCATAGTATGAATTCGATTTCATTTTTAATCTCACCATTGGGGCTCTTCCAGGTCCACTTCCTGTTTTCTCGTTTGTGGAAGAAGGTATTCATGATCCGTAAATTATTTCTATCCGCGAATTCGACTAATAACTCTCCCCTGCTATTTCTAGAGCCTATCCCATAGTCACCTACCGCGTGGTCGTCAGCCTGCTTCTTGCCCACCTTCGCATTGAAGTCGCCCATCAGTACAGTGTACTGCGATTTTACTTTATTCATTGCTGATTCTACGTCCTCATAGAAACTTTCAACGGTCTGGTCATCATGGCTGGATGTGGGTGCGTAGGCCTGGACCACTTTCAGCTTGTACCTCCTATTCAGCCTAATTACTATAGCTGCTACCCTCTCGTTAATACTGTAGAGCTCCTCTACGTTGCCAGCTATATCTTTATTATTGAGGAATCCCACACCTAGTTCTTATCTATCCTCTAACCCGCGATAGCACAGTATGTGTCCGTCCTTTAGTACTGTATACGCCTCACCTGTCCTCCTAACTTCGCTAAGCCCTATCACATCCCATTTAATTCCTGCTAGTTCCTCTAACAGCACTGCTAGGCTAGCCTCACTAGCTAAAGTTCTAGCGTTAAACGTTGCCAGGTTCAAATTCCAATGGCGGCCTGTCCGGAGCCAGAGATTCTTAGCACCCTCCGCTGCGTCACACGTCTGACCGCCGCCGTGGTCAGTTGCTCCGCAGCCGCTGGGGACTGAGGGCCGAGGGTTAATTGGTTTGATCATAGAAGTTTGTGGCCAAGTACTACACCAGGGTGGCCAAATCCTGGTCTGGTGAGAGAGTGCGTTGTCGGTTCTGGTCACCGAGATCAGGCCGCACTCCAGGCCTGGTTGCGCAATTCCATCGACACGCGGGTTTTTTTTTTTTTAACCCGGTGGAGAATTGCGTGGCACCAGGATTTGAACCCCGGTCCTCTTGCACGCGAGGCGGATGTTCTACCTCTACGCCATCGCTGCGTCACCAGGTCATTAGTAGAAGTAAATTGCCCTCACTGAAGAAAGCATCCACTTTTTTTATTGATTGTGAGTAACAGGGTATGATAATGCGAGATCGGTCAGTGTTCGTCTCATTGTTCATTCCTCTGCCGAATACGTCCGCTGAAACTTGCTGGCTGTCTTAGTCGCGTACGCGTATCTTGTCATGATGGGGTGCAATTTTGGTAATAAGGGAGTAATTACTCATTGGTATCCACCCAAGCGCATCCAAACGGCTACAAAGGAAAGCTGTACAGCTTCCACAGAAACTTAGTAGTTCAAGAAAAATTCGTCCTGGTCCGGGGTTCGAACCCGGGACCATAGCTTCACCGCCGGAGCAGTAGCTCTACCAACTGAGCCAACCGGGACAGCAAGAATTTGGTGCGGCGGGAGCGAATTTATCAATAACTCGAGGGGGGAACAGGGTTTCTCTAATGTTAGAGTAATTCCCCCTAGGTAGATTTGATTTTTAATAAGGGAGTAATTACTCATTGGAATCCACCAAACGCAGCCAAACAGCTACAAAGAAAGCTATACAGTTTCCACACCTTCTGTAAAGCTATATAACACCACCTTGGGGGGATTTCCCTAAACATTAGACCAACAGTGGAAGTTTGGTGTTTTAACGGGATGCTGACACTCCCATGCGATGGCATGTTCAGATTTGAGCTGATAGATGGTGGAGGGTACGGCACTTTCAACGGGGTATCGTTAGTGGAATGCTTTTTACCAGTATTTCTGGGAGCGGAGCTACTGAGCAAAAAGGAGCGTTAGTGCACCGTATTACTACAAACCACTCAACAAAGCTGGAGGAATCTACGTTTTCCCGCGAGCTTTCCTGGGGCAACGGGCGAGTGCGAATAATTTCCTATAGCGTTGAAATACCGCTCCCCACGTGTGCTTGCGTGCTTCCTCGCTGATGTGTCGAAATATGTTGCAAGGCATGGAGAAGACACAACAGTTTCCGTCTTGCCCCAAAGTCGCGTGCTGATAACGCCACGAAGTGAAAGCTATCTTTACGGAGAGTCCGGCCGGCGTTGCCTTTGCTGCGACCCGATATCGATCCAATGTGTCAGGTTTGAGTCAAAACTAAACCACGCGCCTCGTGACTCTGTCGCCCTGGAATCTGCATCCGATCAGTGGCATCATCGCCTTCGCCGGATCGCTCCCCTCTCCTCACGGCCCGGCCCGTGGGTTGCAGAGTGCGCCCTCAACGAGTGCCTCATCCTCGCGTTCCTCCCGTTCCGGCAACGGCTGTTGCAATAATCGGGTAGACTTGCCACACACACACAGTGTTGCACAAATGGGCGACCGCTTTTATTTATTTATTTTTTCAGACTTGTTCGAAGCGATCGACCAGACCATAGCGCTACAGTAGGATGCTTGGTAAGTTCGCAGACCGCTCTGTGAAAGCTCCGTAGTTAAAATAAATAAATAAATAAATAAATAAATAAATAAATAAATAAATAAATAAATAAAAATTCTGAGGGCACTTAAGCCTGCTTGCGTGGAGGAATGCGAAAGCATGGAACTTTCTAGAAGGCGGGTTTTTTCCATTTCGCCAGTAGGCCATCTACTTATTTTTATCTTTTATTACGTTTATCTTCATTTCTGTTTTTATTTTAAACTTTTATTTTCAGGTTTTCTTGTTTCATTCTGCTTTTTACTTTATTTTAGTTTTGACGACCAGGAGCTATGTCGACGTTCGTGGCTGTTGTGTCGTCGAAGTGTAATTAATTAACTAATTATTATTCATCAACGAAATGTTTCCCACCGCAAGATCTCATCACGCACTATGAACACAGTCAAACTTTTGCACATTTATCTTAACAGAACGACGTAATGGGGCGGGGAAAGTTTTGCTGACACGAAACACGGGGCATAAAAATCTAATGCTTCCGCATCAATAAATCTAAATAAGCACCATGCCCAAGGCCTTATTCATCCAGCTGCTCGTCGAGCATGCATACACGCACCCTTATGTAAAACACCTGACTTTGCGCAGCCCATTTACAGATGACGGTGCACGGACTTCGCTAAGTGGGTCGCTTCAGGCGAGAACAAGTCGGTTTCTCTCTCAAAATGTGAAGCGAGGATCTCTGACGGGGTTCAGCCTTTTCTCTCTGCGAGTGCCTGTTTCGCGACGATGCCTCTCTGCGCCAAAAAATAAAAGGAACCAAGATTTGACGTAGATTGTATACTTAATATTTATCTTCTGGAAACACGAAAGAAATAGGGTCTCTTTCGTTGTTTTTGTTTTGTTTGAGTGTGTGCGTGGGTGCATGCGTACGCAAAAAGAGGTGTCTAAAGGTCGTAAAGAGATGCCAGCTATGCACAGGGACCGTATGTTTTGTGCTTGTTTACAGTCGATAAGAGCAAACGAGTTTTTCAGAAGCTATCCACAGGCTTTTCTGGCTTTCTTCCTGGTGTGGATAAGGGCTGGTACAAACACAGTGTGAACCAGTTTTCTCCGCAAGAGGCACATCTCAGTTTGCTCGCGTACACGTGGGAGTAGAAGCCATTTATATAGTCTCAGGCTGTACTATGGCGCCTCGACTGAAGGCACTACTGGCTGTTTTCAATATTTACGAACGATACATCATACTTTCCGACCAGCGCCCCAACATGAAACAATAAAAGCTTCATCTGATAAGGCAGAGGCACACAGTAAAAACATTTGAAGAAATAATCGAAGGAAAGCGAAGAAGGGAGCGGAGCCTGTGTTAAGAGTTTACATGCTGACTGCGCAGTATTGAACAGCCCTCCATACGTTCCCCACGGTATCGGAGCAAACGACACAGCAGCCAGGATAATTGGAGATGAAACAATGACTTCGTTTTCATTTGAAACAGACATTTGAGTAATACCCAGGCTCTCCACCATTTGTGATAGCCGTCCACCTCACCATTTTTCAGGCTCTTTTAATTGTTCTTTTTTCGCTGTTGGACTGGCTACAGAAATCGAGATTCACAACTCCATGCTCTCTAGGAAATGTGAATAGGATAAGACATCAACCGCTGAAGAGGTGACCTTTCTTCTCGAAGATTTTATTCTTTCATTTGCCGCCAATAGTGCAGCCAAACGTATACATTGGCCGCATTACCACCCAATCACTTCTGTGAATACTTCCGCTGCTGCTGAACACACTGAGCAGTCGTAAGGGTGCTGAGATTAACCCGTCATGCATGCGTTCTCCGTGCTCTTGGTTAATAAAACAGGAGCCTACTAACGTCCTTCATATTCACTGTGGGTGGTACCGCGCGAAAAACTGACGAAAGAGCAACTTCTAGAATGAACTTCTACCAACTCGCACAGCTATCCATCCTTCTTCAGTCTTATTCCTTGGGAACAGAACGCTCCGAAGGTGGCCTGACATTCAGCAGCTCTTGCAGTTCAAGCACACCTGAGTAGGTCCTTTCGGCAATGTATGTAAATCTTGCGCACACAACAAACATAGACGAGGAAGGGTACACACATAGGCCTTGTGTGTGTCCCCTTTCTGGTACATGTTCTTTTTGTGTGCAAGATTTCCTTCCATCCACTGTGAACAACCAACTTGCCCAAAACGTAATGATTCGGCAATGTGTTTGGCGCAAGCATGTGACTAGCCTCTGCACTGTCTTTACCGCAAGTAACAGGGCAACGGAGTTTGTTCCTAAGCCGTGTTTTGGAACAATTATGGCATCCCTTCAGCTCTATATATGTGTACAGTAAGGAGAACCCTTATACTCACCTTTCAAGATCTTTTCGTCTTCAGGGATGCCGTAAGGCCTGCACTATGCAGTTCAGAAGCAAACCCCGCTTTCTGGCTACTCTTGGTAAAGATGCTACATACTCTAGACACTACAGACAGCGAACATAGAGTGGCAGTTCTTTTAATATTTTTTATTCTTAATACGCGGTACTTTTACTGCTGGTGGGAAAATTACCGCTAAGAAGTTATGTACAGGTCACATGAAAGGATGTTCGCCGAGCCTTAATAACAAGTTCAACTTGTCATCAGCAGAAGGTTTATTCATGCTTGTATGTACAAATAAATAGTGGCATATAGCTTGCAATAACACGCGCTGGTAATTAAATAGAGCATAATAATATTACAGAGGACGGCTTTCACATTTCTTGGATTAAAAATGTTCCTTAACACAGTGAATAGAGGCGTATCTCCGGCCAAAGTACAAAGTTCGAGGCTTCATTACTGTACAAAGTGCTCCGTCGAACATTTGAAGCGGTCATACATGGCTTGGAAAGAACGACCACCTAGCGTACACAGCTGCGCATTTCCAACTTGCATGATGTCGCAGCAGTCAGATCTTCAATATCCTTTAATGGGGCCTTCGGGCGGCCGCCTGTTGATTCGTCACTTCCATCTACATCGTCGACAGATCGGCTGAATGGGATGCCAGTCCAACTCGCTGCCGCTCTTGATGATCGCACGATGCCATGCGCTACTCTGCTCGCGACTTCTCATTCCTGAGCTCGGCACCTTAGGAGCTGTCTTCAAGGCTAGGACATGGCACGCTCCTCTGTTAAGAACATTGGCGAGCGGGCTTCACAGAGCTCGGTGTTCCGGTCGCGTAAGTACGTGGCGGTGTTCCACCTTCCAATTGCATTGACCTTTACCTTGGCTTCTTGCCTTGTCCTGTCAGTTTCTTGAGAAGGTCGTCGTTGAACTTGGAGGAACTCTTCGTCGACGCCACCGAGTAGCTGGACGCTGACGAGTCGCAGCGGCTCGCGGACGAATGCTTGCGGTCCTTGAATTTTTCATCCATGTTGAAGCCGGGCGAGCAGGAGAGGCTGCTGTTTCCTGAGCGGCTCTGGAGGCTTCCACAAGGCGACGAGGTCTTGGGACTGCCCGACGCCTGGTACAGATTGTAGTCCTTCTTGACGATTGGGATCATGAACGCCATCTCGAGAGCCTGGGTGGTAGTCTTCAGCGACGGAGTACAGTTGAGGTCCTCTGCTATGCACAGTGGGCGCTCGCGGGTCGTGCGACGAACCGGCAATGAAGGATGCGTCGCCCGGGACGGCTCGTTATAAAGGCGCGAGATAGACGGCCGGCTCACTGGCCGTGCTCGCTCGCCAGCAAAGCGCGACACACGAAACCAGCGGCGTTCGTTGGAAGAGACGTCACGTGGCCCTCAGGGTCGGTCGCCGTCTGGTTGTGGGTCGTGTTACTTATCTCGCGCCAGTGTGTCGCGAATGAATTTCTTTTTGTTGGCGGTCTCCCGTTTCACGCGAGCCGGAAACTGCGTTCTCGTCGAGATCGGGTTCTGCCGCGTGGCGGCGGAGGATGGGCTGCGGGCGTGGCAATGACGTTCGCCCCCACCGACCGACCGCTGGCAGGGCGTTCGTCCGCGACACGTACGCGCACGCGAACCTTGTTTGTAAACGGAGGGCGGCAGCGTTCGCAGGCGCTGCTTAGAGTTTCAAACTTCTTGCGTAAGCTCTTGCGCGTTTTTATAGTGTCCATACTTGTACATTGCCACTTCTACGGGGCCCACGATGTTTCACTTATGGAGCAGCGCTAGGCACTGAAACAAGGTTCTTTTTTCTACCGGATGAGGAAGAGGGAAAAAGATTTTACCTGAGGCCGGTATTGTGGAATTGTAAAAGTTAGCGCTTGCTTCGCTGAGGCCTGCTGGTTGGTTATCCGACTGCTCGAGTGAAGCCAGGTACTGCAGGAGGAAGGGGAGGAGGTGGGAAATAGAGGGAGGTAAATATAGCGCTGTATGTCAATGGAATGTGTCCTGTATCTACACTGATCAATTGACAGTTTGGACAATAAGTTGCCTCAGCCATCTGAAGTTCCATTTTAGGGGCGAGGTGAAGGTGGTGCTGGTTCGAGCAGTAGTAACCGTCAGCAAGAGCGTCTGTATACAAGCTTAACCTGAAAGCAGGGGCATAGCTTGGCCAGAAATCTGGTCCGGCAAAAAGAGTTGAAATATTTCGACTCTCAATGTAACCAGCCCACTTTTTTTCAGGACTGATGATGATGACGATAGTGATGATGATGATGCTGAATTGTTATGGTGCAAGGGCATTTGTGGCCAAAGAGCGCCATGAGAAAAGTTGCTTTCTTCTGCTCAAGGTGGGGTCAGAGACCCATTGCCCAAGCATTTCACCCTGCTGGAACTGCTTGAATGTATATTCTGGCTGCTCTAAACAACGTGCAGAAAATGAGAATCTGTAACTGTTGCGCGAGTTGAAAACGATTTTGAAGCATATTAATGGCACCAAAACAACAACACCGTACTTATGACCTCGAATGGGATACGAATCCGCGGCGGCGCGAACAGATCAGCTTCGCTTGCAGCTGTTTTTTTACCACCCTATCCCAGATCGCCGCAGGTATCTATCCGCGTGCCGAATTGCCAGCCATATAGTTCCTAAATATTACCCAGCGCAAAAGCTGGCGCCACTGTCTATGCGAGTTTCTTAAAAGGGCACTTCATCCACCGCAGGAATGCCGGGAAGACGAGGTATCTTGCTTGGCTACTGTTAGCCCTAAACTGAACAGCGAGTGCAAAGTTTTTGCAAAAAAATATTGCAAGGAAACGTTGTTTTACAGTCCAAATGTCTAATAATAAAAATACATTACAACAAATTGCGTAGAAAAGCAGATAGGCGTAAACGAGCTCCGAATTTACCCATGGTGAGGGAGATTTCTCTTCATGTCGCCAAAGGTAGCTAACCGTCGAAAACAATTTTTTTTTGCGTTCAACAGGCACACATTTCACAGCAAATATTATTTTAAAAAATTATTTTAAGCACTTAAAATGGTACACTTTAGAAGCTTCCGTTCTCGCGTTGTCAAAAAAGAAAACGTCTCATTGGGGTAGTCTGTTATTGCGGGTTCGCGGCCTCCGTTCGTGCCATGAGAAACATGCCCTCACCCTTCCGTTAAAAACTTGTTTGCGCGTGCAAAGAGAATTTTCCGAAGAACAGCATTAATTAGGAAGCGAAAGCTGTCCTATAAAAAGCAAGTGACGGCCGTGTTCATGCTAACGCATGCAACCTCCGTGCTTATCGAAGTTTTATTGCCGGCCAGTTCGTTATCCATACTGAAAAAGTGTTGCGGCCGAACTTTTTTTAAGCTTTTCTGACCCAGGCTGAAATGGTTTGGCTTATAGTTTGGTTTATGGGTTGTCTAAATCCCAAATCGACTCAGGCTATGAGGGACGCTGTAGTTGGTGTCTGCGGAAGTTTCGACCACTTGGGCTTCTTTAACGTGCACTGAGTCACTGACACCGCACAGTACAGGGGCCCCTAGAATTTCGCCTCCATCGAAATTCAACCGCCGCGGCCGGGGTCGAACCTGCGTGTTTCGAGTCAGCAGCCGAGCGCCATAACAACTGAGCCGCCGCGGCGGCCCCAGGCTGAAATGAATCACGCCGATTGCAGTTAAGTAATAAACTGCGGACTTGTACTTATTATCCAGAACACCTCATAAAACTGCCTTTCACTGAAACGGCATGTCGGTGCACATACGCGGAAAGAAAAAGTGTATTGAAGAAGATGTTCTTTAATTTAAGAACATATGTTCTGTTTCCGGAAATGAGACAACCTGAAAAAATCTTCCAGCAGCCATCGCTATTACCGACGTAAACAAAGTTTGGCCACCGTCAGTAGCCTCTCGCGAAACCGCACACCGAAGGGAAACGAGATATTTCCGTTTCTCCATCGTACAGCCAGAAACGTTACACAGGCAGGTAAGCTTATGCACGACTTCACTTGAAAGCATCGAAGACCTTCAAACGAAAGCAGTTTACATGTGTGAATTTTACCACACAGAAGCAACTTTACGTGCGCGTTCTTTACGGTGACAATATTAGTTACAGTGCAGTTACTGCAGCCTTCGAGTGCCTAGGATTTCAAATGAGCTGAGTGCGTAGCTGGATAACTACATCGCCAAAGAAGCGCACAAAACAGTAATGTAAACTAAACTGAACAACCAAGAAATTCGATCCGTAAAACAGACACCAAACCACCAGATGTCAATCCAAAGTATCGTCTTCCCGGCATGCCTCGAACGTCTTTGGTGGATGGACTGAAGGTCTGCCAGCTTTCCCTCTAGCTAATTCTAAGAAACTATATGCTGCCAGCCTCTCGCGCTGTGCTTTGGAAATTGTCATCTTGGTGACCCAAGTTGAAACGCAGGTCCGGTTTGACGCCTGCGCTTGATGGCACTTGATCAAACGCTTGATACAACTTGACATCTCATTTCATCAAATTTGTCAATGTCCCAAAGGGTTTCGAAAACCGCGAAACATGACGAGCAGCCTTCCTCCGCGCGTGTTAAACTTCTAGTATTTTTTTTGTTCTTTACGCTTAGTATGTTGATTGCAATAAGCCGCGGTTACATGAATACGACAAAAGGCGACTCCATGGAGGCCACTTTTTGAGAATAAACTGCAAATACGTCGAGGAAGAGAGTAGAACTAGTCATGCATTTCCTTCTCAGAACCTTCTCTTTCTACCGAAAAATCGGCTCAAGGCGCATTCTATCCCATTCATGTAAACGCGGCTATGAACAATTTTGTCAACCGCTTCAAGGAAGCTTTGTTGGTGGCTCTACAGAAATTTCGCCCTTGAATTTTTTTACCATGTTTTCTTGATATGTCAACTGAGCTTTCAGACCTTTGTGCGTTGAGTACGAAGCTTTTTATGGTAAGTGCGAGTTAGCTGCTAATATCTGTTGCTGTAGCAGACGTCGTCTTGCATCGGCGAATGCAGATGCTCTTACGACGAGTGGATTTTTTTTCTGTGATTTGTATTGCAGCGTGGTTACTGTACAGCATCAGTGCGCCCTAATAATACGGCATCAACATGTACATTTCGCTATAGGTACTACCTCGATGCAAAAAGAAACGCGAACAACCCGGCACCAACACGCCCCGCTGTCGGAATTTATTTTCATCGCGCTTTTACCTGGGTGGTACGAAAAAGACTTTAGAGTCGTCCTAGAATGTATCCTGGACGAGTCTAGGGTCTTCTTGCTTTCACCGAAGTAAAACCGCGATGAAAAGAAATTGAAACAGCGGGGCGTGTTGGCGCCGGGTTGTTCGCGTTTCTTTCCATCGAGGTAGTACATTTCTCATCGCATAGAAGATTATAATGGAGCACCCGTTTCGAACAGAAGTCATCCCACTAAAACAATTTTTGCTGCTGGACACTGCGTGAAATTTTCCCGGGCCATGCATGGGCAAACAACGGCTGAAGATTGGAAAAGTCGGCGATGCGTTTGTTGCGCTTCGGCCCGGGTATAGTTTGCTGGGGAACGGCAGATCTCGGGCCAATGTCAGTCCCCATGAGCAGGAAGTTTAGGCGGCCGAGCTCAGCCTGAGAAGTTTCTTTCTGTCAGATTACTCGCACCAATCTTCAGTCAACCAAAGTTTTGCCGCATGGGAGTAAAGAAGACAATAGCAAACACATCCCATTATATTCTCCATTTGCAGAGTCAGATAGCAAACAAATTTGGATGATCTAAGGCTGAGATGCACAATTTTAGTCATTATGAAGAGGACCGTCTTAGCTAAACATGACCAACGGTTCTTAATCACAAACGGCATTGTCAATTGGGCGTTGGATTAGTTTATGTTATTTCTAGATTTTAAACAGTGACTATTTAATTCTTATAGTTTCACCATGCATGCACGCGTGTCGGGGTAAGTTTTCTTTCAGTTTACGATCCGGACTAACTGTGAGACTGTCTTGTTTCTTCAACATTCTCCCATTATGCTTTCAACTAAACAGCACTAAAAAAACATACGTCACCAAATAGAGCACTGGCCCGAACGCAAGCAAAACCATGACTCGTGGATGAGTTCACCTTTTGTTCATGAGCGGTCGTCTCGCTCTAGCAGCAGAGCGCTCACGTAAACGTCACGCTTTTTGCGGCGCCATATCGCTGGGCTGTTGCGGTTGTTAGCACAGTGACGCTGACGTCATCTTTTAGGAAAACAATTGTCTTTTCCCGGCCGTCTAGAAACGATAAGGGCCGCTTACGCAAAAACACCTGACGCAGTTTGCATACCATTAATTTGGTGCCTCACTTAAGCTAATCTACGGCACCCATTATGCATAGCTGACAACTACATTAATTTTATTTGCATTGCCTCGCTATCTTGTCGCTTACAAAGTGAAAAATATATAAAAGCATTATGTGCGAATACAGATTTTGATCATCCTTTCAGCAGCCAAGCCGCCGCAGTGGCTAAGTGGTTATGGCACTCGGCTGCCGACCCGAAAGACGCGGGTTCGATTCCGGCCGCGGCGGTCGCATTTCAATGGAGGCGAAATTATAGAGGCCGGTGTACTGTGCGGTGTCAGTGCACGTTAAAGAACTCCAGGTGATCGGAATTTCCGGAGCCCTTCACCACGGCGTCCCTCATAGCTTGAGTCGCTTTGGGACGTGAAAACTCCGTAAACCATAATATAGCTGCAGCCAATGGGAGGGAGCACGGGTTAGTTCTAAGGAACGTCGCGCCAGCTCCAGCCAATGGAAGGGTGATCTTGAGGGTGACCTTGGCCAAATTGGAGAAATAACATATTGCTGCGACTGCGTTTCGAACCCGTGGCCACGCCAACAGATGAGCTTCGCTGGCCACTGCCCGAGGGCACTACGCTATCACCGCAGCTGATCAAACTCCAATACTTGATGCTTGGGAAATGGGTCTTTGACCCCACCTTGAGTAGAAGGAAAGTACCTTGTGCCGTGGCGCTCTTTGGCCACAAATGCCCTTGCGCCATAAAAAAAAAACATCATCATCAACTCCAAAACACTCTCGCTCTTGCATTGCACATCGTCGTCTTCATCAACTTCCATCTGCGGCGCGAACAGATCAAATCAGGTTAACCTCGATCAGAACTTAAGCTTAGTCAATATCGCCGCCAGACGTGCCGACGACCCAGCACAGGCAAATCAAGAGCCAGCCTTGGCTAAACACATGCTTTCGCACATCTTCTCGGTTTAACTATATTAAAGCCGTACGGTTTACTTTTGTATTCTTGGTTTGTTTACCCTTCTGACATGTGTCGTATGCGAGGCGCAGCATTTAGCGTACTTACAATAGAGATTGTTACTTTGTAATGTACATCGCTAGCACATATGCCCTAAGCAAGTTTGTTTACCCTTGTGACATGTGTCGTATGCGAGGCGCAGCATTTAGCGTACTTACAATAGAGATTGTTACTTTGTAATGTACATCGCTAGCACATATGCCCTAAGCAAGTTTGTTTACCCTTGTAACATGTGTCGTATGCGAGGCGCAGCATTTAGCGTACTTACAATAGAGATTGTTACTTTGTAATGTACATCGCTAGCACATACGCCCTAAGCAAGTCCGCACGTCTGCTCGTAGTGTTCGCGGTTAAAGCGAGGGAAAGGTTAGCTGTTGCACATCATGCTGAACAGCGGCAGTCCATCTTCTGATCCCACGCGGAGGGTTTTCAGTCCAGCGTGCGCTGTACAGTGCCCACATTGGCACCATCCATTTGGCCCCAGCCAAGTGGTAGCGGTGCGCCTGCACTATGTATTTAGGCCTCTCAGCGGTGCAGACGGATAGATCGCAGTTCCCAGCTAAGCCAAACCTCGTGCGCCGCCATGCTCCGAGCCTTCCCTGCCTTACGGACGGAGCGCTACTGAGCGCCCTATTGTACTTCCGTCGCCTGCGATGCGAGTTCTTCGCCAGCAAATGAACCCGACAAGGCCCACAGGTCTACCAGCGTGGTATCGAGTTGTTTTCGCAATTGCAAGCAGACGGTATATTTGTAATACGTTTTAGAGGGGGGAAGCGCATGCTGTGGTCACAAAAAAAAATCTTTTTATGTTTCTTTTTCTTTTATAATCCGGATGGCAACACAAGTACCCTCAATATTCTTCCCATCTAAGCTAACATGAAGTTCGTATCGTTGGATAAGCACTGTGGAGCACGAGACAGGCTTTGAGAGGCGGCACTCGAGCTCGGAGAAAGTAGAAGCGATTTCTTTTTTGCTCGGTATTTATAAACATTGCCACGCGCGTTCTGCGTGGTTTCTTTATCGCGAAGGAGGCGCCCTCTGCAGTGGCAAAGTCCGTGAAGATGCGCTGTGATAACCTGCCACGGTGGAAGCCACTGTGCACATAGCTTTGGAGGCTGCAAGGCCTGCCCTGAAGAGGCGCTATAAGCCGATTACGACACCCTTATGGCTCCGGGTTAGCGACTTGGCAGGCTCGCAGGGGCAGCCACAAAGTGTCGTGATATAATTATCAACACGGCCAACTGAACGCAGTGGCGCGAGCCTCGCGTCCAGACGGCGTCGTGGGAAAGCTGTGCACTCCTTGCGATAAAGCTTGTCAGGGGAGAACCGGATTGAAGCGGTTCCTTTATGGCTCCACCGAAGGCTTCGCCGTCCTTGCATGCAGCAAAGACCGTCTGCGCGGAGAAAAGAGTTGCGAAAACATGGCGGCACGCCTGCGAGCTGCAACCGCGGTAATCCGGCGGGGCCTCGGTTCACCCTGTTCCAAGGGAAACAGGATCAACGTCCGTGGTCACTCGGGTCTTTGAGTCCTCTTCCTACGCTTTATTCCCGTGGCATGTTTGAGAAAATTGCACCAACACACAGAAGATGTTATCTGAATGTCTCGGACACTGCATCGCTACTAATGTTCTGCTGGGCCCATGTTTAGCGGCAGGGCAAGGTTGTCAAAAGCTCAGTAGATACAGCAGGCATTCTCAGCTCAGCATTGCATGAACCCAGGCACTGTTCCCAACAATGTTTTTTCGAGATCGCAACATCTTAATCAGATTCAAGTGATCTATGAGGTTATCACAAGCTACAGACCACAGCAGACGGTTAGGGTTGAAGGTCAATAGGAGGACAACGCCGGAAAAAGACCGAAAACGTACTCGAACGCGCTCTTGCTTACGAAAAGGTACATTTCTTGACGAGTTGATGCATGTCTAAAATAGAAAAAGACGATGACTTTCTGAAGGTTCAGGAAGAGGACGGCTTCAGTACTTACTTTTCCTTCGTTTGTCTTCGTCCTATTTATTGTGCTATTTTTCTTTTGTTTCCTTGCAGCACTCGACGTCATTTGCATCAGTGATGCTGTGCGCACACTATAGGCTGTCAGTGTCGCTCCTTTCAGGCAAATAACTCAAGTTTCTGATTACAGAGTGTGAGAGGTTGTGAGTGCCTTCTTTTAATCTGTACAGAAAATGAACCAATGACGTCCAGTCTAAGCCGGAAAGACTGACACAATAAACCGCAATAAAGCCTCTGATGTGTACGGACGTCGCGATTACATCCCCAGCTTCGTCTAGCGCGCTTCCATTTATAGATGTCGTCGAGGAATGCATTTACCCGAGGAGAGCCAACGAGATGAGCGCGTCTGCGCTATGTCGATGACGCGTTTAGTACGCCTGAAACTTGAAGGTGGTAGCCTGATGCCATTGATTTTTTTTCCAAAGTCAAAGAAGGAAGTCGCCGCAGTGAAGGCCGGCGCGATGATTTCACATAAAGCGAAACCTGAACTTTTCAGTTTGCAAAAGTCTACACCCCCCTCAGCTCTTTTCTTTTTTCACTGTCTACTCGCGGTGTGTTTTCCTAACGGTAGGATGTACCACTGAAGAACGCTTGCAGCTTAAACGAAATGATGGATGGTACGTGCCGTTAATATTCTCGGAAACCAAGCCATCTGTTATGTTTTGCTTGAACCACGATTCCTGGAGCGCCGTATTTCTCTCAGCGCCACCCTTAGCGATGAACGGAAGTGGCCCTTTCTGTGGATAATCTAAGCTTCGTTGAGTAAACCACGATAACAGTATAAGGACTCTGGAGTGTACACAGCCAAGTGACCAAGTGGCGCAGGAAACAAACCGTGGCACACAGCCAATGCTTATCGCAAGTGAAATATGAGGAAGAGCACGGTGAGGTTTATAATACCACCCGTCAGGTGCAGTCGTTGCGTATCTACGACGACAGCACAGCAGTTGTTACACGCTATATAACTCCAGGCGATGATGTATAGGCCTAACTGCGGTGTTGCGCCAAGGGCACTCTTATTGTCGCAACGTGCCTTTCGTTCGGTGTAACAGGAGCGGCTCATTGTTGAATGCCACTTGGATTAGCAAGCATTGTTCACTTTCTCTGTAAGGTGTCGTCCCGTGTTTCTGAGTGCTGAACGAGTGGAGATTCCTGGCAGTGTAATGGGGCCATTGTGAATACTCGCTGACCAGGAACATATGGCGGTAAGAATTCACAAAGACGTTCCTGGCGATGCTGCTAATTCGTGATTGGTCGGCGTCCGTCCGTAAACCAACCGTAATAGCCTGGGAAACATCAGAAGAAAAGACCCCATGTAATCGAAACCTGTCTTTAATCCGATACCTTCGCGAATTTTGTCCCAGATTAATTCACCCAGTCACTCACTTCGTGTCTTATGTGTGTCTGTGCATCTTCGGTCGGTCTCAGGTAAACGAGACAATTGTTTATGATTGGCCAAGGTGTCATAGAAGCGTCAGCCCAACTATGTCCGCTGCTGAACAAAGGCCTCGTCCATGTCTCTCCAATTTACTCTGTCCTGTGCCATCTGCGATCACCTTTAGCCTGCTGCACTGCCCTCTGTTCGAGGTCAGCTCTTTTTGTTAGCCCCCACTTTTCTGCCCCATAGGTTAGCACCGGTGAGATACGGCTGTTAGATACTTTCCTCTTGGGGAATATTGGTAAACTGCTATTTATCAGCTGAGAGTGCCCACCAAATGCACTCCGCCCATTCTTATTCTCCGAGTTGTTTCACTCTCGCGGTCCGGATATGCAGTATATATGCCTATATGTACATATGTATATATGTATATATGTATATATGTATATATGTATATATGTATATATGTATATATGTATATATGTATATATGTATATATGTCTAATTGTAGACATATTCCCTTATCACTTCCAATGCTTCGCTGCCTATCGTAAACTGTTGTTCCCTTCCGAGGCTGTCTCTCTGGTGCCCAGGCGCCGGCCTGTCATTCACAACACATATTTAGATGTGCACTGCTTTTTTTGTATACGGATAGTTGTCACTGCAAAGGCCTGAAGCCGAGACATTTTTTCTAACGTCTCTGGCAAGCGAAAGCAAGAATGGAGCTTTGGAGGCGCGCGATTGCGCGATAGACGAAGCAAAGCTCCGGGTAAGTACTGCGCGCGTATCGGATGTCGTTTCCTTATCAGTTAATGAAACGCTATCCGAGTCGCTGCGGCGGTCGTCGTCCGGCACAGTACTTTTCCACTCGCAGAATCACTCGGCCTTGGCTTCAGAGCCACGGCATAAGAACACCGTCTCTGCGAGGAGCATATTGTGAAAAGGCGTTTAGGTAGCCTCTTGCAGCCCTCGTAGTACCTAGAACTCCGCTTCGAAAAGCAAGCAGGTGAGCTCAGGGGTGAAACGGGGATTGCATTGCAGCGAAGAAATCAAAGATCCCGCCCAGCTCTCAAGCCTACAAGGATCCGGCACCTGAAGGTAGCGGGTCTTTCACCAAGTAACCCTGGTTCATACATTGCCTGGACGCAGGGACCATACCATCGCTCTCTACTGGAGTTCATCAAATCAGCTAGCTTTTTTTCATTAATTTAATCATTACTACATATTTCATCACAACTTCGCCCATCATTGATGCCCTGAGGCAATAAATCTCGCTTAAAAAAAAAATCAAAGATCTCTCTTGCGCAGCGTGATAACAGCGCAAGAGTTTGCTCCTCATCGAAGGATACATCGGCGGAACGAAACTGTTATTTTTGCGTCTGCAATCCGAGTATACAATAATACACTTCGAGTATAGCACGTGTGAACGGTAGTTGTACTATCAGGGACAAAAGTTTGAGGGACGCGAGTTATTGGTAAAGCGTTTATTGTGCAGCTGCATCTCGCCACCCACTCGACTGCTTTTGTATGAAAGTATTAAAAGACAAAATGCTCCTTTCTCTGGTAGCAATATAAGGGGACTGGATAGTGAGGTGGAGCTACAATAAATGTTTTTCCAAGAACTCGCGCCCCACAAACTTTTGTCACCGATAGTACATGGGCCTTCCGCCTATTATTTTGCATAATACAAAAATTGACTAATAAGACCAATGAAACCAACTTGGTATGTTTCACGCCTCAGACTCGAGCAAAAACAGTGGTGGTGGTCTCTGAGGAAATGGAAGACACCGTAACTGGCTCACTCAGGGTGGACGCATGAACCGCACCGTGAGCGTAGGTGTGAGGGAGAGGGTGAAAGGGACAGGAAAAAAGACCTGCTGATAAAGATATGGTTTTTGGTGTGTTAAACTAATGTCCACCACGTGCAGATACAGCTCCATAGCCTATACATATAATCCCTAGCAGCGCGCTTTCCTACTCGACTTCCACGTAGCTGGTGGGGCCGAACGTATTCGCTACTTTGCACAACAGCTCTTCAAGCCTAATCCAGGTTCTGCCCCGCTGCTAAAATGAAAAAAAAAAAAATAAGAGCACCAACCTGCTTTTATCGTCGAACGCTCGGCATCGAGCGACTATGAGCCATTATTTGCCTCATGACGATGAGCATTAACGATGAGACTTCTTTTGTAATTTTATTATCTCGGGCCTTCTTCGCCTTCTGTTAACAATTTGTTCGTATGAAGAAATGCATGTCGTACGCTGACATGCAGGCTAAAATTAGTCATTCTGGACTCACTGCCTCATTTAATTTGATGACTGACTACGTGATGAGAGCGCTTTGGTGAAGTCCGATACCTTAGCTTGTAGCGCGTCAGAAGTCAAAGGGACGAAGAGAAAGGATGGCACATTCTAACAACTTTACGCGAAAAATGCGCCCGATTCTCCGTGCAGGTAGAGGATAGACACGATCAAGCAGCACAATCAACCTGCGTTAAAAAAAATAGAAGCCGCTCTTCGATAAGTCTGTTTTTAATGGAACAGAACAACGATAGGCACAGACGTGAAATTATTGAAGCGAGAAAAACAGCTAGATTAGGAATCGCTTTCGTGAGCACTCCATCTGTCTATTTATCTGTCTGACAAGGAACTTGATTACCTCCGGTCCCTCTAAATAACACGCATATGCCATCTGACGTTGCGCCAATGGAGCATGTGTGAACACCAGTGTGTTTTCCAAATAAAGTTGTTGAAAGTTAGAGCTGTGTATGTCCACCTCTCTCTCAGTTCTTTGTATTCTATAAGCTATAAGCTTTGCTATAAACTTTTTCAAGAGCATTATAAAAGAAGTCAAAAGGGCGTAAGTGGCTGTGATCTCACGTTTGTTCTCTTATTAGCTAATACCATGGCAGACGTGATCATTCTGTAACCCTGTCTTAGAAAGGAGTTGCTCCCAATGAAAAGTCACAAGTACTCATCAATGCTCACACTGAATACTCGCGAATACTTCTAAGGTCAATAACAGTGCGCGGTTAAAATTGTATATAGGTTGACCACCCCCGCATCGATAACGTTGCTACGTACGCTTACGAGACTGACTGGGACGCGACGATTGAGGTCGACGGAGTCCTGCATGAGCCGCCGACGTCACAGTCAGACAAAGATGATAATTTTTTTCGTTGTTATTCTTTTCTTTCTTGTACCGGTCGCGACAGCTGATTTCTATACTTTAGCAAAGAGACACGCTCTCTTCCCTATCTTCCAATTCGTCATGCACTACTGATAGGAAAAGCAGTGAAGTGTCTTCCAAGTTGCTTCCTTCTTGCGATGGCAGAATTACCGCCATTGCCACTAAGCGTCGAAATGTAAGGGATAAGCATATGCTTTATGTCAAAGGAACGGTTTCATTATACAGCTCGAAATAAATTCTTCTTTCCCAAACGCAGACTTTATACCAAGGCTTATTGTGTTCACGAAATTTGAGCCATTTAGTTACCAACCTTAGCGTTTATGGCTAGCCAGAAGTAAAGTACTCAACTTTCTGGCTCCAAAGACTTACACCTTGTGAAAAAAAAAAAGACAATGTTTCTGGTGCGGCCCAAACCGTCTCCTTCTCTGCTTCCTGTATATTGGAGCTTGAGTTTTTAACTTGTTACATTGTTCACGAACAATGTTTAGATCTGATTTTGTCGCCACTGCTTCTATCACTATGAACTTTCGTTTCGAATAACGTCCTTCTAATATATCTCGTCGTGGGACGTAATCAACCCCTCCCCCCTCTTTTTTTTTTGTCCTAGGTTGCAGTGTTGTGTACGAGTCTTGACATAAGTTGCAAGCAAGCCACGTAAGGAATCTGCCGTGCTGCACATAAAGCATAACTATAAATGCCACCAGCGACTGCTTATAAAGCGAAACGAACGCATAGGTGCCAGCTTGAAGCTGAAATTAATAAGAAACGCAGCGCGACGCATTTTTGAAGCCAGAGCGACCAGCACACCAATATATCAAAAAATTGTCATCCGGGATTCAAAGCCCAGGACCGTCGCCTTGATGTGGAAGCCGCTGTATAAAAACTATAGACGGTAACCAGGACTATTTGCAGATGACGGAGAGAGGGCGAGTTGATCGACAACGCCTTGCGATATTGCCATAACACGCATATTTATATATTGTTTTTACACGGGAAGGAAATGACGGGGGGATGATTTCATTGTTTACGTAACAGGAAGAAGATGGAAAGGGAATCGTGCGTAGTTCCAGCTTATTATTTTCGCGGTTTTTCCCATTTCTTCTTCCTTGTTTTTCTGAATAGGCTTGCATACCGTCCATTTGCAGTCCCCGCGCCCCAGCACCTTCCCTGCCCCTTTCCCACTCTCGGCTTTACAAGAACAACAAACATTTCCAGCTAGCGGAAAGAGTTGCTAACCGACTCAGCAAGTAGCATCATGCAGAAGGAAAGACTACCGCCTTTACTATACTACGCCCTCTAAGGGGAAACACGGGCCCGTCCCTTTTCTCAATGAACCGAAGGGGCGCGGCGCTTCTAGATAGCGCGCGTCTCTCAGTCGTGTGGAAATCGTTGGCGGCGCCGCTCGGTGAGCGGGAGAAAGAATACACGAATAAAACACCTCCGCGGCCTTGTCCGACTGTCGCGCCACTGACTTCCGCGCAAGTCGGTCGGCCTCCGTTGTCGCGTCGCGCAATGAGCACACGCATATGGAACTGGCAGTGGACGGCCTCGTCTATAGACTGCGGACGAGCTGATACGGGGGCCGCTATCAATTTAGAGGCGGAGTGCCGGCTCGTCCTTTTACAGTATGGACGTAATTCTCTATGCGGTGGTGCATTTCTATTCTTTTTTTCGTTTGATAATCGTCTCGTACGCCACGATGTGGACGTAAAAATAGAGCTACTTAGACAGCCGTAATATCTGTTCCTGAAACGACGACCTTGTCCCATCGAAGCCCTCACGATCAGTGTGCCGCTGGTGGCAGTTACTATGGGGACACGCTGTTTAACGCGCTAGTCAGTTGTGAATAAGAAAGAAGAGGCCCTTGTTTTAGACACAGCCATACGGGCCAAAGACGCGCAGAGTCTGCAACAAATGGGGCTATACTTGCATCGTTTATTTTTGCTGTTATTGTTGTAGTTGCTGATAGAGAGGGGAGTAAATTGGAGTCTTTAAAGACAGTGGAGGCAAAATGATTTATTGACATGGAAGAAACTGAATAACAGTTAACATGACAAAGTAGAAGAAAATACGGCACAAAATAAAAAATTCAGCTCGAAAGCCAACAGCATTAGCAATATTTCCGCGTGCTCTCGCTAGCTGCAAAGGCAGTAGTCATTTGGTGAAGCCTATGGTATAAAACACTAGTGCAGTGTAGACAGAGACAGCAACAGAACGAAAGGCATGGGGCACCGTTCTGTGGGCGACAACAACGGTTAGCACAGCACAACATAGCATAGCATAGCATAGCATAGCATAGCATAGCATAGCATAGCATAGCATAGCATAGCATAGCATAGCATAGCATAGCATAATAGATCATAGTACAGCACAGTCTACAGTGGAGAGAAATGTGGTCAACCGTTGTGGTTGCTCTATACGGGATGGCGTCCTCTTGATGAGTAACGAGGAGCGTTGTTCAGGGAAATAGTGAGAGGTAAAAAAGCTGTCCGCGGGCTGCGCTTCTCCACAGCCGGAGGGCGACCACATTAGGAGCTTCATTTTTCCTCTTCCCAAGCGGCGCAGAGCGAGTGGAAATTTCCTCGGCGAGACGATGACGGCAACGGCGCACTTACACGCGCCTCACGAAATGATAAGGAAGCGACGACTCGTACGCGCAGGCACTCCGGGTTTCCTGCCAGTTTTGCTGAGCTCCGGCCACGTAATATCCTGCGTGCTGCTAGCAAAAAATAAAAATAAATCCAGAGTAAAAAAAGAAAGAATGTGTGGTACTTTGTATCAAGGTGACAGCATCTCAATGTTTTCGATGATTCCCTACTCCAGAGATATTTTAAATGCTTCGGTTCCTACAGCGCCCACGCGGTGAGCAGCTGTATATTAGCGGCATCAGGCAGCGCGTCATAGCTTGATATGCTGCTAATGCCGCCAGTGATGTCCCACGCTGCGACTGTACAATCCCCCAAAGAGACACAAAAATCCCTTTTTCAGGCCAATTTCCCCTTGATTGAGACACTTGCGGTTCTTTAAACTGACGGCGACTCCGTAAAAATTCCTTTTTTCGCCAAACTTTCCTCTTCAGATTCCCTGAAGAAGGAAAAAATTGCGCGGATGGAACATGGCTGAATACCTCTTTCACCCAGTAAAGGTATACATTCATTCGTGAATATCTTTAAAAAGGTTTTGTTCATTTATTCATACCATGAGAGGTGCAGAGAGGAAGCACTTCCTCACAAAGTTATTTCTTTCATTATCTTAGCAAGTCATTTGACCGAGCCCATTCGGTGCTGGTGCTTTGGTTACTTAATCGGGCAATAAATGACTAGCGTGCAAGGAAAAAAAAAATGCCGGCAGAAGTGTGGATCTACGCCCACCGAACGCACTGAGTAAAGCCAACAAATGATTGTCGATACGCGCCATTTCTTGACTACAGCTATTCCATCCTCCATAAATTTTATTTGGCCGCAAATAACTGAAGTGGAGCACGCAGTTTCCCTCGTTCACCAGTGCACCAGTCAGAGGGGTTGTGGATATGTGCCGTACATTTGCGGACACAAAATGGACAAAAAATTCTGGAGGCCACCTGGAAAGGATTTGGTCCTCCATCTGCAGGCTAAACAAAAAGGAGTAAAAAGGTAGTAAACTGTCCTCTAGCGCACACCCTTTTATAAAAAGGTGTTGTTGTTTAAATCGTGGTTGTTTTACTGTTGACCTCTACTCAAATGGCGAAAGGAAAAGACAGGATCGGCTCTCATCGATGGCGAGGAACCGAAGGAAGAAGAGGTTATGTTCGTCCTGGTGGTGGCCGCGTGCGCCTTTGGATCCGAAGCTGTCGCCGCCGTGCCGTTCGGCCGCCTGGGCCTGGACGAACAGTGGCTCCTGGATCCAGACAGCCTGTCAGTCCCCGACTTCCGGCTGCGTGCCCTGCGTCCCGCCACTGCTGACGGCCGACGACCCTTGGTCTTCAGCTGCTCCGCAGCCACAGCCCTGGGCGACGTGGTGGAGAACATCTCCTGGGACGTGTCTTCGCTCAGGTGCAGCGGAGTGGTCTCCGTCGACTCGCGGACGGGCTTCTTCGGCGCCCTGGCGGTTGTAGATTCTCTGCTCGCCATCGCGGCACCCACGAGGGCCCGAAACGCGAGCGTCGCCTGCGCCATCAGTCTGCCCAGGGGTCCACGGGTTGTGCTCAAGGTACTCGCTTGTTTTTATTGATCGCCAAAGGCGGGAGCATGTCTACCCCGAGGAGCATCCTCAAGCAAATTGCAGAGAGTGCGGTGTCGCTCGGGCGGAAATTACACTCCGTCGCTACGAGCAACATGAGCACTAGTGGCTTCAGAGAGAGAAAGATAAATAAAACCTTTTCACCATAAAGCAGGACAACAGAGAAGAATGGTAATGACTGGTTATGATGATATCTTGTGAGTTTCTATTTGCCCGTGCGACTCATGAGGCACGCCATGTAGTGGAGTCCTCCGTATAGATAGTTCTGGGCCACACAAGCCCAGGGTTCTTGGACATCAGTTTTAATTGTGAGCAAATTGTGGAACATTGTAAGGCATTGTTATAGAAGTATTGAAGGAAATAGCCCATTCTTCCGATACATAGAAAAATCCTTTTAAAATTTGTCCATCGCTCTCATCAAGCAGTTAGACTTCCATCGAAAACTAAAGGGGGGACGTTTTTACGATAGCGAAAACGTTAATAGCAGAAAATGCAAGCCTGCCGAGAGGAGACATACGAATATAGTGATTGTTATCGTGAAATTTTACGATATATGAAAAAATTGCTTTTATAAACAACTTCCCGTTGAATAATGCGCCTGTCCAGAATTTCTGTGTGCGTTTGGGGTAAATCTCACTACCCGCGTTGCGTGGCGCGTCCATCGGAACGCGGTTGTCATGCGCGCTCATGTTCGAACCTTTAAGTCGGCCTCAGAAGCCGAACACAGTAACCACTCAGGCACTGCGACGGGCACTAATTCAACGGGGTGTGCCCTGAAGTTTTAAATACTGATTGCATCGACTGTAGTGGAATTCTCTCATGCGAATTCTCTTAGAGACCGCCCATTCACTTAATACCATTGGCATCTCGGTCCAAACCGCCGTCTTGTTTCCAGTCAGACAAAAATTGATTGGCATGCTCCTCAGACCATGTGTGCAACGGGATTTCATCATGGCGGCCAGGTCGTATACTTCGTATTTTCGGCACTGTTATGTATTTATTCAAAGCAAGTAATACAGCAAGACGCGGACGTACACTGCACATCGCATCGAGAGTGCTAGCCCTGATGACCCATGTCTCCACGCCACACACATCGCTGCAGAACTGGCGCTCTGCCCCCTGGTTGTGTTAAGGGTTGCTGAAACAAGAGGTAGAGATCTGAGTGGCTAAGTAAAACACAACAAGAGCGATAACCACTGTAGTCAACGGTTTCAAGACAGTGCCGACCAGGGTTCTGACATTTCGAGACCGGTTTGGTCTCTTTTTAAACGGGCCTGTAACGGCTTTCAGCAGCCACCTCAGGAGCACCAGCGCATTGTTGAGGTCAGTCACGTAGTCAGGCCACTGACGTGCGCAGTTTTCGGGGCCCTCGGCGACGTGCCGGTAGTTTCAAGCGTGGTTTGAATGTGCCACGATTTCAAGAAAAGCCTCCTTGGTGGGTTAGCTTCAGTGTCGGTAGCCCTCCGTTGTCGCAATTTATCCATTGGTTGCGTTTTCCGCCGTATTTCGTAAGTGTGCCGTGTTCTGCTTCGCATTTTCGGAGGTTATTTTTGTCTTGGCGAAGTGGCTCCACTAAGTTTTTTACTTGCTTGAGTAAATTTGCCTCTAATTTGGAAATAACAACCAGTTTGCGCAAAAAGACAATTTTTTAAGTTAATTGTTCACTATAGTTGCAAATTGCTTTTTGATACGCGTGAGGAGGAGAACTAATTGAAAAATAAAAGTAGTGCGCTTGTCACTCATAATTATAGGGTAATCATTAATTAAATAGTGAAGCTTAGCTCCCTTTGATATTGGGGAACCTGTAAAGGTTGCTTCACCCTGCTTCAGCAGCATTCGAGCAGTGCACTGCCATGCGTACAAAGCGATGCCATGGTGACAGCGCTCATATCCTGAAATCAAGGGCTGCTGTCTATTTACAGTTTTCAATGCGCGATGTGCACTGCTCCAGCGTTCTACTCAAGGGTGACGCCGAGTGTACGTGACAGTGTGTGTGCACCTTGCAGCTCAGTTAAAAAAATATTTTTAATATAAAAAAATGTAACTGATCTGGCTATTTGCTCTTCTTCGAACAGAAAGGGTTTCATTAAGGCGATCTTGAGCGAAACAAACTGTAATGAAACGAAATTCCCGCGCTTCCAGTTTGCCGATGCGGAAATGAAGCACGCGGTGGCGCCACTTGACCGACGAGAAGTGCTGATGCTGTTCCACTAGACCGCCTGAAAATGCACCTTTGCTGCAATGCACAACTGAGCTGCAGTAGAAGTACCATCGCGGAAGATTGTTGCTGCCAACCTAACACAACCCTATACTTTTTCTTAGCCAACAGGTAGTCAGTCGTCCGATTGACGCAAAATGGGCGATGTTGTCCGATGGTTCAGCGTGGGCTGGCAGCCTATTTATTGCGTCATCCCAAGCATTGGGCGAGCTCTTCTTTTAAACCCCTGCGAGGAGGGCATTTACATAGAATGCCCCCGTCGATGGCAGATAAGTTTGAGAGTAAGCGAGCTCTCAGCGCTACATTTTATTCATTCGATTTATTTTACCTTTATGAGGAGTAATACGCCGCAGAGGCATCATACCGGCACCAAATTTCAGCCTCCTCCTCTGCGACACCCCATTACGGATACCCGGGCTGCATCCCTGGTTGGTACACAGCAGCCTCAATCCCAGTAGTGGGGAACGGATTAAGGGCGCGGCGGTGGTCGCTCCCCTCCCTCCGAGCGAGAAAGTTTACATAGGAAAACCATGCTGAACCCCATATTTTCGACCAAAAAAAGAAGGTCCAAGAAATACATGGCTCAAATGGACCCCCCCCCCCCTTAACCACCCCCTCCAAGTGCGACCTATAATTCCTGCCGACAGTAAATACTGTGGATATCCAAATAACACACACACACACACACACACACACACACACACACACACACACACACACACACACACACACACACACACACACACACACACACACACACGCGCACGCGCACACACACACACACACACACACACACACACACACACACACACACACACACACACACACACACACACACACACACACACACACACACACGCGCGCACAAGCACAGAGAGAGAGAGAGAACACACAAAGAGAGAGAGAGAGAGAGTAAAGGTGCAGTATCTCTCCCGCTTGTTCCAGGTGTTTTCTTCACTTGGCGTTGCGCCTTTTTTCTTCAGTTAGATCCACGAGCTCAGCTATGCGCGCATAAGTGTCCCATCACAGATCTATCGTCGACGCCGCGCAGTCTGCCCTGGCCCACCCTCAGCTGGAGGTGCATGCCGAGATGAAGCGCGAGTGCAACCAGCAACAGTGCCAAACCATCGGGGCCGTCTGCAGGCTCTCCTCCCAGATCAGGACCTCCCTGTGCTCTTGCCCGGACGTCAGGGCCGCCTACGACCGCTTCTACGACGTCTGCTACAAGGGCAGAACCCTGCACGTGCGTCCTCTGCCAAATTCACCCATTTCCCTTGTAGTCGTACCCTACACTTTGTTGGTACCTTGTTACTCGTAATTTTATAGTGTGCTATTCATTCAAGCTGCCCATATGGGACTAATGAGTTGAGACAACCAGTGCCGCGCTTCATTTATCACCAACCCAAATATTGCATGGCGTGGACACGCAATCGTGAACGTCCGCAGCTACGATGTTATGGAATTTCCTTGGCAGCATTGATTCGCTTGTGCAGCTTCACAGTTCTGATGATGGCGTTGAATGTTAATGGCTGATCGGTTTTCACGTGTGCTCACTGGAGTTGGCGGAGTGCTCTAGATTTATTTCTACCACGTGGGTCTCTTTAATCGTGTACTGGCAGCTGACACGCTTTTTCGTATTTCCGGCAAACCCGTTGTGAGCGACCGCACACCATATATTCACTGAGCCACCGTTGGCGGGTGGCAGAGACGATATGTGGTTAAGCTAGGAGCGGATGTCCGAATAGTGGTATACTTATTGAGGCGTTCGTTTTCAAAAAGTTGAAAAACACGTGCAGCCTTGGAAACGCTCCACAAGATCAAGATTTCGCAGGCAAACTTAACCATCGCACGCGGCGGCGTCGTACACGGCGAAGGCGGCAGAGCAGGAGGAGAATTCCAAGCACTGAGAAACGTAGCCGGGCGCGGCAGGGATTTGAATGGGACTTTGATGAAGAATCTTCTGGGATAAGGTGGCCACACAGGGTGATGCAGGACAAGGCTGAGTGAAGATCAGAGGAAGACTCTTCTTGTCATGCAGAGGATGCCACCTGGCTAATGACGACGTCCAGGCTAACCTTTTAACCATTATTCGAAGCGCTGCAGCTGAATTCTATTTAGCCCACTTGAAATATTAGAAAGTTTTAAGTTATTAGAGAGAGAGAGAGTTATTAGAGAGTTTAACATAGTGGAGACATACCAGCGGAAACCTATACCGAATTACGTAGCGCCTCTCGCGCATGCGCAGTGGCAGGGGCGGTGCCTGGTGGAGCTATTGCAAATGCGCAGCCGGCCTCCTGCAATCCAAATAGTCTACGCTACTATGTACTGTTCAGCGATGCTAAAACTCTCTATCTGCCTGCTTGTCAATACCGCACCCACGTCGTCGCCCCGCTTCGCAGGAGCACTGCCTCTTCTCGGAGACATGCTCCTCTGCGGACACCAACTCGCGGTGCGTGAACGGCACGTGCCAGTGCCCCGAGGGCCTGCACTCCCTGGGCCTGGGCCCCTGCCAGCGATGGGGCTCGTACGGCGAGCCGTGCGACGCGACGGCCGGCTGTGCGGGGCCTGGCCTCGTGTGCGGCCCCGAGGCGATGTGCGACTGCGACCAGGGCCGCGTCCGCGTCAATGACTCCTGTCTGGTCGGCCCAGAAGAGGAGGAGGACGACGCCGCGCTCAGTGCGGGACAGGTGGGCGTGCGCCGCCGACGCGACGTCGCTTATCTAACGCTGGCCATGGACGCTGCTGAGGAATCTAGGCCGACTTTGACGAACGGGCTATGCTGTCTCGGTTTCCCGCCCTGCGATAAGCCAGTGCTCAGAATTGAACTGGGCGGGTTGACCTTGAGGACAGATTTATGAGAGAGCTGAACAGGGACGAAAGGAATGGTTTACACTGGACGTGGCTTGCACTGGCCATCAAAGCAACCATCTGCGTCCTGTGTAAACTGTCTTCCCTTCCTTGCGCGTTTTTCTCGCTACTTCCCACGTCTTAGTGACTCAACAATTACCAACTAGCTTAACTATATTCTTTGATTATGAGAAAGCCCCATATCCCTGCGTAACCACTTGTTTTTTGTTTTTTTTATGTATACTCGGAAAGGCTGTTCCATGCCATGCCGTATAGGGTCGCTGCCATCCCGTGTCTCGTCTTCTAGCCAACTTCGTTAGTGCTTCCCGTTTGCCCGAGGAGGAAGAGAAAAATGAGCTATGTGCGAAGGAGGGGCGAGAGCCTTGAAGCCTGGTCAATAAGACAACACAAAAACCGGTTCCCGCCCGTGACCTCGTCGAGTGCGAGCGCATACTGTCCAGTACAGACCACACGACTCAGCGCGCGTCTATTGACGTTTACAGCGAACCGATTCTCGGATAGAGCGGTATACTGATTGGATGCTGGACTCATTGCATAGACACCTGAAAAAGGCTATGTGCATGCTGAGATCGGATTGCACGGAGGTTAATTGGCTCGAGAAGGGCAACTGAGAGACACCACATGCTCATACCTCCTCCGTGCCTCACCGCCACTTGCTCGGGTTTCCCTGGCGCAGAGGATGACCGTGGTTTCGTCGGTGGTAATCACGGTTGCGGGCATTCTGCTCGCGCTCACCATGTGCGGCTCGCTTCGCCAGCGTCCTGCCGAAGGCTCCGAGGAGAATGACGTCATCTCAGTCGCCTCGTACAAGTTCCCGGAATCGACCAACGCCAGGAGCGAGTACATGTCTACCCAATACCTTGTCCCCGGGCAACCCTGCTTACCGGTGGCCCACAGAGGTTCCGGCCCCAAAATGTACTTGGGCTGGTAACCGGCGTTCCATCCCTCCATGGTTGAAGTCTTTCCTCTGCTGATGTACCCAGCTGCACGCGATGCTCGCGTCATGTTCTCACGTCTTCGCAGTTTTCTCTTGTAAAACCTAATAGAGTTTGTCGATCGCTGGCCTCTTATCTTTTACTGCACTCAGCGACATTTTGTGATCAAGTAAAGCATTCATAGGTAGTACGCAGGCCACAGGCCGTGCGGCGTGGTGTGTACCTGTACGTCTCATTCTGTCTACCCCCCCCCCCCCCCGCACACACACACACACGAGCACTTATTCATCCTCTTTACCCCTTCTCTGACGTAGAGGCTCAGGCGTTCACCTCAAATGAGAGAGAAAACTTTACTTTCTCTAAAACACTGTCTTTCTAGTTTCATACGTGTCATTCCAGGGAGCTTTTTGTTGAAAATATGGTTTGGCTTGTCGGTGCGATGTGGTACTTTCGTTAAGTCTCAAAATGGCGTCAGCACCGCTTCGAGGGCATGGGGAATACATTGGAAGCAGAGGCGGGCTTTTTGAAAGCGCTTTTCTGGAGGAAGATTGATGCTCTGCAAAGGCCACAGGTAGGCTTAAATTCCAAGTTTTTTAAACGTACTCACGACTGTTAAGTCAGAAGCCTTCGGAGCCGGTGGCTCGTTTCCCCCTTTCGGCGGGAACTGCCGTCTCCGTGGGAAGTCGAGAGGGGCTAGAATAATAACAGCGCGCCGCGGTGCTTCGGACGCTGTCCAAGGCCGTGGAAAATGGGGATTGTTACCACGAGCGGCCTTGTCAAGGTCGCAAAGGGCCGACGACCTTTTTTCGTTGAGGAGGGACGAGCTCTCAAGTGGGTGGTGGTCATTAAACTCGAATACTTCTCAAACGACTCTGCTGTCCAGCTAAGCGATGGGTTTCTGTTTACTGTCAGCGGAGGCAGCAAAGCCGATGCGGGGGCGCCTTAATGGTTTGCAGGTGTAGCGAGCTGCGTACGCGAAAGCACGCGCCCTGCACTTTCCAGGAGTTTCGGGGGTCCACAGAGTCGTGCTGTGGTGATCCCTGGGCTCCGCCCACTTGTATCCATAGTGCCATTGCACTCGTATTGGTCGAAATTGGGCGATAGCTTGAATAGGGAAGCTGTGCACAATTATCGAAGGTTTTAAATTGAGCTGCAAACAAAGAGTTGGGAGGAGCGCGCCGAGTCTTTGTCTCGGCCGCTTTTAAACATCCTTTCTTTTAAACCGCCCTTTTCTCATCTACCTTGCATTTTGGACCGTCTTTAATAAATAAGTTTTGTTGTTAAGAAGTTGGAGTTGCTGCCCCAGCCGGCAACGTGTCGGCGGACGAGCGGACGAAGACTCGAAGTTCTCTTCTGCTAACCGTCGTGTGTACGACCACCGGCCAACGCGCCGCCGTCATTCGTAGCTCGCGACGGGCATCCGACCAGTCCGAACCGAGTGTTGCGAAAGTTTAACTACGGCTAATTAAATTGTCTTTTCTGTCAAGTTTAATTAAATTTCAATTAATGTGACACCGTTTTCACATCTCTGATGGGAGTACTGTGTTTTCGCTTATGCAAGACAAATTCTCGAAATGGCCTTATTTGTCATGAACAAACAAAATAAAATTGAAGCAAGAAGCGCTGTAAACCGTCTTGCATTATGCAGAATGACAAGTGACCAGTTCATGAGATGAGTGTACTCGCTCTCTTTCTCTCTCATTTTGCACACGCTGTCATGCTCAGAGGCAGTCTTGCCTTTTGAACACTCAACCATTTGCTGCGCGGCTAACGGTGATGTGCGTCTTATTAGTACAATAATGGTACGAATTAGGCTAATACTAAACTTAAAAACTAAGAGTGCCGCAGCAGCTTTGAAAACTTCCGGTGACGAAAATATTTTATCGTGCATTGGGTGTTCAGTTCACACCACCAGCCCAAACCGGCCATCAGTGTTGCGAAAGTTTACCTACGACTAATGAAACAGTATTTTCTGTCAATTTTAATTAAATTTGAATTAATGTGACACTTATGTCGATTGTGTCTGCATATTATAGAACAGGCTGTTCAGGAACTGTTAGACTGTTCGGCGACGCTCCTCGCTTCCTTTTGTTTAAGAAACTCGGGAGTGGCGCAAACACAGCTACGGTCACATGATTGACAATTACGTGAGCTGCTCCAACGACGCAATATCTTGCATGTTATTTCCGTCATCTAACCTGAGTATGTTGCCTTATACGGCAACGCATGGTGCGTGTTATCCAAGCTGTCGCGGCTGTATCTTTTTTCGCCTTTATTAAGCCAATTTCGTTTCGAACTCTGCCACATTTTTACCAATGGTGACGCATTAGTGTTTGACTGCCAACATATGAGACATCACGCCCAGCGGTGCTGTTGTCGATGCATGCAAATTCAGTGGCTTGTGTCGCAGTATTACTCAAAAATGGCCGATGAGGTTTTTTCTTTTAATTACATCAGATGGCATGTCCTCCCACCCTGTGTTCTCGTGAAGGTATTTTAAGCTCAATGACTGTGGGCTGTAATTTCTGGAAATAAACTGTTATAGCATGAAATCTACCGTGGTATATTTAAAAACATGCATTACGTTCCAGCGCCAAATCTTCGCTGCGGCTGTCTCCTGCGATTATGATCGCAGTACGTCTCTTCGAGCGCGGACAGGCGACGTGATGTTGATGTTGACCAGCGACCATTGTTGCTTGTAATGTGATGGACTCAACAAACTGCGTAGGCTTTGGAAGATTTTTACTGCGGTTAATGAGGTACTGTGTTATCGTGCATATGGAACAGTTAAGTGAGCTGCGACCACTCCGTTTTAAGTACACACATCTCCTCACTGCGAAAAGTGAGTTCGGATATAATACTGAAGCATTTATCCACGACTACACTATTCATGACACGCGCACACACTCATAAACGTCTTCCAGCTTATTTACATGGTCCCAACACGGACATCAAATTTCAGCCTCGCTAATCGTCCGAGGCGTCCGTAGTAACGGTTTCTAACGAAATTCTACAATGATATTATAAAGTCACTTGAATAATCCTGAAGGACGACATAATCCGCAACGATGAGACCCTCATTTCACCAAAAATATGTTGATGAGCAAAGGTGCATGGAACCAGTCTTTTGTGAACATGTGTATGCATATTTTTTCCTATTTACACGCGAGCCCACAAACTCCAATGCACTGGTCGCAGTCACACTGTGGCAGTGGCATCCACGGGCCCGCCTAGGTGGCCTTCGATGAAGTGTCCACAGCATCATGACTAGATCGGACCCCCAGAAGGTCACAAGGCAGTGCATCACAAATACGCACTACAGAGGCGGCAATCCACGTGATCTGTAGGCTATGACGTCGCCCTTTAGGGTTCATTTGGAACTTGCGTAGCAAGCGGGAACCATGTCAGTTCCTCTTAGAAGTGGCATCTTGCTCTCTTTTTCGACTGTGTACCTCCGGGCTTGGTAGATACGAAGCCAACGTCGGATCCACGGCAAAGTGGACTGTGCTCGAGCTGGCTTCGGGAACTGTTCTGTGCATGTGCCGCGCACGGCAGCTGTTGCTGTTAGCGGCCGGGAGAAGATGCGAGTCCAGCGCACGTTAGTTGTAGAGCACGTTGCTGAGTCTCAGCTGGAAGTCCTTGTAGAGCAGTTTTCCCCCGAGGGGCACACGCTGCACGAACATCTCCATGGTCATGAGGCAGAGAGCCTTGCCGTTCATCAGGAAACGGTCGGTGGAGACGGCGGGTAGCCGGTGCTGGTCCATCACGTGCACGAGCCACACGGCCACGTCGTCCCGGCTCCACTGGCGAGGATCTGAACAGAAGAGAACAAAATCACGAACAGTTACTAACGGAGCTAGAATTGCTGCAGACCTGAACATAAAGGGAGACTGAGGAAAACTCCATCAGTTTTTTTTTTTTGTTTTAGTAACTCGACTCTAATGTGGCCCTTTCTGAACATGTTGATGTTGGTCCGGCAGCAAAAGACCTATTTATTACTGGTAAAATTGCATTTGTAGATTTTCCCGCCACTCGCGTCAAACTCGTGACGTCAAGAACTGAAAGGACTCGGCGTTTACACTGTTTTGAAGTAAATGGCGGGTATAGTAGCCTCCGTGTTCTCTGAGGACCGCGAAAAAATAAATTTTAATACCCATGTCGACGCCCCACAGTTTGCATTCGAAGTTTGCCGGTAATGACACCTGTATTTCAGTTTTGGTCTGTTCTTAAAAATGAGCTTTTAAAACCTTCGTTTTCACAGAAAACAGCGACTTTAATCAATTGATATAGGCCAACTTCAGTTTCTTTTCAGTCTCGTTTTAACATGTACAGGGTTGGCCAAAAGTTCCCAGGCCACACGGTCTGCTTTGAGGCGTTATAGTCGCCCTTAACACCGCTATGAATCTAAGAAGGTTGTGAGAGGCGAGAATGACGCTTCGCCTACCGCGTACAGATATACTGAGCTGTTTCCTGGAAACTTCTGACCACCCCTGTACATGCGTGCGTGCTACGATATTTAGCATTCTGTCCCACTGACACGCTCACACACGATTAAATCATAGCCGTATGCTGCCATCGGCATGAGTGAGAGAGAAAAGCTTTATTATTTGCACAATGCTTGGGGTCACGAAAAGGGGTAGTCCTCCCATCTTCACGGTGTGCCTCCTCATGCTAACCGCAAGTGCCAATGTTTTGAGAACCGCGCCGGCTGGCTGCTCAGCTTTCCTTCTGATACTCGTCTCGCCATCTGTCGGCTTCCAAGCGGAGCATAGCTGGCGAATGAATGCGCGAAAGATATGAAACGTGGCGGGTAAGTTGGAGCTGCTTTCAGCAACGGATAGAGGCCGCCACCAGATGAGGAAATGTTTGCGTGACCGACATTAGTCGGCTGGTGAATTCAGAATCGGCACCGTAGCCCGTAGATACTGTGCGGCTTATGGTTAGAAAGAAATTACAACCGCGCTCGTACGTCACCATTAACAGTAAAGCTAGACTTGATGGACTACGCTGAGGCCAGTTTTTAAGTTCCATGCTACCTAAACAACTTTATAAGCAGTGCTCTACATTTTGGTGTCATAATCATCGAACAGACACGACCTCGGGCTTATCAGAGCTATATTTAGTAGACATTATGAGGTCACTTTCACAACACGCCTAACGTCTTACAATATCGAGACAAATGTTCAGATGGAAGCAAATGCGTCTGATGTACCATTTTCAGCCATGTTTAGTAGATATCATCAGTTGCTGAGTAACCACATTAAGTGATGAAAAGGTCCAGCGTAACCAATACGCTTGTATACCATCCATTATATTATCCCATAATGTACTCTAATGCATTACATCTAATGAGTTAGAATAAACACCGCGGAAAAAGAGCAAAGAAAAATTCATAGGGACACCTAATGCCATTGGATAATGCTAATGTGATAGCATAAGCAGATGTTGGTGCATTTCATCGGAAGTGACGTCATCTACGGTCTCGTGACGCCACTTCTCTTTAGCCAATGGGCAAATTTTATGACCGACAATGAATTTTGGCCCCATGGGGTTTCTAATGCTATCGCATTAAATACAAAGAGACAAACTACAGCAACCGATTGAACCGAAATGGTTGAGGTCCTTGTTCTGTGCGATTTCAGCGCACATTAAAGAACCCCAGGTGGTCGAAATTTTCCGGAGCCCTCCACTACGGCGTTCCTCATAGCCTGAGTTGATTTGGGACGTTGAACCCCATAAACCAAACCGAACCGAACCAAATCAAACAAACTGCAGCACTGAATTGCATAGAGAGCAGGGTGCGAGCGGCTCACCTTTGGGCAGTGCCGCAGTGTCCTTCCGTTGGTGGGACGCCTCTCCGCGAGGAACGGTTGGCTGCCAGCATACGGTGAGCGAGCACAGGCCTCGGTAGGCGGACGCCGGCAAAGGCGGCTGCTCGGGAGAGCCGCCAGCGGCCGACCCAAACCACGTGCTCGGACTCATCCTCTTGTACGACTCCTGCACAAAGGCGAGATGGCGGGCGCAGGGTTAGGTGCCTGCCATTGCGCCTTAACCAGACACCGTATCCACACAAATTCAAGCACCCATTTTGTTTCTAAAACATGTTGCTCTGACGTAGTGAAAGTGCTTGCAGGAACGCTGAGAACTCTATCCAACTCTTGTTCTCAGTAAAAATTGATTCTACGGCTTTCTGGCTGTGCTTACCTTTGTTCGTTAGGCCTCAGCAAAAGGGTGCATTTATTGGCCACAAAAACCTTTATTTGAAAATCTTCCCGCCACTAGATTCAAATCTGTGACGTCAAAACCGGAAAGGACTCCGCAGCCACTGTTTATAAATGAATGACGGTGCAGCTACCCTCGTGGATACGCGCCCGAAAAAAGGTCTCTTGACAGACCGCTGTTTGCTTACGAAAGCGGCCGCTGATGGCGACGCCTGTATCCCACTGAGTCTGTAATTAGAACACAGTAATCTATCGATGCATGCCAGCTTAAATTTGTCCTCAAGGTCCCTTTGATGCCCAGTTGTGGTCACTTGAGTTCAATTTCTTTTTATTGTAAAAGCAGGAGTTAGATGGCGTGAGGGAGGGGCAGCTTGAATGGTTGAGTGATTAAACGCGCATTTACAAAGTAACTGGTGAATTTCTGCGCCTGAAAACAACTCACCTATGAGGAACGTAGTGAGTGGAGTCATGTCGAAAACTTGGGAGCATTTAACGTGCAACCCAAATCTCACCAGAAAGCGGTTCAGCATTGCGCTTTCATCAAGACGCTGCCCCGAGCTCGGCAAAGCAACACAATTTCCACTCAGCTGCACTGGCCATTTCTTACAGAGCTCACTCGCAAGGCCTTTATTTGCCAGCCCTGATAAGAACGTTGGCTTCGTGCAAACCTGCCAGCGACGTTACAAAACAAGCATATCAGCAGTTTCCACTCCCAAGCAACGGAAAACGACACGAGAAATATTTACGCCAGCTGTTGCACGAGAAGAGAATACGCCGGTGAAATTCGAAGAGCCTATATAGCTTTCCCTCTGACTGCAATATTGGGCCAGCTTGTCGTTTCAAAATTGAGCAACACTTCAGAACAGAAAAAGAGGTCGCGGCTTCCAAAGCACCCGACACGTGCAGCAAATTAGTAGAGAAGTTACAGCTAAACTTTTATCGAACATGTGTGATGCGTGATGTCTTCTATCACGCGAGAGGTTTCACTTAAAAGGGGGGTTAGTCATTGCCAGCGCAGCCATTACTCCTCTGAGGCAACCCCGAATGACAGATTCTCAACGCACAACATTTATATTTCGTGAATAATAATCAAACATCAGCTCCTCTTTTTTTTCTGCGTTCTCCACTCGCGGAAGAGGCGTGAGACATTGCGGAAGAGGCGTGAGACATTGCGGAAGAGGCGTGAGACATTTCGGAAAAGGCGCGAGACATTGCGGAAAAGGCGTGAGACATTGCGGAAATGGCGTGAGACATTGATCTAGTAGCCTCTGTCGCAAATCTCTTTTGCGCTTATGACGTATATAGTGAGACCACAGGAGCCCCAACCTCCGCACTCCCCACAGCGTCGCGGTTGGTATATATGTCCCATTTGAGAGAGGCAGTCTTTGAGCCTTTCCTTACACTCGCCTAGAGGCGCTTACTACTGTCAGTACAATGCGACTATTCGCGGTAGTGCTACAGTCGAGTCCAGATGTATCGAACCTGGATATTTCAAATTATTGGCTATATGGAACCAGCAAAGCACCGCACGCAGCGGCTTCGATGTGCAGCAGGTTGGGTTTAGCAACGCTTAGCGAACGGTGTGCTACCAACGCGTAGCGGGTGGCACGCCTCTGCTAGAAATGGGTCATTAGCTTTGCAACAATGTATTTTTTCTATATTTTACAAATAGGCCTACCTATTGCCACTTTATATGTATCGAATTATGGATATATATCTAACTATTTCGCTGTCCCCTTCAAGTTCTATACATCCGGGTTCCACTACACCTTAATTCCGCTTCCAGCTCTCGCTTTTTGTGTCTTTCGTTAGAAAAGCTATTCCTACTGTTTATACGAGTGTCGACACAAAAGCCAATGGCGCGCTGATGCTGATACCATGTGCTTGTTGGTGATGGCACTTGTGAACAAAGATAATCATGTATCAGTTCTCGCCGGCGGCATGGAAGCCACACGAATGCTGTTGGGAATGGGAACGGAGGGCACATTTGAGACGGTGATAATATTTTCATGCTAGTAGATTTTCTCGGGCAAAGTGCAACAACAGACAAAAAGAATCAGATGAGTGCGCAAATAGTGGATTATATTCAACAATGTATCTTACGCATTGTTCATGCTAAACAATGTATTCTTACAAGCATTTAGATGCGCTTTTCCACGCTAGTGATTGCTAACTTGACTTTGTTACCAACTTCTCTAGCCTACTAATGAATTTTTGTATATATGTACCCACCTCTACTGTTATCAGCACCGATAGTTATCTATTCGGGTGATTTGTGCTGGGCTCTGCAGTGGTGTGTACAGTAGGGTAGGGGCTGTTTTCCAGAAAGTTGTTCTGCCTTTCGAGCCTATACCTCCTAGACAACTAATTCAGATTAGCTGATATAAACTCAGACCTACTGACAACACGCTGTCACCTGTCGTGTCAGAGCAGCGAACTCCATCACCACCTACAGTCTAGATGCGCCGCACATTTTGGGTCATCGGTCAGAATAGGGGGCGCTAGTGCTCTCCAGGGGGCGCTTGAGTCAGTGGTGGGTACTATCAAAGGTAGCTAAATCCCTCTGGGTACCCACCAATGCCCACAAAAATGGCTTTAGTGAGTACTAAGGGAAGCTCGTTAACATCCAAAACATTCTGCCCTCCTTGCCTGCATACGCGCTGCATCCTTTTGACATCTCTGTGCCAAGCGCTTGTTAAAAAAATACCTAGAGAAAAAAAGAACACTGCAAATAAGCATAAACAAACGGAGGGGACCGTTTTTTTTTTGTTTTTTTTTTTTGAGCGGCACTGATGAGTCCCCAGTCTATTGGGCAAGCAGAGGCGCTCGAGTCTTGTCAGCTCCGGCGGTTATCGCTCGGCGCGTGATGAATGACTTCCGGCGGCATCGGTGTTTATGCGGAAGCTGATAGCAGTAACATGTAATAATATCGGCTGTCTTTTTCCCGCGCTTTCTCTTCGGAGCACGTTTCCCGGGCCATTGCGCTGCGATTTGATCCGACCACAGTCACGCCAGGCTCCTGGGAGCCGTTATAATGAGGCATTTCAAATCCTTCACTGGAGAGTCCTGTGCCCGGTGGTTCGCCGCGTTCAACGTGGTTTCTGCTCTTTTTCGAGCGCGTGAGTAAAGATGACCCGATTAGACCAAAACACTACATTTTTTTTAGTGTTTATCTCGACGGACACCGATTCTACAGTCACTTCCTAGCGTTAGCGTAAGGCTTTCAAACGAGAGGACAGTGTTACTGCAGGCCTCAGTGAACGCACTTACCGGCATCGCGCACTGCTTGTGAACTTGAACGTCATACATCCTGAGAGAGTTTCCCAATGCTTGTTTCCAGAGATGTCAGTTCGTAAAGAACAGGCAGGCTCGATGGAACGGACTTTCCTGCCGGTGAGGTGTTGAAGGTGAGGCGCTATCTTCGAAGTGAGCAGAGGATATTCTCGATCCCACGCATCCAGGGCTGTCCGAAGAAACGCGATGATGCGCCGAATCAAAAGCGCGCCGTCGTCGTCCGTCTCGTGAGCACCGCGACACTGGTAACCGCTTTCGCGTCTCGCCGACCACGAAACTCCGAACGACTTCTCCTCAGCGAACCACGGGTCCAAGTAATACTGCCGTCCTCTGATGTTGCCGTTGAGGGCTGCTACCATGCTTTACCCAGCTTTCCTCCTCCTCCTCTTCTCGTTTCCTTCCCCGCTGGCTGCGCTGTTTCCTCCTTGGCTTCTTTCCTTTCTTCTCTTTCTCCCCGGCGCCCCTCTCTCCCCTCTGCCATAGGTGCGCGCCTCCTTTTATGCTTTTGTGGTTATTCTCTGGCCGTCGCAGTCCACAGTCGCGGGGCCGCGGTCGGTTTCCGCCCGGGGCAGCTGGCGCGTCGCCGCTCCTGGCGGCAGCCTGCGTCCGGGCCACCTGTCCACGTCACGTGGCTTCAGCAGCCGCCACCGGAGCCACAGCGAGGAACAGCTGTCGCCGGAGACGCGCGCGCGCGCTCCTCGCCGACGGGACACGCGGAGGGGAGGCCGTGCGAGCCGCATCCTCCCCTTCTGGTGCGCAGTGCTGCTGCTGCTGCTGCACCACTTCCGTCTTCTTCGTCCCCCGCCATTTCTTTTGTTGTCTGTGCGCGCGCTCCCTGAACAACTCCGCACGCGCCGACCTCTTTCTTCTTGAGATGGGCCTCGCCTCGTCTCGCGGGCAGATTGGGTCGCGCCGACTGTTTCTTTTGCACAACACGTATCTCGGAGGCCTCTTCTTTTTCCTTGTGCCGCCGACCGCCCCCCATTCAATTCTCGCGGCCGCGAGGGCCTGGCTGGCTCCTTCCCTGGATGGCTGCAGTGTTCTCTTCCCGCTTCCTTGGTGGCCGGTTCGCCGCGGCCGAATGTGGAACGACTGGCGACCCACATTCGCGGGCCACACTTGGCTGCATATAATAGGTGCTCCGGATATAGTGGCGTCTGCCGACCGACCATGCGTTAACCGGCGCCCTTATTTCTGCAGCCGATGTGTGGCGGCCACTGGCGCCGGTCAGTGGTCACAATGGTCTAAGAGCGGGGACACATGTGAGCCGGTTTGGCGCCTTTGAGCTAGGTCTTACTTACGATGGCAGACGGAAATGCTGCACCCTCTCCGGAGACACGATCTCGCCTTCTTATCATCCACTATGAACTGAGAGCGTACTCATTTCTGCATCACGACCTACTCTCCAAGCATGTGATAACGAACTCGACAAGTCACTCACCCAGTCAGTTTCCTTTACAGAACTTAAATCCGTGCGTGACATTTAACATATACATCGCTGTTCATGTCCGTTTCGCTCGAACATATTAGTTCTGCATGTATGCTCTTGTACCGGTGATGAGTACTAAGGTTATCGATGAGCAGAATCACCAATTTCAAAGTTCAGTGAACCGTATAGAAACCCTTTATACCTTCTCCGCTGCTACGACCGTCACTGGATGCTTGTCTCATAATGCACAGCACCCGCTGTTGCAACGACTAACGATTTCGACTTTATGACAAGAATCGGCGAATTTGCTACTAAGATATGATGAGGCACAAATGCAAACTGAGCTTGGCCCCGTGGTCGTACCTGCTGCAGCAATCGCTACCTAGCTCTGGCAACGAAGTGTTCACCGTTTGCTGAGCTTCGACCGGCAAACTGACGATGAATGCGAGTCAGATGGACTGCCTGAGAAGGCTGCGATCCTACAACTTTTTTGGGTCATCAGTGCAGCTGTAAAGTGTACGAGTCCTGCTGATTGGTGAGATAACAGTTGCACCACTTATCAATCATATTCTTTCACCGAGAACAGCGACGGAGTCATGCATGCTTGTGCCACTTTTTTTTTCTTTCCATCTATATTATCTCGTTTGATTCATTTATTTCAGACCGATTCTGATCATTGTAAAGTAATCAAGTGCGACCTTCGCCCTCTTCTTCAACATTATAATAGCCCAGCCACGGTATTGTAGGTGACTAAGTTCTTTTAATTCATGGAGTGACCCGTAAACTATCACTGCCGTTTTTGCTGATGCAAGTGCAGGAAAAAATTTAACGAATTTCTTAAACGTACTACCTTCTTCCTTTGTGAGACGTCTACCGTCTTTGTTAGTCTTTTCTTTCCTTAAACTGTCCAAAAATATCCGCGGTGGTCATAATACGTCTCGTAAAACATCGCGCCGCTGTAAACAAGCGTTTCGTTTCCGGTCGTAGCCAATAAAGCTGTCGTTTTCTTTTCAAGCTGCTTCCGCGCGCTTACTAGGTCCAAAGCAGCCGGTGCTGTTGTAACGGATGCAGAGCGCTGCTTACCAGCCCGGAGGTACGCTACACCAACGCTTCGGAGATTTAACAAAAAAAGAAAAGAAATAATAAAACTGAACAGACCCGGCGTCGCGACAGCGCGTCGCCTCGGCTTCGGAACAGTTACACGCGGAGAGCGAAACCGAAGCGGAGGGGGGTCGCCGGTGGGGAAGGGACGCCCCACTAGGCCCGCATGGCAGCGGCCGCTGTGCGCATCGGATGGACTGCCAGCAGTAATGTCGCGCGCGTTTAGCGGCCGTTGCATGGTGGGCTAGAGGAAAGAGGAGACAAGTACAAAAAAAAGAAAGAAAAATGGTGGAAGGCGGGCGTGTAGTCCGAACGGAAGCACCATCTCCGGCGTTTCATTTCCGGCGATCAAAAGGGCTCTTCCGGTGGGCCGCCGCGTGTGCGCGTGTTTGTGTTATACCGCGGTGACGGTTACACCGCGTGTGTACGCGCTAACGATGCATACAGCGGCCACGGATGCAGCTCGTCGTTCGATGTGGTCGCCGTCTGCAGTGCAGCTTGCGTTTCCGTTCAACGGCTTTTGCTTTTCTCTAAAAGGGCCCACGGCACCCCGTGTACAGAGTACAGGCCGTTTTAGTTTCTGTCACCGAGCAAAGACACCTTAAAAGCTTCATCAGTTTCATCATTTTGGGGACTGTTGCCTCCTTTGTAACAGAATAAAAGCAAATGATTCCGTGTGAAATGATTTTATCCGTTAACAAAGTGGATTTTTAAACGCTGTAACTTTACAGCGGAGACCATCTACTAAAGGCCTCTGGATATACGTGGACTACCAGGAGTTCAAGAGCGTGCAGTGAAGTGTCGGGCTCGCGTATCACGTCTACGGATGTCTGGTCGCAGGGGTGTTTTGCCGCCACCTAATGCAATCGGCAGCAAAAGGCCAGCATTGCACATCCACCCCTCCCTCTCTCCAAATTTTCAACACAACCCATTCTACCCATCTATGGCCCAGTTGAATAACGTTATTACTGGTCAACAACAGGCAAGCATGGGAGTTATAATGAAACTGACTCGTAACACGCAGCTGTGCCCCACATTGTCCATGCATGCAGTTGTATGTCCGCTTAAGGTGAACTTTTGTTCTCACAGAAAATGCAACCGAATCAGTGACCTGTCAGACGGGTGGAAATAATCCTCTGCTCACGAGGATGCAAACTAATCCCGTGATTCACAACCGTTATGGGGATGGAACACTGTCGTTGCTTAATTTTTTTAAGACTGAAAACACGATTCAGAGTAGCATCATCCGAATAGCGATGGTTAGTGTGCGAGCAGGAGGCATTGATAAACCAAGGTGTTCGGGGCGGAATGGATGACAAGACGCGTGACCAAACACGTGTCATTATGTTCTTTTTCACCTGCTCGTGCTTACTGGACGGCACAGCTTGTTAGAAATGAGCGTGTTTAGCGGTAATGACGAAACAAATTTTTCTCCAAGTTTCTTTTTCAGTTCATGCTTCTGTTCACAAATGTCTACGGCCAAACGCGCTTTTTGCCGGACTGGTTGCCATTTCTGATCAGTTCTTCATCCTTAAAATCGCGGAACGGGTGCTCCAGGCCTCAAGCGAATGAAGCAGCGATGTAAGCTGCTTCGCGGGCGCTTGCCCGCACTGCACGTGATTATTCCAACGGTCATTAACCCGGCTATTTGACCACTACTTCCCAGATGGATTTATGGATGTAAATCGTCGCACTAGGTGGTTTCTAGCTGGCTTTGAGAAGGCCCTAGCTAGCCCCGCTTTGTAGCCGTGAGGAAGCGCTAAGATGGATTTCTGTCTCTCATTCTCCCTGTATTTTAAGCGTTGCACCGACAGCAAACGCACAAGCTTCGCGCGGATATCGCTAGGAACTTCCGTAGGTACTCCCCCGTATAGCTCCTTGCGGGAACATACATACAGGAACAGTACTCCTCCCGTTAAAAGTCCTCAGGCCACAGGACCATGCCATGAAGTGAAGAATTCACGTCAGCCGTCCAAATGTAAACCTATGTAAGGCGAGAAGAACCATTGCATAAGCCTATCAGGGTTCTTTGGCGTTTAAGTGAGCCGTGAGTGTTCCAGTACGCTCAAAAGCAGACTGTGTGGCCGAATACTTTTGAATAAGACTGTACATAGGTTCATGCCACGGCAAGCTGGAAGCAGGCCTGTATTATTATTTCTTTTTGCACGTCAAGAGCACGAATAGTGCCAGCTCAAACACTACAGCAGTAGGTAGCACGTCCAAGCTAAAGCCAGGAGACCGTCCTCCCAAACTAACCCACTTGAGATCACTTACGTTGTGGACCATGTCCGTTTGGGCGCAGTTACCAGCCGACCCTCGGAGGACTTGCTCCAGCTTGACTTTGGAAGGCGGGCAGCCGTGCTGGGGAGCCAATTCAGAAATTCTGCACGAGTTGGCCACGCGTCTCCCTTCTCGCAGCTGTCACTCCGGCCCTAAGGGGAAATCACAGCGCCCTCCAAGAAAGATAAGACCGGCGCTCGCGGTCCTTCTTGCAAAAGCACCCGACAATCGCTTCCTGTTAGCCCCAGCGCAGTTCTTGCACAAGGCGGCCGTGGCAATCAATGCAGCAGTGCGTCAGCGGGGCGGAGGCGAGCGCCCGCTTGTTCCTTCCGTTCACCTCTGCTCGTCGTCGCCTCTACTCCTCACAGCGGGGAGTGGCTTCGCCTTTGACTGCTCGCTGCGGTGCACGGGGCGGAACGCGTTCCTCGGTCGACGTCTCGTGCCCTTCGCTGCTAATGAGGTCAAGCAGGGAATGCGTCCTGTGCGGCTGCACGCTCCTTCCAACTGAGCAGTACGGTCCCACACAGTTGGAGCTTCGCGAAAATCCGCTGCCCGACGCTGCGATGTTGGCGAAGAGAAGAAGCCCCAGCCTCCGGGAGATTCAGATCTGTCGGAATCAACGCGTGCAGTCGAACACTGCGCAGAGAGCTTCGGTGCGCTGTCTCGGCCCTCGGAGCTCCCGTGGGGTTTGAGCCGAGATCGTAGCAACAGTCCGCCGTGGCCCGGGACTGGAGCGGATGGACGGAGAGGGACGGGGCCGCGGCCTGGGTAGCGAGCCCGTGCGACGCCGCGGGACAAGTTCGTCCGTGCGTGCGTCTGTAGCGCACCCGGGTGCAAGCAAAAGTAATAAAATGGATATGTGACGCGGTGGGCCAAGCCTGCAGGGGAGCTAGTTTGAGGGGTATAGGTGATGTCTCAGAATAGTCCGGGGGCGAAGCCGGTGCTCTCGCAGAAAGGGAAAGTGCTTCCTCGGTGAGCACTTCAAAAGAGTACAGAAAATAAGAGGGCAAGGAGAGGGGCTTGCACACGCGTTAGCGAGACGACAGGAATGGTGTAAAAGCGCACCAAAACTACGAGGGAGAGGCGGAAAAGGATGCGAGAAGAGGAGGAAACCGTGGAGGGAGGGGTCCTCCCCACATCCGGTGCCTGCGCCTTCCGTCAGCTTTGTTCGCGAGGAGGTGCACGGTGGGGCCACGCGCGCCGGTCCCCTCCCTCGTCCAGGTGCGTTTGTGCACGCCAAGCAAGAATTGCCAAATTTTTGGGAGGGGAGGCACCCCGGAGCAACGCTGCCGGCTTCCTTCCTTTCCGCCTCGTCTTCTTTTGCCGTGGAAAAAAGGAGGATCGCGGGAGGGAGAGCATTTAATCTCTCTCCACCTCCCTCGCCGCTCCTGATGCCCTCCCTGGGGTCTTTTATTCCCGCTTTGTGTTCGCACCCCGGTCCCTTTTCCGTGCAGGTTGCGTCCCGTTCGGTCTGTTTCCTCGTGTGAGTGAATGTATGTGTGTGTCGTGGGGAAACTGCGCAATAAAAAAAAGGAAAACTTAGGAGAGAGGACTGAGATTAATGTTGAGAAGCGTAGTCATACACGGGCCCGACTTTAGTGCTCTCAGGCCAACGGCGATGTTCCATTGCGTTGGCTCACTAGAGATGCTGTCTGCAAAGACTGAACGCCGGTTATGTTTTCGTACAGCTCCGCGTTGAATAGCTTCCGTGCTGCTGAGCACAAGCAGAAGAAGGAGCTTTCGAACTAATCTCGTTATGCTGGTGCGTGGAAATTAGAGCGATACCACTGAATCACGTGATTAGGATGTCTCATTCTTGAAAGCTCATGTCCTCAGCCTTCGTTTACATGAACCCGCCAGGAGCGGGTCGAGTCAGGCGTCGGTATGAGCAAGATTACGCTAACTCGGCGACAGGATGTTTATATGAACGCTCTCTAGGCGATTCAAGGCTGGCCTGACTGCAGCGAACTTCACCGTAGAGCTGTATAGTGCGAGCGTAGAAAGGCGTTGTTCAATGTGCGGTGCACCGCCACTTTCACAGAGGTGCAGTTTAGGAGGCGTGCAGGCGCGCCCCGTGCAAAAGAGGTTTCTACTCTCCCCTCCCTGTAATTAACTTCTTGACTTGAAATACTGGGTGTTTACATGAACCCATCAATGGCGGGTGAATTGTGTCTGTCGGGCTGAAATTCGCCTGTACAGTTAATGTAAACGTTAACAGGTCTGGCTGGGTCAGCCCGACCCGTTAACTTGGTCTTGACTCATCGTGATCGAGTTCATGTAAAGCCACTGTCGTCGATGCGGGGTGGCCCTACTCAGCCCGACGCCCGACTCGACCCTCCCCTGTAGATTCATGTAAACGAAGATAGCGTTCACATTCACCTTGCTGGCGAGGGCGGACTGAGTCAAAATACCTTCTACAATCAGACTCACTTGGCTCGACTGGCTAGCGTTTACACGTATGACACCGACGAGCCGACTCGACCTGACGTTCTCGAGTTCATATAAACGACCACCCTTACGGTTCAAGCCCACCGAGACAACGTTGAATTTCGACAGTAAGTGGTCACGGAAGTTTTTGGTTGTGCGTACTACGACGCCGATGTCGCTGTAATTAACAACGTAGAATGTCCTTTCCTGTAAAATCTCTCAGGTTCCCGAGTTGTTTAGCCAGAAAAAATTCTCCTGCAAAAAGAAAGACAAAACACCACAAAACTGAACTCACAAATGCGACCAAAATTCTCCTTTGGGATAATTGGTTCATGCTATTAGGTAGCTGCGAAACAGCGCGAAGAGACAGGACGAGCCACAGGCGCCCGTCTTGTCGTAATTTTTGCCTTGGTTGTTCGATCTGCACTTTCGCGTTGTTCCTTGAAGATTTAACTACGGAAATTCAGTTCCTGACGATTCAGATATCAAGTATGACCAGTACGAGTTCCATCGCATCATGCCCGCTTGTGGAAGTTCGCAACTCATGTAATCGGAATAAAATGTGTTACGATGTAGTAAATCACGTGGTGTCATGCAAGCAATACTTATCGCCAAAGGCGAAACCGTTGCTTGCGTCTGGTAACCCTGAAGAAAACATTGGTCTGGAGGCACATTGTAGAGACGGAGCAATGCGACCGGGGATTCGTGATTAAAATTGCAGTTTGCTGAGTGTGGCGGTAGTATAAGCAGCATCCTGCAGGGCTCCGAATACAAAAACGATAGCCTCAAAGGACGTGTCCAAAAGAGCCCATAACTTCTGATGACCGTGGATCACGTATGACGTTAGAACAGAATTAAAAGGTCTCATGTTTTTCGTCCGGAAACTGAAAAATTACTGATGAAGTGGTGGAATATTCGCTGCTTTTGTTATGTTATTTTTTAAGGGCCGTAATACATGCTGAGGCCGTGTGCACCTCAGCGCTAGTTGCATGCACACTTGGTTATATGGAAAGAGAAAAATGTAGGCTGAGTTCAGTTCTGCGCTTCCGGCATTCGCTGCGCATGCATCCGTTTGCCAGGCGTAAAGCAGGTGCTGTCGCTTCGGGCTTTGCTATTGCGGTACGGAAAGTCTCCTATACTCGCTTGTTGCCATGCGCGCGTCAGTAGGAGACGCTCTGCAGGTTGCCGACTGAAGGGCTTCTCAGTCATTAAAGGCGTCCAACATCCACGTAAGCAGGAAAAGCACGCACAAAGAGAGCTCATGGCCTTTCAGTCAGATGGGGTGCTTTGCAGTCAGAGCGTCCGTGGCGCACACAGTCGCGGATGCTGCTTGCACCTGCCGGAAGCGCACCATTTGCAGCGGCCCTCGTGACAGCGATGACACGCGGTTTGCCTAACTTGTTTCAGGCACGTCATGACAGATGCGCATGCTTTGCCGCTTCAGCAAAAAAGTACCTTCAAAAAAGCATTTTTTAGCAAAAAAGAACCGAGCCTTCCTCTGCACGGTCGCGCGTTCAACCGGAGCTCGAGTACTCAAAACTTCAATAAAGGATTAAATGGCAGCAAGAAAGTGATGGCAAGAAGTGGCAAGTCGCGATTGTTACGAATATTTGTGCGAGTTTTCAGTTTTTACTACCTATACACGTTGACTCAGGCATGGTTTCAGTCAGATTTCTAGCTGGCTCGAATAAAATATTGCGCGAGACGCTTTCATTTCCAGAAACATTGATAACCGCTATCCCTGCGCGGTCCGCGCCTTGACCGGCCAGGCTTTTAAGACACCACTGTGCACTTCCCGGCTCCAACACGTTCTCATAACCTTTCATTTGTCCTCTCCGGTTGTAGTTGAAAGCGTTCTTATCTCCTGCGTCCTTTTTAACCTCACTGCAACGATGGCAGCTTCGCTCAAAGAGCAAATTTAAAGCCACTTTTTCTCGCCTTTCTTTTTCCTGAGCGGGTCAAAGGTCCCTGCTCGTAAGTCAAGCAAGGCATAATGCAGGCTGGAGCGCGCTCACCATCTGCCACCTTGTGGCCCCCAGTCGGCAGGCGCCGGTGCGGGTCAGGCCCCGCGCGAGGCAAAACCCTTCGCTGGGGGCAGCCGCGAGAGATGCTCCCAGGACCCGAGGGGTAATTACTTAGCGCGGTCGACATACAACAGCCCGCGAATTGCTGGTGACCCGTTGTTACAGGTCGCTTCTTTATGCCCTCACGACCCTTCCCCACTCTTTTCTCCTCTCCCCCTTCTGGCCCTGAGAACATCAACGCGCTGTGTTTGCGTGCCATATGCATAAGATGTGCTGCCGCTGCATTGAACGGCGCCCCCAGAAGGAGGAGCTTGTTTGATGCCTCCCCCTTTTTTTTTTCTTCTTTCTCGCATCCCCGACGCAGGGAGGAGTGCACGAGAGCTCGAAGCTGCGTCACACGCGTGCATTCGGTCGCCGACTGTGGAGCGAAGGACGCAGGGTTGAACGGCGGCCGAGCGGAGCCCGAAGATTTGCTGCGCAGTGCGTTGAACTCGGGAGCTCGATCGAACCCTTTTTCGGCAAGGGGAAGAGGTGATGCGCGCCCTTCTGTTCTGGGCCTTTTCCTGCGCCTTAAAGGTCGTACCTGGAAGGAGCTGAAAGACCAGGAGAGAGGAAAGAGCAGCCGCTAGACAAAACAACGCTATACTTCTTCCTTCTCGCATCGACCTGGTTCCCATGGGAGCGGAAGTTACGTTGACCTCTCTGTGTCATCTGTGCACTTGCGCCATATACGCAACGCTGAGGAGCCTGTTACTACGTTGGCGATGTCGGTTCGGAAAGGGCGCGACCTTTCTTTAAATGTTGTCGACCTGCAGGGCGATGACACCTCACTCCTGTCCCAAGTATTGTCCTCTTTGAAACTCGCATACCTGACGCTTAGTTCGTCCAACTTCTCGAGCCATACTGTGAAGTCCTCTTGAGGGATGGATATAAGCCGCATCCGCATATTCGCTCAGTGTTTTATCTCTGCGGTGGTTTGAAATATATTAATGTTTTAGCATTATAAGGGTCTGTGGAAGCGGGAATGCTCACGCGTGAAGCGGTGCGAAGCCTGTGACGTCATCACAACCTGCCCACCGTGGTAGGTGGAGGTTAAATTAATGATAGGTCGCGAGAGGTTGCTCTCAAGCGCCCCACTGGTGGCTCTGTTGAAACATCCATGGAGCTGCCAGGGCAGTGGCGCATCGCTTAACCACTGCACCAATGCTCCAGGAGTGACATAAAAACTCTCAGCGATCTATGAACGTTACGTAGAGAATGACCAATTACGCATATATCAGAAGCAGCAGCAGCATTAGAAAATGCTCACGGATTCGCACGATCCACCGAGACTAGCCTGAGAGCTTTTTCTCTAAAATGCTGCCATGTGTCGGCTAGAAAACCTTGCGCCAAATATGACGATTGAGTAAGCGCGTCAAGTCGCTCTACAATTGTCATTTGTAGCCGAGTCTGCACTCATTCAGTGGCTTCTCACTACATGTGGAGCGACGGAAAATGATAGAGGTGACTTACGCGTGCATGAAGTGAGGTGTGTATAAAAACCCCAACTGAGGTTCGAGCTCACCGGCAGGTTTCGTAGATATTATTGATTTCTTCTCACAGTTTCCAGACTACACACGCCCGCGCACGCACACACACGTACATACATACATGCACACACATACACACAGGGATACTTGTCACGAAGATCTGCCCAGTTTTTCTGAAAAGCATGTTCATTTTCAAGTATTAAATTTCGTGAAGCAGACTTTTTTCGGGCTGCAAATCTCAAGGTAGTAATTATTAAAATGTAGTAAACGATTTCACAAAACTCTAATTTTGACATTTTAACTTTTCAATATACACGAATATCCCACAGATAACCGCATAATTCTGTAAGATGCGTGCGGAAAAACATTTATTGATGATGGACAGCAACGACATCATCAGACTGTTGCGTCTGTAACGCTATGTCGGCGTTATTATTTTTGTTGTAAATTCGACCGCGAAGATGCTATAGCCACAATGGCGTGACATCTCACCCTCGCGTGCGGTCACAGGATGGCGTACCGAAAGACACCGGGTTCAACGACAGCCAAGTGCGACCAGAAGGGTCGCAGGGGGCGCCTTGAACCCGGGAGCTCCGTTAACCCTTTGGGCGGCTGGCCACCTTCTCTCCCAAGCTTTTTGCTGCTTCCTAACGCCGTACCTGGAAGGAGCTGAACGACCGGGAGAGAGGGAAGAGCAGCCGCTAGACAAAACAGCGCCATTCTTTTTCCTCTTTGCCTCAACCTCGTTCTCACGGGAGCTGAAGTTACGTTGACCTCTGGCTGTCATCTATGCACCTGCCCGCCCTGACGAGCGGTGCTGGTGTGCAGAGACTGTGCACGTGTGGATATGCCACTCATCTCATATGCGAGTTCACCAAAAATATTCTCTAAACAAGTACTAACCCCAGCCGGCAGGAGCTGAACCTAATTGGCGTCGATCCCCCTGGCGCCATCAGGAGTGCTTCCTATGTTTAACTGTGTGCACACTTTGTTAACGTTAATTAACATTCATGCATGAAAATTATTTTTCGGTTATCGTTTGACATTCCCCCTGTCGAGTCTCTCGTGTCGGTTCAATTTTATCTGTTCGTGATTTCGTCTATTAAGGCGCATAGGCGCGCACCTGAAGAAGGGTCAGTGTACCCCTACTCACCACCTGAGCGGGGGCCGAACGGCGTGAAAGAGACCGAAGTCTCTTGTACAGCTAACGCTGCAATACACGGAGATACCACCTTAGCAATACAAGTCTAGGCTTACCTGGATAACAAAGGAGTGCCCGTGTATTTACAAGTGTAAATAACAGACCTGCAAGAATGTGCGCCCTGTCTGTATGTGTGGCTTTCGCATCCGATGTTGTTCGCATCCATGAGTAGCGCACTAGTGAAGTTAAACAGCTTTAAATAAGGGCCTCTTTTGGTGTTCCGCTAAAGTTGCGCTCACACCAGCGCGAAATTTTGTGCGGCGGCGCTACATGAACTGCGCCACGCTACCTGCGCCACCTGCGTGACAGCAGCGGCGACTGCACGCTCCATCGCCGTCCGCGAGCGCTAGGGTGCAGTCGGTACTAGATGACGGAACACTTGGCGTCCCTACGCATCGCGAACGCTGTCGCATCTCATTGGCTGTCCCCAGCCGCAGAACGGGAAAAATAACTGCTGGACCGTGCCCTGACCCATCGTTCTGCGTAACGGCAAACCAGCCGGTCGGCGGGGGAAAGGCTGCTTGGTGCGTGAAGCGGAGTGCGCAGAGCGTTCTGCGTTGTGCGTTTTCCCGCTAGTGCATCTCGAGTTGTTGAATACTGAGCACGCTGCATGCATGCTTTCTCGACATGTCCAGTCGTCCATTTCTTCGAAGTATTTCGAGTACACCAACACGTGTTTTTATTACTGCTGCGTGGGACGTGATATAACCCCCTTTTCCCCGAAAAAAAAAAAAACGGGAGGGTGGTAGAGAGGCCATTATGTCTTCTCTTCTTTTTCTCCATTGTCCTCTGAACATCGATGACGAACTGTCGTGTATTAACCTCGGAAAATAATCTGGCTCGGACAGGAAACGGATGCTACCATCGCGGGCGGAAGCGGTGATCAGATTAAAATAAATTGCGCCGAGGATGCAGATGGCCAAGCAAAAACGGGCCGTGAATACGAAGAAATAAATTCATGTATGCACGCGGTCGGTAACAGCTGTGTTCATCGCCAGTCGAGTGCAGCTGTGTGCGTCTATGTATATTGGAGCGTAAACAGCGCTGCCTGCGTAGCAGTCATGTAACGAAAGCAGGATGTCCCGGCGCAGGCTGGGCGCCAACCGAGGTGGCTGATGGGCGTGAACGACCTTCCAAACGATGCGTAAGGCAAGCAAAGACGAGCACTATATATCACCATGCCCAAGCGCTAAACACTGCCGCTGTCAGCTCCTGGCCCAGAGTGCGGAGGCGAAATATATATTTAACACTTTGGCAGCCGGCACGGAACAGGGGAGGATTTATCGGTCCCACTTGAGCTGTGTATTTCTTTTATTTTTGGCAGAAAAATGACGCTCAACACGGTTTTCCTATGCAACTTTTTTCGGTTGGGGGTGGGTGGCGGGGGAGGCGCTTGTGCGTACGTACAGCGCGTGTGTGTGCGTGCGTGTGTGTGTGTGTGTGTGTGTGTGTGTGTGTGTGTGTGTGTGTGTGTGTGTGTGTGTGTGTGTGTGTGTGTGTGTGTGTGTGTGTGTGTGTGTGTGTGTGTGTGTGTGTGTGTGTGTGTGTGTGTGTGTGTGTGTGTGTGTGTGTGTGTGTGTGTGTGTGTGTGTGCGTGCGTGCGTGCGTGCGTGCGTGCGTGCGTGCGCTATTAGTTAGTCTATATGCCCTTCGGCATTAAGACAGCATCGGCTATCTACGCGCTTGATGCGCACTCTGTTACAAAGCACAGACGATGTCTGTCGTTCATTACACCGACGATGTCCTCGTAGCGACCTCTACTTATGAAGAACATCTTCGGACTTTGAACAGGCTATATAGCAGGGTGCGTGAGGCCGGCCTCACGATCAAGCCGCAGAAGAGTGAAATCGGAGCCACTAACATCTTTTTTCTTGGACACCAGCTTGGAGAAGGGACCATTCGACCGTTGGAAACGGTGGCAGAAAAGCTTGTCAACGTGCTGCTTCCAAAGACGAATAAGCAAGTGCGTTCCTTCTAGGGGCTTGCCGAATACTACCGCGATTTCATCCCTGGCTATGCCGACAAAGTCCAACCGCTCGTGGAGATGACACACAAAAATGAACGCAACCTTGTCTCTTGGACAACACAGCGGCAAACCGCTTTTGATGAGCTCAAGAACGCATTAACCTCCAGGCCCGTATTAAGAGCTCCAATTCTCAGCAAGCAGTTCGTGCTTCGCACAGATGCTTCCGAGGTCAGCATAGGCGCCGTCCTGCAGGAGCATGATGGAATCCTCCACCCGGCATCATATTGTAACGAAGCGTACGTCGGGACGGAACGGTCGCTCCGCCGCCTCGAAGAAGTTGACCAGCGGGTGCCGATGGGTAGCATGAATTAACTTGGTTTATTTAAAATGGGTGCAAAACATCATTTAAACTCAACAAACTGATACAAAGCTCTAAGAGTAAATAATAACGCCGTCAGTCATACCAAGGGGTGCGCAACATCTTCCGAGCAGAGGTCCCGAGCAGCAGGACTGCGGCCGTTCCTCTTTCTTCGCGCCAAAACCCCTTCTTAAATACGTTTGCCCAGGATCCTGGGGACACTTTCAGTAACCAATCGGAAATGCGGTTGTCGAAGCCAATGAGAACGATTTCTTTAAAACGAAAGCAGCCAATAGCACGCCGGTGCCCACGAGGTTGTTTACTCGAGAGCACCACGTAAATTCCCCGAAGACGCGCGCATTTCCGCTTGGCACACAGATACAAACACACAAAACGACATCCGAAACACAGGGAATGCAAACCTCCCAGTCGGTGCACCACGCGACCCGCCGTCCGCGCTCTCAGCCCTCGCGGCTCGTCTCCGACGCATCTGGTCCGCCGGGCAGTGTGCTGCCCGAAGCAATCACTTCGCGCGACCCTCCTGGAAACCACGGGGGGTCCGCGCGCCCGCTCTGGTGTCTCGGACACGGCCTTGGGAGACATTGTCCCCCTGCAGGCAGCTAACCGTGCGTCTCAGTGCGTTTTACTCTAACTAAGCATTCGAACAAAGCCGGGGAGGGGGCCGCACAACGCCTGCTCACAAAGAGCCAGAGAGAAAACGGTTCTGCCAAATGTCGGGGTGTGAGCCTCTCTAATGGCCCCCCGCACAGCACCGAGCACAAAGACAGCAACAGTAGCACCGCGGGTAGAAGAACACATTCAGCTTGTTGGAAAAACTGGCGCACGAAACCTGGGAAGCTCGCTACGCGACACCTCCCTCCTACGAAAAAAGAGTGTCCCACTCGATTACAGTTCCGTCTGTAGAAATTGAACACAACGAAATGATGCCAATAACTTGGGTCAGCTTGACATGAAGGTGCAACAATACTAAACCCAATAAAATACGTGCGGAATACTAAAACAAAGCACGGAGATGGGAGTAACTTAATATCAGGTCAAACAAATTACAGGCAGGTCAAACAAATTACAAGATAGAGAAAATATGTACAAACATGAGAATATTGGCAACGCAGTCAAATGTTACATGGCACACTCAAAACGTTCACATGTACACGTTCACACAAAGCACACAAAAAATGGGTTCTGGAGAACAGTCATAGGTGATTAATCCACACTTTCGTCCGCACTGTAGTATATCTCAGTCTCACTATCGTAATCGGTCCTCACTGCTTTGGTCTCAGTTTGAGGTCCCGCATGGCTACTCTGATGTGCCGACTCGGAGTAGGAGTATGCCTCAGTCGCACTTTCACCGGAGGTTTCGTGTTCGTTGTTCGTCACTTTCGACGCCACTGCCCGTTTCGGCTTCGCGGAGACACGTACACTGCCTCCTAACTCATGCACACCATCCACACCACAATCACTGTTTGCTGACTCGTCGTCGGCGTCCTCATCGGAACCAACACGAGTGTGGCAGAGCTTTAGACGTTCAACGTTAACGACGTCTCGCTTGCGGCCGGTGCGATCGACGACCTCCCAGTTGTTCTCGAATACTTTCCGAAGCAGACGGAACGGCCCGTGGTACTGGTGGAGCAGTTTGGTGGTCTTTCCTTTCGCTCGAGAAGGTGTCCATAGGTACACGAGGTCTCCAGGATAGAATACACCTTCGCGTCGCCTGGAATCGTATGCTTTTTTGTTCTTTTGCTGCTGCTCCTTCTCGCGCTGAGCTACTACCTCGCGCGCCTGGCGAAGCCGGTGTAAAACTTTGTGAGCATCCATTCCGCCCCCGTCAGTCTGTGTGGAGCCCAGGGCTACCTCAACAGGAAGTGTTGGCTCTTGTCCGTGCAGAATATAAAATGGATAAAAGCCTGTCGTTTCGTGCTGCGATGAATTATAGGCGAAAAGGACATAAGGCAGGAATTCGTCCCAGTCCCGGTGGTGAGAGGAGACATACATGCTGAGCATGTCGGCGAGCGTGCGGTTGAAACATTCGCACAAGCCGTTGGTTTGTGGGTGGTACGCTGTTGTTTTGGCGTGGTCTGTACCCATGGCTTTAAATATCTCCTCAATTACGGAAGCGACAAAGTGCTGTCCGCGGTCCGTAATGATGCGGTCTGGAGCTCCGTGGCGTAGCACGATCTCTCGCACAAAGCCCTGCGCGGCTTCAGCAGCTGTGGCTGCCGGGCATGCTACTGCTTCAACCCACTTCGTGTGGTAATCGGTCATCACGAGGATGTAGCGGTTCCCGGAGTGACTCTTTGTAAACGGCCCCAAGAAATCCATTCCCACTTGCTGAAATGGTCTTCCCACCGGCGGAATAGGCTGGAGAAATCCGACTGGTCTGCCAGGTAGGGCTTTCCGCGTCTGGCAGTCGGAGCAAGAGAGCACATAGTTTGTCACCTGTGCGAACATCTTAGGCCAGAAGTAGCGCCTCCGTACCTTCTCCCATGTGCGCTTGACTCCGAGGTGGCCTGCCGTGAGATCGTCGTGGCAGCTCCTTAATACCCCAGTCCGCAAGCTTTTTGGTACGACCAGTGCGTCGTAGTCTTCCTGGTATCCCTTTGCCCGCCTGTGCAATAAACCATCGATTATCCGAAAGCACCGTGCCGTTCTTCTCAGTGTTCTGGCAACGGGTGAATTCGGGTTCTCGAGATGTTGTATCATCTCTTTCATCCAAGGGTCTTCCCTCTGCTTCCCACCTATATCCACGCGACCCAGCACAAGCAGCGGTGTAAAGTTGACTTCACTAACCGGTGCCGGCTCGTGTGGCAGGCGAGGAAGGGTGTCGGCATTTGCGTTCTTCGAACCGGGGCGGTGTTTTAGGGTCATGTCGAACTCCTGTAATAGCAGGGACCATCGCATGAGGCGTCCGTTCGGATTTTTGACGTGCATCAGCCATGCGAGGCTGGCCTGGTCGGTGACCACGGTGAAGTTGCTTCCAAAGAGGTACGGCCGGAACTGCTTACATGCGTACACAACAGCCAGACATTCCTTTTCTGTTGTGCTGTAATTAGCCTCGGCGTTGTTGAGATGACGACTGGCGTATGCGATGACATGTTCGATACCGTCGTCTTTCTGCACCAGCACGGCACCAATACCGTAGTCGGAGGCATCCGTATGGATTTCGATGGTCTTGCCTGGCTGGAATTGACGCAGAACTGGCGCTGTAGTAAGTTTTTCTTTGAGCGTCTGCATTGCCGCCTCGCATGCCGTGTCCCACTCAAAATAAACATTTTTTCTTGTCAGATTAGTCAAAGGTCGGGAGATTAGGGAGAAGTCTTTGATGAAACGCCTATAATAATTGCAGATTCCCAGGAAACTCTGTACACCTTTCTTGTTTTTCGGAGCTTGGAGCTTTTCAATCGCGGCTATTTTCTCTGGATCTGGCCTGATGTTGTCGCCAGTCAGCACGTGCCCGAGATATCTAATTTCTTCGTGAGCAAAGCTACATTTTCCAGGTTTCAGACGCAGGTTGGCTTCATCTAGAGCGCTAAGCACCTTCTCCAAGTACTCTAGGTGCTTTTCCATGGTCTATGAAAAAATGACAATGTCATCCAAGTAAGCCAGACACACCTTCCAGAAAAGGCCGCTCAAAACTTTGTTTATCATCCTCTGGAAGGTCGCGGGGGCGTTGCAGAGGCCGAAAGGAACGACATTAAACTCGTATAGAGCAGAGCCGCATGCAAATGCTGTCTTCGGCTTGTCCTCTTCGCGGATTCCTACCTGCCAATAGCCTGTGGTGAGGTCGAGTGTTGTGAAATATCGAGACCCTTGCAGCAGATCCAGGATGTCATCGATCCGCGGCAGTGGGTGCACATCTTTCTTGGTCACCGCGTTAACTCTTCGGAAATCGACGCAGAAACGCCAACCTCCCTGCGGCTTCTTTACGAGAACGACGGGCGACGACCAGGGGCTGTGTGACTCTCTGATCACTCCACCCTGAAACATTTCCTCTACTTGCGTTTGAATTACTTTTCTCTCGAACGGTGAGTGTCGGTACGGGTGCTGACGAATGGGTGTCGAATTTCCCGTGTCGATAGTATGCTCCGCTACGTGAGTGCGTTGAATAGGGTTGTGCTCGCCGGTAAACAGATGACTGAATTTACGAATAAGGGACAAGAGCTCACCCCTCTCAGATGGCGTCAGGTGTGGCCCAGTCTCGACGTCGAAGTCCCCCGTCGTGGAGGGGTCGTGCGGCACGGAGAATCCGAGTTGCGCCTCATGTAGGGATGTGGCCCAGCCAATTTTCGTCTCGCGATGCACCACTATCGGCGACAAGGTAGGATTAGCAACACGGACAATTCCAATCCCGCCGACCACGTTCATTACGGTCCGCGCCACCTGCAGTCCACTCCTAAGGGTTGAGTTCGGCTCGACGAGTTGAATTCCATTTCTCGGAACCCTCAGAATGGCTTCCGTAGGAGGCTCGATGCGAACTTGGTCCTCACTTCGTGCCGTGACGATGTTTATCTGCGATTGCACGCCAGCGTCGAGTTGCAGCCGGTATACGTCGCTCCCGATCTTTAGTTCTTTTTGGCGAAAGTCAATGAGCAAGTTCGCCTGCCGGCAAAATGGGAGCCCACCCAACAAATCGTACGGGCAGTCCTTGAGAACGATGAATTTTACGCCGAATTTGGCTGATCCGAATTGGAGTAGTACTTCTGTTTCTCCCGCCGGTGACAACAAGTCTCCGCCGATTCCTTTGACGAAGGCGGTGCTCTCAGTTGGTTTGACTTCTGAACAAATTTTAGCAGCGAATTTAGAAGACATTATGTTTACGGAAGCGCCTGTGTCAATGATAAGGGTGGCCTTCGAGTTATTTGCCTCGACTTGCACTGTGAGGAGCTGGTTCTCGCTCATCACGCCCACAGGTCGGCATGGCTGACCACCTAGGCCCTGCCGTTCCCGTTTCCCAAGTTGGCAGCTTGCTCGTCGCGTACATTTCTTTGCTCGCGGTCCTCGTCTCTCCATCGCTGGCGACACTGTCGAGAAATGTGGCCGTTTCGGTTGCAGTAGTGGCATCGCGGTCGTCCGTCGTCGGCGCGCGTCGTTCTCGGCGGCCATGGCACACGGTTGCGAAATAATTCTTCTTCAATTGCCTTGAGGCGCCCGGATAATGACTCAAGGGATGCGGCGATCGCCTTGAAATCTTGCTCACCTTCGAGTCTTTGTTGCTGACGGTAGGATGCAGCAGTGCAGGTGGGAAGTAGGTGGGGCTGGCCAGGCGCAGGAACAGGCTCGGTGGTAGCGCTGCTGGGTGTTGCATGGATGTTCGAATTCCAGGCACCTGTTGGCAGGTAGGTGGTGCTCGCTGGGGTCGGCAGCAGCCGAGAAGCAAGACCCATCAGCGTGGCCTGACTGAGACGCTGCAGTATTTGTAAGAAGTCTGCGCAGGTGGTCGGGTTGGAAATTATCATTTTCTCCAATGTCGCTGGTTGGAGGCCCCGCAGCAAATGACGCAATCGGTCCTCTTCCGGCATCTTTGGGTCGACCCTGGCGCACAGCTGCATCACACCGTAGAAGTACTGCTCTGGGGATTCTGTAGGAAGCTGCATTCGATTCTGTAGCCGGAGATAGGCGATCTCCGCAGCGTGGCGGCTGCTGAAGCAGGCCTTGAGCTTCGCCGCCCAATCACTCCACGAACTTGGCGCACCGGTAAGTAGTTGCGTTGTGTACCACTTCTTCGCGTCCCCGTCAAGAGCAAGGTAAAGGATCTTTACCTTAGTGTCGCTGTCCCAGCAGTTCAAAGATGCGACGTGTTCGTAGCAGATCAGCCATTCCGCAGCGGACTCCTCCGGGGTTCCCTTGAATACCGGCGGGGTGATGGACGGTCTCGATTGAGGGCTCGTCATTGTAGCGAAGTCTGCTAACGTCTGGCTTGGCTCACCTCTAAGGTTGGGGCGCATTTCCATTAGAGCGGGGTCGTCGCTACCCTGCAAGCTCCACCATTTGTAACGAAGCGTACGTCGGGACGGAACGGTCGCTCCGCCGCCTCGAAGAAGTTGACCAGCGGGTGCCGATGGGTAGCATGAATTAACTTGGTTTATTTAAAATGGGTGCAAAACATCATTTAAACTCAACAAACTGATACAAAGCTCTAAGAGTAAATAATAACGCCGTCAGTCATACCAAGGGGTGCGCAACATCTTCCGAGCAGAGGTCCCGAGCAGCAGGACTGCGGCCGTTCCTCTTTCTTCGCGCCAAAACCCCTTCTTAAATACGTTTGCCCAGGATCCTGGGGACACTTTCAGTAACCAATCGGAAATGCGGTTGTCGAAGCCAATGAGAACGATTTCTTTAAAACGAAAGCAGCCAATAGCACGCCGGTGCCCACGAGGTTGTTTACTCGAGAGCACCACGTAAATTCCCCGAAGACGCGCGCATTTCCGCTTGGCACACAGATACAAACACACAAAACGACATCCGAAACACAGGGAATGCAAACCTCCCAGTCGGTGCACCACGCGACCCGCCGTCCGCGCTCTCAGCCCTCGCGGCTCGTCTCCGACGCATCTGGTCCGCCGGGCAGTGTGCTGCCCGAAGCAATCACTTCGCGCGACCCTCCTGGAAACCACGGGGGGTCCGCGCGCCCGCTCTGGTGTCTCGGACACGGCCTTGGGAGACATTGTCCCCCTGCAGGCAGCTAACCGTGCGTCTCAGTGCGTTTTACTCAAACTAAGCATTCGAACAAAGCCGGGGAGGGAGCCGCACAACGCCTGCTCACAAAGAGCCAGAGAGAAAGCGGCTCTGCCAAATGTCGGGGTGTGAGCCTCTCTAATGGCCCCCCGCACAGCACCGAGCACAAAGACAGCAACAGTAGCACCGCCGGTAGAAGAACACATTCAGCTTGTTGGAAAAACTGGCGCACGAAACCTGGGAAGCTCGCTACGCGACAATATGCTAGTCGACAGTTAATACCTCGCGAATATCGCTACTCAGCGACTGAACGCGAGTGTTTGGCGATAGTCTAGGCGGTTGAGAGATTCCACATATACTTGTACGGGACGTTCTTCATCATTCAGACTGACCACCAATCCTTGCGATATTTAACAAAGGCAAAGCACTTGAACGGCAGGGTACTGCGATGGAGAGTATACCTTTCGTGTAGAGTACATCAAGGGCTCCGAAAACGTAGGAGCCGATTGCATGAGACGTTTGTAAATTGCCGGAGGGTGATGCCCAATGTACAGTGCTACTATCCGGTGTTTGCAATGGTTACCTTTGCAATTGCAGTGTGGTAGTCTTTGTGGGTTATTTTCTTTCTTCTTCCTTCGTTCTCCGGTTATGGGTTCTCAGTGTGTGCATATTCACCTTCATGGTACAGACATGTTTAAAGTTTGTGTCTGATGTTTTGTACTGTTTTTATTTTTCCTTTTGCCAAATGTATAAGATTTGGCCCCATGTTCCCTCTGTGTGCGTTTCCATGTGCCTACATATGAGTGCCTTCGGTGTGTTCGGCGTCGTCTAACTTGTCCGCTTACGACATGAACATAGGGGTTGTGTGCACCAATGGCAGTTTTTCTATGTGAAAGAACTTTTCCGAAGGGGGCATATGTGATGTGCACACGAAAGGTGGTGATAGTGGTTTTATTAAAAATAATAGTAAAAAGGAAGGAAAAGATTTTTGCTAGCCTCGGCATCTGCCATCGATCCTGAAGCACCTGAGCTGGGGCAGCGGAAATAAAGGATAGCAGGCAGAATGGAGAAATGAAGTGAAAGAGGTGAGGGGACAGGAAGAGAGGATAGAGGGAGAAGTAATATGTACAAACTATTTACACAATAAGAAATGTGTCCAGGTTGTGCGCGTGATTAGTTCATTTTAGAGGAATTAAATCACACACGTGCACAGCACTGTGTTGGTTACAACTGGAGTGGGGCGTCCAGTTATTAATCGTTCAAGGTAGAACTCGCGGGGCGTTCGGTCACTGCGTGTAACTACCTGACGGAGAACAAACGGGACGTCAAGCCCGTGTGTTCGAGGAATGCACAGAGACTCACCAAAGTTCGCTCACGAGTGCGCGCACTGCCCTGCGGCCACAATAGCGCCTTGATGGAGTCTGGTAGTATGCCCTGCGCCCTATAGGCCGCGAACATATCGCGACGAGCATCAGCGAACGCGGTACAGTGAAGGAGCAGGTGTTCTAGTGTTTCCACTGCACCGCATCCGTCACACACATCACTCGTCGCGATTCTGTGACGCACCCGTCGTTCCCCGGGCCACACGCAGCCAATGCGCGCGCGGAGGATCATTGCACGTTGTGACCGTGTAAGTGCGCGACAGCCGTTGACACTGTCGATGCGCTCACCTCCCGCGATGCGTGGGTCGGGGTGCTGCTTTCGGAGATGGTCGTGGATGGCCGCACGCACGTCCTCCAGCGCAAGGGGCAGATCGCTGGCAGGTAGTTGGTGTGCAGCTGTCGCGAGGTCGTCAGCTTCTTCGTTGCCTGCGATGCCGCAGTGACCGGGCACCCACTGTGCACGCACGGCACAACCTCTCTGCGCGAGGCATTCGATGCGCGAGCGAATTTCCCGCACTAGTGGGGTACCGCGGCCGTTAGATTGCAGGCTGCTGAGGGCGGCGCGGGAGTCACAAAGCAGAGCACTCCTGGGTGGCAGAGGGCCGAGGGTGAGCAGCAGGTCCAGCCCGAGCCGGATCCCCATCAACTCCGCCGTGGTGGAGGAGCCCAGGAAGGCTGCGTGTTGCTGGCTGTGCAGTCGCAGGGCGGGGATGGTGGCCGCCGCAGCAAGGGAGCAGCTGTCGCGGGCCACTGAGCCGTCGGTGTACACGAGGAGATGGTCCTGGAGCTCTTCGTGCATGACGGCTCTGGCCAGCTGCTGCACAGCACATAGGGGTGTGCTCCGCTTTCCCGCAATGCCGACGATCTCTCGCTGTACCTCCGAGGCAGCAGGCCAGGGCGCGCAGGAGCCGTAGGGGGGTGGGCCTTGGGTCAATTGCTCATACTCGAGCAGCGCCGCGCCCATTCGTGAGCGCGGGTGCGAGCGCATACGCTGCAGCAACGAGCCGCCGTCCGGTGCGCGGTGAAGCCGGTCTATGTGATTCAATGCCCTGCGCGCTGCTTGGAGCTCAAGTGGCCACGCTCCTGCCTCGGCCAACGTTGCGGCGCACTGCGAGTTTTTGGGAAGGCCTAGGCACACGCGCAGGGACTTGCGGTGCTGAAGCTCGAGTTTCTTCCAGCACGGCTTGCGCACCGTGACGAGCGGCAGCGCATAGAGCACCGCCCCCAAAGCTGCGGTATTGTATAGCCGCAGCACGGCTTGCTGGGAGATGCCGTGGCCTCGAGCGGTGAGCTTGTGCACGGCGGCGGTGATCCTCTTCATCTGCAGACAGGCCTTGGTCGCCGCGGGGTGGAAGGAAAGGCGCCAGTCGATGTCCAGGCCAAGGTACCGCACCGATTTACGCACACGAAATCGTCGGGGGATTTTCGAACGCGGGGCGTCCACAGTGGTGCGTTAGACAGCGGAGCGCTGCGAGTGCCAGGCCAGCGTTGCGCGTGTGCGCGAGCGAATGGTGTGTGCGAGGCGACGGCGACGAAGAGCGTGGCGAGCACGAACAGCGGAGAGCTGGCATGTCAGAAAACCGAGGTGTGACGGGAGACAGCGCTGCGGAGGTCGTGTCATTCAAGCGTGGAGGTGGCAGCCGTCGGACGTTGGGTCCGTGCTGCCGTGGACCTCCCTTGGATCACCGAGAAAATCCTCCTGCGTTCCTTGCAAGCGTGGAGGTAGCAGCCGATGGACTGAGGGTCCGTGCTGTCGAAAGGCACTCTTGGATAGCCTGCATTAAGCCTCCGGCGTTTCGGGACGCCGTCGACTGGTCCTGGCTACGCTACTCCTGCTGCTGCCAAGTTCTTCGGGCTGTTGACGGGAGACCACCGGCGTCTTCGTGCAGTCCTCTCCGCTCCTACTACCACCTGGCTCCCTTCCGCCGCTTCCTTCGACGCAACGCCAGCGACGCGTCGCACTACATCCACCCGCGTCCGCCCTGTGTGCAAGGCATCCCCGCTTCACGTGGGACGCTCAGTACCTGGTGTTACGTTTCGCCTACAACGCGCGGTATAGCCGGCGCGGATGCAACGGACGCCGGGGCTTCGTTCAAAGCGGCGGTCATTTGGACCCGTTCAGTGCTGCCGTAACGCCTCCTGCCAAGCGCGTCCAGGCAGGTTTCAATGCCACGTGTCGTCGTGTGTGCGTGTGTGTGTGTGTGTGCATGTTGGTGCCCACGCTTGTCAAAGCGCGGCAGCCGGGGAGAGGAGCTCCGCCAACTGGGAGGCGAGGAGGTCTGACCGGCGCCGGCCCGGCGGACGCGCATGGCACGTCTGAACATGTCCGCGCGTCGCCGTCTTGTGCGACTCATCCCAAGCCGTTCCTTCTTGCCCTCGACTCCGAGGGTATAAAAGGGCAGCTGCGCCGGACGCCAGAGGGACTTCGATTTCTTCCTTCGAGTAACGTGGTCGCCCTGACCGGCTGCTCTTTTGCGATGCCAGAATAAACAAGTTGTTCTGTTGCCAGTCGACTCATCCTTTGCCGGGACCTTCGGATGTTTCCAGCTTTGCCCCAGGCCGCCAGGCCAACGCTACCCTTGGGGCTTGCAACCCATTTGCAACAACTGGTGGCAGCGGTGGGATCCCGACAACGGAGGCCAGCAGCGAAGATATGCGGTCAACTGTATGCTGAGCAGCACAACGACCATCCGGGAGCAGTGCAACGAGCCCTGTGTGATGACTGGTTGCCTGCAGCGGAACGACTGCGCTGAATTCTTGGCTGCAAGGTTTGGTGAGTGCGGGACTTTCTTCTTCTGAGTTTTGCCAGGCTTTTGTTAGTGTCAGAAACAGAGCTGGTAATTGTGGTTGTCGTTGCTGCCGGGTTAGTTTGCGGCAAGACAATAGTAGGCAGTAGAGAAAGCAGCATTCGGAGCAGCCATGGATTTGAAGTCGTTGCGCAAACCGAAATTGCTGGAGCTTGCAAGAGAGTTGGGTCTGGATGTCTCAGACAACCTCAGAAAACCAGAACTGCTAAGGGCTATTCTTGAGTTGGAGGCTGAGGATGACGAGCTGTCGGAATGCCTTGAGACCATTGAGGAGAGGGAGCAAAAAGAGAAAGACGAGCGCGACCGTAAAGAACAAAAAGAGAAAGACGAGCGCGAACGTAAAGAACAAAAAGAAAAAGAGAAAGACGAGCGCGAACGTAAAGAGCAAAAAGAGGAGCGCGAACGTAAAGAGCAAAAAGAGAAAGAAGAGCGCGACCACGCTTTAGAAATGAAGCGTCTCGAGGTAGAGATGGAACGCGCTCGTAATGGAAGTCAGGCACACGGTGCAGGAGAACGGGTATCGTTCAAAATGACTGACCTGATGCGGCCGTTTAAGCTTGGAGAGGACATTGGTTTGTTCCTGGTTAACTTTGAGCGAACGTGCGAGAAGCAGGGGTTCTCTCGGGAAACGTGGCCACAGCGCTTGCTCACTTTGTTACCCGGCGAGGCGGCCGACGTAGTCGCTCGCTTGAAGAGACAGGAGGCAGAGGATTTCGACCAAGTGAAATCGAGTCTGCTAAAAAAGTACAGGCTGTCAGCGGAGGCGTTCCGTCGGAAGTTTCGGGAAAATGAAAAAGGCAGAAGTGAGTCATATACAGAGTTTGCCTACAAGCTTATGTCAAACATGCAGGAGTGGCTCAAAGAAGAGAAAGCGTTTGGTGACCACGAGAAAATTCTGCAGTGTTTCGGACTGGAACAGTTTTATAGTCGGTTACCTGAGAACGTGCGGTACTGGGTCTTGGATAGGCCAGACGTTAGTACAGTGGCTAAAGCCGCCGAGCTAGCCGAGGAGTTTGTGACGCGTCGGGCTCGCGGAGCTAAGGACGGTCAAAAGGGTGAATTTGGCTCCAAGTCTGAGAGGCCGAAGTTCACACCCATGAGAGCAAGGGGGGACACACGTAGTGCGGATGCGAGTGAAAGCAGTCCGACCGAACGTAAGGAGACGGCGGCAGCCGAAGCCGAACGCAGAAAGCGGTTCGAGAGGAGGCAAGCGCGCGTGTGTTATACGTGCCAGAAGCCGGGTCACTTTTCGGCGCAGTGTCCAGAAACAAAAAGAGAAGTCGTGTGTTTGTCATTATGTAGCACTGACGAGAACATGAAGCTTCTCGAGCCTTACATGCGAGACTTCCTCGTGAACGGGAAAGAGTGCCGAGTGCTTCGTGATTCCGCAGCTACAATGGATGTAGTTCACCCCTCTTACGTAGAACCCGATATGTTCACGGGCGAGTGCGCATGGATAAAGCAAGCCGTGGAAGCTCACAGCGTGTGTCTGCCCGTAGCAAAAGTGCTTATTGAAGGACCTTTCGGAGCAATTGAGACGGAGGCCGCAGTGTCATCTATGCTGCCCCCCCCCCCCCCCCCCCCCAGTACCCGTACCTATTTTCGAACAGGTCCGATCACCTCCTGCGCGAGAAGGGGCTTTTGTTTGGTGAGGCTAGCGTTCAGGCCTTAACCAGATCGAGAGTTCGGGAGCTCGCTGCAAAGGCGGTAGTTGCGGGGCCCACGTTGTCGAACAATGAGAAAGGGTCGGAGGCGCAGCAAGCTGATATTCCGAGCACGTCAGAACTGGATAAAATTGAGCCTGTAGCGTTGAAGGCACCAGGTACTGGAGAGGAAATGCCCAACACGGGCAAGTTAGAAGAGCTTCCGGTCGAGCTTCCGGGACTAGGCTCAGTGACGAACAGGGAAGACACTGATCAGGTCATTAGTGACTTAATCATTAAAGCACCGCTGTCGCCTGAGCAGAAAACCGAACTACACCAACTGTTACAAGAGTTTCAAGGTCAGTTCTCTGAGAGGCCTGGTAGGACTTCTGTCCTTACTCATGATATAGAACTTACCTCCCCAGAGCCAGTACGATCCAAGGCGTACCGGGTGTCACCCCGCCAGCGCGATATTATGGAAGCCGAGGTAAAGAAAATGCTACAGCTCGGTGTTATTGAGGCGGGTGAGAGTGATTATACCTCCCCTTTGATTTTAGTTGAGGTACCGGGCAAGGAACCTCGTCCTTGCGTCGACTACCGCAGGCTTAATTCCATCACTAAGGATCAAATTTATCCGATCCCTAACATCGAGGAGCGCCTTGAGAAAGTTAGTAGCGCTCAGTTTATTTCCACCCTAGATCTTGTCAGGGGTTATTGGCAGGTTCCACTTACAGAAGAGGCTAGTAGGTATGCGGCGTTCATTTCACCAATGGGAACATTCCGTCCTAAAGTTTTGAGTTTTGGTTTGAAGAACGCGCCATACTGCTTTTCAAGCCTCATGGACAAAGTGTTGCGGGGACAGGAAGAATTCGCTTTACCGTATTTAGACGACGTAGCGATATTCTCCGCATCCTGGTCTGAGCATATGGCACACTTGCGGGCAGTGCTAACCCGCCTGCGCGAAGCGGGCTTGACAGTCAAGGCTCCCAAGTGCCAATTAGCACAGGCCGAGGTTGTCTACCTCGGTCACGTGATTGGACAGGGTCGTCGCCGCCCCTCTGAAATAAAGGTGGCCACTGTGCGAGACTTCCCGCAACCGCGCACGAAGACCGATATTCGGTCGTTCTTAGGTGTCGCCGGCTACTATCAGAGGTACATCCCCAGGTACTCCGATATCGCGGCTCCCCTGACGGATGCTCTAAGAAAAACAGAGCCCCAAACAGTCGTCTGGAGCGAGACAAAGGAAAGAGCTTTTAGCGCCTTAAAGAGCGCCCTAACAAGCCAGCCTGTGCTACGATCGCCAGACTACACAAAAGGGTTCGTTGTTCAGTGCGATGCTAGTGAGCGAGGCATGGGCGTTGTACTGTGCCAAAGGGACAATGGAGAAGTGGAACACCCCGTCCTGTATGCTAGTCGTAAGCTGACCTGTCGTGAGCAGGCGTACAGCGCCACCGAGAAAGAGTGTGCGTGTCTCGTGTGGGCCGTTCAGAAATTGTCATGCTACCTAGCCGGCTCGAGGTTTGTCATTGAGACGGATCACTGCCCTCTCCAATGGCTGCAGACCATCTCTCCCAAAAATGGCCGCCTCCTGCGCTGGAGCCTCGCTTTGCAACAATATTCCTTTGAGGTGCGTTACAAAAAGGGGAGTCTCAACGGTAACGCCGATGGCTTAAGTCGAAGCCCCTAACGTAGGAATCCGCCTCACAGTTGTTTGTTACTGATGTTTTCTTCCTGAGGCAGGATTTTTAACATATTGCTTTTGTTTAGTGTTTCAAAGTGATTATGTGCTTTCTAGTGCAATTTTCCAATTTGTGGACGCGTTCTGAGTGCTGCTTGACTACTGTAAGGAACTAGGCAGTAGTATAAAAGGGGAAAGAGCCTGGCAGAGCTTAGTGAAGGTTGTCTCGTGCTTGCTGACTGAGCGGTTGCGTTTCGGCGTAGTTCTAACGCTTGCTGGGAACGAGCACAAAAATGGCAACTCTCCCGAAGTCACTTTGCAGTGTCCTGTGTGATCCTGAACATGAGAACGAGGCCTTCTCTGTGCGCTGCGCTCAAGCAACGTCGAGGGACGACCGGTTTCGATTATGAGCATCATCGAGCGACATCCCTCTGGACAGCGGATGCAGTCCCCTGACCATCAGGATCTCCTTCTCCCGGCGGGGCGGTCTGTTACGTTTCGCCTACAACGCGCGGTATAGCCGGCGCGGATGCAACGGACGCCGGGGCTTCGTTCAAAGCGGCGGTCATTTGGACCCGTTCAGTGCTGCCGTAATGCCTCCTGCCAAGCGCGTACAGGCAGGTTTCAATGCCACGTGTCGTCGTGTGTGCGTGTGTGTGTGTGTGCATGTTGGTGCCCACGCTTGTCAAAGCGCGGCAGCCGGGGAGAGGAGCTCCCCCAACTGGGAGGCGAGGAGGTCTGACCGGCGCCGGCCCGGCGGACGCGCACGTCACGTCTGAACATGTCCGTGCGTCGCCGTCTTGTGCGACTCATCCCAAGCCGTTCCTTCTTGCCCTCGACTCCGAGGGTATAAAAGGGCAGCTGCGCCGGACGCCAGAGGGACTTCGATTTCTTCCTTCGAGTAACGTGGTCGCCCTGACCGGCTGCTCTTTTGCGATGCCAGAATAAACAAGTTGTTCTGTTGCCAGTCGACTCATCCTTTGCCGGGACCTTCGGATGTTTCCAGCTTTGCCCCAGGCCGCCAGGCCAACGCTACCCTTGGGGCTTGCAATCCATTTGCAACACTGGTGAACTCTTACCTTCATTCTGTAGTGTTGTAGGCGTGTTGAGTGTGTGTTTGTCTTTATTTAGTTTCTTATCTGCTCTTTTCCTTTAAATTATAAATACGGCTTCGTTTTGTTTTGTTTCATTTTTTTGTTCTCTTGTTCGAACCTGCACGCGATAGCGTTCCCCTTCGGAAAGCCGGGGGCGCGTTACCAATTCGCGACACACATACAGCCTGGGGATACACTCATAACTCTAAACGTGGAGATAAGATTTACGACACGTTTTTCAAACAGTCGTTTACACTTCTGAACAATTCCTCTAATTATACCCGCCCGCGTGCTCCTCCATCAACTCCGGGATTTACGTGGTGGCTCGGTCCCGGCAGTCCTCACTGGTCTTGCGAAGCAGACACCTGGGGCAGTGATCACTCCCCCATTCTAATTGTCTTTTCCTCAAATACATTACGTAAAATTCGCCGCAAGATTCATGTCACTTCTTGGAACACTCTTCGCACAGATGGTCGCCTCGTCTCAATAACTCCTGCCTCAGCCCCTTCTACGTTCATGCTTGTCTTAACTCAAAGCACAATTTATTCCACTGTCAACGATGACCAACCAAATCCTGACTTTCACCTCCTTAATCTCTGGGCAAGGCGCAAGCAGCTGGCCGTATATGTCACTCAGCATCCGTCAGATCAGAATGCACGAACGGAACTGCATAGAGTCACCGCTAAAGCCCGTCGCTATTCTAAACGCCTTCTGCCCTTGTGGCGTGTATTTCATTCCATGGAACGCAAGCCATCCGTCAAAGACTACGCCGAGAGAATTCGCCTTGCCCTTCGTCTTTCTCCAGATTAATTCGCTTCGCAAGCTGCCCTTCAGCTCTATCCGAATTATGACTGCTCACCTGCACCTGTTCCAGTCAGTCCCAATCATGAGGCAGAGGATAAGATCACATGCCCGTTCACCATGGCTGAGCTTATAGCTGCCATTGAAGACATCCACCCTAACACTGCACCTGGTCATGACGGGGTACCTTATGCCCTATTCCGGAATATGGACGATGAAGCATTGACTTCACTTCTCAGAATTTTTAACGAAATCTGGAGATCCACTGAAATGCCATCCAATTGGAAACATTGTCCAACAAAGAAGGTCCGATAGCAAAGTCCGTAAAATCACAACTCTTGGGGCCCTACGACCGATTTCTCTCAACTATTTGTAAGCTGTATGAAAAACTCCTTGCCACTCGACTCTCCTGGTGGCTCGACCATCATCAGAAATATTCGTCCTCCCAAATTGGTTTCCGACCAGGATACGGAGCTAAGGATGGTCTTGACCGCTTTGCCAACGACGTGATACGTCTCTCACAGTCATCTCATTCGCACAGTCCTAGCAACAGATATCACGAAGGCCTACGAAAACATTCTCCACGCAACCTTTCTCAACACTATGTCATCACTTGGCATGCCCTTGCAGCTATGTCTAGCAATTCATGCTTTTCTTTCACAACGGACATTTGCTATCCGCGTAAATGGTAAACCCACAGGCCGCTTCATTTCTTATCGCGGAGTACCGCAGGGCTGAGTTTTAGACCCAACTATATTTAACATCGCGTTCATTCCTCTGTTACACAGTCTCTCCACCCTTCCTAATGTTGAAGTTCTAGCATATGCAGACGACATCACTCTCTGGTCCACAAACCGCTCAGCTCAGGTGCAGCAAGACTCCCTGTAAAATGCCCTCAATCTTCTTCAGAACTTTCTTGCCATCACTGGCCTCTCCCTCAACCTCTCCAAATCCTGCTATGTACATGTGGGCAATAAAGCTGGCCGCCGCATTTTCAAAGCCACTCCGTTCGTGCTCACTATTGACAATGCACCACTTCCTGAAGTGGAACATACCAATGTTTTGGGCCTGCACGTTCATGCTTCAGCCAAATGCACGGCTTGGTTGTCAGCTATGCGCAAGAGTGCTCTAAACACACTTGGCCTCATCCGCAGAAAAGCCAATCGCTCTGGAGGTTCCTGCTCAGATACAGCTCGCCGACTTGTTCGTGCTGTCTTTCAACCTCGGCTCCTATACCAGGCTCAGTTTCAACAGCTTACGAGACGACAGTGGTCCATACTTGGAGCACACAACCACGAAGCCATGCGAGTCATTACTGGTCTACCCCGAGCAACTCCTATTTGTCAGGTGCAGGCGTATGCGCTGCTCTACACACTGGAAGATTTAGTTACCCAGCGACAAACCAAGAGAGCATGGAAAGTTTCTCTTCGTCCGATGTTCGAGGACTACTGTCACATTACATCAAACAAGCCTGCTCGTCAAAGTCGGAGTTCTCTTCTCCGCCGCTACCAACGGCTTTTTCTACGTAACATGATGGCTGTATCGTTTACACAGATGTCGCCATAACCCCAACCCTCAACTCTGCAGCCGCCGAACCTACTGCACTGACACTTCATCATCTATTCCCTTGGAGCTGCAAGCGATTTTAAATACCATAGCAGTTTTACCTGACGACCCGCCTTATAACCAGGTGCACCTATTTACTCATTCGCAAGAAGCTCTGAAGCATCTAAAGAAAGTCCGTGGTACCCTTCGGGTTTCCCAGGTCATACATGCTGCTTGTCAATCTTACTTGGTGCCTATACTCATCCACCGGGTTCAAGCTCACACAGATGTCCATAGCATCCCATCTGACATGATATCTCGTTTAACGGACGTCCCACAAGCTTCCCCTGCTTATTTGCCACCAGATCCACTTCTGACACATCTAACATCTCCAGCCTCCCTCAGGCAAGCGTATACACGTGCTCTTATTCACCCGTGTACCTACCCCCTTCCCCCAACCGATCACGGGTGGAGGAGGTCCCTCTCAGGCGGCTGCGGGTCGGAGTGGCCCTTACGCCTTCAGTTCGCAACCAGAGGCAAAGAGAAGATTCCTGGGCCGGAAAAATGCCCTCACTGCGAAGCACTCGCTTCCTACACCACTGCCCACTACTTACTGTCGACATGCCCAGGAACTTCACTGGTGCGCGCTCGTGTTCAAGAGGCAGGCCCGTCTTCAAACAATGACTCCAGTTTCCACTTGTGGCTAACGGAAAACATTTACGCCCGAAGATTATGTGACTTTTTATACATAACCGGACTTCATACCTTTTTGTAACGTATTATAACGTTCGTTACTGACATCACATTTTATGCCGTGCGTCAAATATAGCGTCACAAATAAACAAATAAACAAAAATAAATAAGTGAAAGTTTCAGGCCGTTCCCACCTCGGCGAGGGTGTCCTCAACCTCGGGAATTTAGGGAAGAAGAGCGCTCGACAACGAATGCGGTCGAATCAACACACTTTTGATGTTTACGCTTGTAAAAATGTAAATAAACCCAGCCAGCTTTCGCCACCAACTCCTTCGCTCAGCGGCACTGCAGTCCTCTTGGTGGGAACGGGCGTCGACTTGACCGTGGTTCCGTCGAGCCGCGACCCCGAACCCTACAGGCAACAAGGTGAACTTAGCTAACCTTATCTGCAGACCTGATTTCCTGAGGCCCCTGCGCTTGCCTTCTCTTGGAATCCATTGCGATGCCCAAAGAGCCCATCTGTTGTCTTTCGTTCGCATTATATGCCCTAACCACGTCCATTTCCTCTTCTTGACTTCAACTTGACCATTGTTCCCTGTCCGACTCTGCTTTCTTCTTGTGTCGTAACGTCGCACCTATCATTATATTGCCGCCGCGGTGGCTGAGTGGCTATGGCGCTCGGCTGCCGGCCCGAAAGACGCGGGTTCGATCCTGGCCGCGGCGGTCGAAATTCGATGGAGGCGAAATTCTAGAGGCCCGTGTACTGTGCGATGTCAGTGCACGTTAAAGAACCCCAGGTGGTCAAAATTTCCGGAGCCCTTCACTACGGCGTCTCTGATAGCCTGAGTTGCTTTGGGACGTTAAACCCCTATAAACCAAACCAAACCTATCATTATAGTTTGTAATCAGTACTAGTGTCACAATGCGAAAATGACGGATTCCTAAATTCGCTTCTTTCGTTAATGAAAATGTGTTAACGAAAATGGCGGCGTCAGTCTACCCTCGGTATGTGAAGCTTCCACCATTGAAGCTTCCCAATCTACACCACCCATACCGCATTCACCCAACATTATACGCAGATACATGTCCTGGGTGTGGTGAAATTCCCACATTCACGCACATTACATGGACATGCTCAGATAAACCGAACCACTTAAAGCCGCTCAACGCGGCTCAGGAGCAGTGGGAGCGACGCTGGCCAGGGGCACCCTGGAAGACCAGGAGGCGCTAGTCGCCATCGCCGAAGCGTCGGCGGAAACCACTGGAGTCTTGGACTGAGGGATCCACCCACTATCCGCTCCGGTCTCCTTTTTACAATTAAATGTTCATTCTCTCTCTCTTCCACCATTAGAAGCCCCCCCCCCCCCCCCCAACCACCTCCAAATTCGATCCACCTCCGATCCCTGCTGTCCTCAACTAGATTTCAACCCTTTTCTTTAGCGTTCAAGTTCCTGCCCCATAAGTTGGTACTGGCTATATATGCTGTTCTCTATAGGAGTACTGGTAATCTGTTTTTCATGCCCTGGGAGCACCTGCCAAGTGCACTCTATAGCCATTGTCATTCACCTAGCTTTTTCACTCTCATTAAAAATTGCTGGTTGTTCGTTTGAACAATCACTTTAACTCAGTGCGCAGTCACTCTGCTGGTCTCGTTGACGTCGGTGCTGAGGAGGAAAACTGACGACACACTGCGCCTCTTATGCGCAGCACACGGCCAGTGTCATGTGGGCCAAGAGAAGACGTCGCTGTTGTCGCGATTTACCGCAGGTTATCACGGAGCTCTGCGCCACAGATTTCATCAGTTTTAGGTTTACTTTACTGCGCCAGGTTCATAGCATCTAACGGGTTGCGGAGGCTCCAGGATTTGTTTATTTTTAAATTCAGAAATGAATCCAAGGTCTTGCACGTCAGATTTTTGTGGATCCAATTTTGCGACCGAACTTGGACGTAAAACTTTTCCTTTCGCACTGCACAGGTTCATCTTAATCAGAATTCAGGTTCAAGCTTACATGGGTAACAATAAAAACGATGACCAATGTCCGTATCATTGTCGTACACTGGGTGGAGTGTAAGAGCGGAGTGTACGTCGTGTCGTGCACCCCCTACACTTAACCTAACCTACACTCTAACCAGAAAGGTGTAAAAAAGGAGTAAAACTGTCCTCTAGCAGTGCGCTAGAGGGGAGCTTACCCCATTTTTTGCTCCAAAACAGGCGTATTCGTGTTTGGAGTGTATGCATACAGGATAGGCTATTCTCGTTATATCCAGGTGAGCTTTAAAATTAGAGCAAGATAAAGAGGAAGATTGAGCTACTGCGCGCAGTCTCTTGGTTTGCATTTCTGTCGCAGTTGCGTCCAGCGTTCCCCGTGTGTTTCTGCAATTTTTTTCGCGGGCACAGAGGTAGCGTATTACTGTTTATCTGGCCTATTCCAGATGTTGTATAGAAGATTAAATGACTCTTGATGCGAGCTCTATGAGGCGTAGAGCCGCGGAAATAACAAAAAAAAAAGCGCGCCGTCTACATTTCCGTCATCGCTTCCCCGGGAGAACAAGGGCTGCCCATTGTGATCACACCTGCGCCGCAACATTTACGTTCGCGGCGCTTGCCCCCGGCGACATTTGGGATGCTTTCCATCTGCACCGGCGGCGCCGAAAAGGAAACCGGGAGCAGAGATGCACGCGCGGAGCAGCGACTGCCCTTTGAGCGCGGGAGCAGCGCGCGCCGCCGTTTCCGCTTTATTAAAATAGCCCCGTGGCGAAGACGGCCGGCGCGGCGGAAGCGGAAACAGAGAGGGAGGAACCCTGCCACTCCATTTCCGGCCTATTTCTCCCCTTCTCCTTTTCCCTCTTTTCTCTTTTTTTTATTCGCCAGAGCAGTCGATTTGATACGAGCCGAGGCTTCCCCTCGGTCTTTCTGCGGTGAGTTATTACTACAAGTTCACAACAGCCGTATTCCTTGCTCTTAAGAGGAGTACGTAGTGCTGCTGTTCGTTAATCGAAGCTTAACTGTCATTAGGGTATTTTTAACGCGTAATCCGTCGTACATAACCGGAAAATGGTACATCAGCGGTTCGTTGCTCGGGCGCCCTTCTGAAGTATAGTGTAACAAGTTCTTCCGTCTTGGTGTCGTTGATAACTTTTTACGTATGTGACTATGTACGGTGTTCAGTGCATGAATTCTCCTCCCGAGTCTTCCCCGTTATTGTCGTTCAAAAACATGTCTACCCACCGTTCCTGAGCATGGCTGTATTTCCGCCATGCGCTAGCCCGTTTGCGGGAGACACCGCAGCGGTGGCCTGATGCTTTGAGCATCCGCCTCGTATGCGGCAGATGCCGGGTTCAATATCCAGTGCCGCCGGGCGCCCGCAGGTTTCCAAAGGGTACAAGCTTTTCCTTGTGTTGGAGCTCGGTTTCTTTGGGGTAAAATGATTGAAACGTAAGCTTTTGACCCCATCTTGTGTAGACCAAAACACATTGTGACATGGAGCTCTTTGGGCCCTTGCATCATTAAAATCTATCATCATAATAACCATCATCATAAACACCACCACCACCATTGCGACAGGTGGAAACAGTAGAATTAAACGACTAGCGACAAGTATATTCACGGTAAAAGGTCGACCCTAATCAGGCCCTACTTCACAGTGTGTGCGGCAAATAAATTCGGCATTGAAAGAGGTACCTTGAGCGTTTGGCATGAATCAGGAATCACATTCCTAAGATCTGCATGTCTTCGTACGTAAAACCAAGGGCGGAGGTGGTGTGATGATTCTGTTCTAACTCTATTTCATTTTAATTTCTTGCTTTTTTGTAAATGACTCAAGCGATGCAATCTTTGCTATCTGTCAGTCGGCGCGAGGAACGTCAAGGATGGAACAGAATCTAAGAAATATAAGAGTGATGTTATACCAGAGCAGTTCGTAATTGGCGTAGGCGACTTTGGGGATCAGTAATACAACCAAGGAAACGTAAATGCCTATGGGCCTGAAAATAAAAAGGAAAAGAAGAAATAATTGTAAATTGTGTCATTTAACTTCCCGAAGTAACATATGGGCTAATAAAGGCGCCGTAGTCGAGACCTCCGAATTAATTTCGACTGTATTGGGTTCTTTCATGCGCTGACGTCGCACAGCACACTGGCGCTTTTGCGCTTGGCCTCCATCGAAACGCGGCCGGCGTGGCAGGGATTGAACCCGGGTCCTTCGATTCAGTAGCCGAGTGACCTGACTACTGAGCCACCGCGGCGGGTAAAAAAAAGAAAAAGGAAGCAGAAACAGCTGGTGCACGCAGCGTAACTGCGTACTCGGCAGAAAGGGCTGACATCTGTTCAGTGTATGTAATTACACCATTCCATTTCTATTTCACCTAGGCAGTCTTCATAAGCCAAGGCAAATGCACGCCTCCGCTACGCCTGAGGCCATCAACAATTTTGTGTGGCGGAGAACATTAAAAGGAATCGGAGGAAAACAGTCGTAGCACTGTCATCGTCGTCAGCAGCTCAACTAAGTCCACAGCAGTACGAAGGCCTCTTCCGCCGAAGGCATCTTCCACTGATGACCTGCTCCAGCCGCGGCCATCTTACACTCGCAGACTACCTAATCTCATCCACCCACCTGTCCTCAGTAGCTCCGTGGCACGTTTCCCTTATTTTGGAATTCACTCCGTTACCCTAAGCGACCAACGGGGATCTGCTGTCCGCATGGCTTTTGAACTCTAAGAGGCCACTCTAGAAGTTGAAAACCCACTGTAATATAGTTTCCTCCCTCTCTCTCTCTGCCATCTCCTGTACTTCATTTCAGCTGGGGCACCATTAACTCGCACTATACTGGATTTGAGCTGTTAATTAAGCAACATGGTGGGGATTGGACAGAAGTGGGAATAAACTCACCAGGACAAAGAACGAAAAGTGATGATGGTGTGGTGGGCCCCATTTTTCCGGACAGAGGTCTGCCCAACGTGGATTAAGACAGACATTGTGACTCAGCACAATCTTGATGTGGGTTATAGTGCGTCGTATGTGCATCTCTCACGTGCCTTTTTGCGCGCCCCAATACCAATTCATAATTGTGGTTGGCCCGTGTAATTCGTATAAATCTATTTATACAGGTGGTAAAGCGTCAAGCGGCTGTAGTAGGGTGCTTCGATGCGCACGCCGGAGGGCGGGAGGAGGAGGAGGGGGGGGGGGGGGGGGGGGGGGGGGGGGGGGGGTCAGAGTCGAGGCATCCTAAGTTCTATAGTATAGAAACAATGGGTCACCCAGGCTTTTGCGCTCAAGTACGGGGTCGTAACTCTACATGCTACGCTACACTCAGAAAATGCCCTTTTAATGTGGTGCATTATCTTGAACCACGGTACGAGATGCATTAATCTTATATCGATGTGTCAATAAGTGGTGTAAAGCTTTTCGGCAGCATATGTGAGTCCTTAACACATGATAAAACTTTGCTCTTGGAAAACCAGAAATAATTTATTCATTCGGTGAGTGCTTGCAGAGTGATCTTTTCTGCTCAGAGACGCTGGCAAACGCTGAAAATTATCGGCTTCCTTATTGCAGGCAAAACGCCATTCGAGAATGCCATTCTCTTCCTGCTATCAGATTTTGTTCAGTTCAGCCTTGAGCACACCGGGTTAAATGGGCGATTCTTACACTTGTGCAACATCGCTTTCGGAGGTCATTTAGGTGCAGGTATCGAAACATCTGGAGGGCTCGCCTTGCGTGCTAGCTTGCTGCTGGCCTCTTTCGCTTGAAGCATGACCATCCGACATCTCCTTGGATAGCCTCTACCGCGACGCGTCCAAGGCATTCCAGACAGTTTATTCTGGTAACGTGGGTCCCGGATCCGCCCGTCCTAGTTCGCACTGCCCGCGTTCCAGCCGGCGGTTAGACAACGGACTGACAGCGCCACCTCGTGTGACCTCAAGCATACGTCAGCGCGTCGTCGGCCTGCCGCGTCTTTCGAACTACATACTCGACGAACTGCATTGCCGTTACAGTAAAATCTGCAGAAATTTTCTCTATGTTGGGGGCTGAAGTTGAAATCACGGCGAATTCGCAAAATACACGCAATTACCTCAACCAGTAGCATTGTTTCTGATACGTTCCGACTGGGTGGATATAGCTGCTGCAGGCACTCAATATGTTAACGACGAACACAGCTGACGTTTGCGCAAATTTATTTACACTGAAGTGCATTTCCATGCTCGCACACGATCACGCAGTCGTCTTCTAAAACTGTTCGTCCTTAACGTAACCGAACAAGGTCAGTTTGCTGAAGTACTGTCGCTAATGCGTTCCCTTTATGACTTCTCCTGAAATGTATAAGGCTTTCTGTTTCCAATAAATTACTATAACGTCTGTAGGAAATGGGAGCATACGTATACTACGGAAAATTGTTTTTCTTCTTCCTGTACCTCTGAGCAGCAGTTGTGCAGCCTTCCATTAGACGTCTAGCATGTAAGTGGAAGAGATAAATTTCGATGGCGTTTCTTTAGATAAAACATCAGTTAAGCTGAGAACAAGCAGCTCTTGTATCTTTTTTTTTCTCTTAATTTCTTACACGTCTGAGGAACAAACAAAAAAAACCTGCTATACTTTGTAGCCCTCCAAAATCGTTTGTTCTATTTTTTTATTTTTGAAGAAACAAAACACGACAGTTTAAGTTATGCTTCCGCCAAAAGTCTAATCGTCGATCTTTTTCTTGTAAATACTTTGACTTACTTTACACTCGGGCTTGCGTCCCATCACAGTAGATTTTATGCACTTCTTCATATTCAGATTTATAAGAGAAAGAGGTTAACTTTCCTGCCTTACAGTAATTCTAATGCAGGTTATGCTGCACCCACCAGCTTTAAAGCTTAGCGGAGAAGCTGCAGTGAGCAATCAGAAACGCATTGGAGACTGTAGGAGAAAATGAAAGCATGATGGCGCTGGTTACACGTACTCGGATTATGACATTAGAACGATGGCAGCCAAATTCATGAGCATTAGCAATTGCTACACACTGGCGTTTGGTTTCGCCCGCACCATTGCAGGGGCTGATTTATGGGCACCTCTTGGAGGGGTCAGTTGAGGTGGGCACTTCTGTTTGAGCAATCCATCTGTGGGTCTCTCAGTGCCCAAAAAAACGGGATTTCCCATGCGTAACATTCGTATGCATGACAGGAAAAAACAGTGCGTGGAGACGGGACAGGAAAGAGACGATGCACATAGAGCGCTGTATGATTCGTTAATGCCAGCTAGCCAAACTAACCTACTAGACCAACTCCAGAGAGTTATTAATATGCGTAGCTTGAAGATATATGCACGTGAGGGTAATGGGAACAGTTTGCTTCTGGGAAAATCGGTGTGTTAGAACCGTTAAATCTACTGGTAGTAGCGCTTGTTCAAATGTGTTCGCCATGTGCCATGCATGTTGCTACGAACGGACACTTTCAGTCCATTTGGGTACGGTATATCCCAGCCGTCTATAGCAAAATTGGTCTCCATTCAGAAAGGCAGTTATGGTGCATGCGGCCACTTTTTCACTAACCATTTAACTCCCAAGGAGAGCTGTACACAAATTGTAGCAATGTCTTTAATCACGGTTAACACTTATCCAGCCCGATCCTGGTTCGCTCTCACGGCAAACACAACGTAAATTCGTCAATCGTTAATTTTTTCTTTACTCAGCAGGAAGCTGAAGTCGATTAAAAAAATATACTCTCATCTTTGGCGCTCCTCTATTCTATCAAAGATGGGGCGGCGCTTCTAGGAAACGAGCTGTTTTCTGGAGCACTTTTGATAGTGGCGCTGGTGTCGACATCAGGTTTGTTTGCAAGAGTGAATCGGCCACGATCCTTCGAGAACGAAACAGGCTCACGTGACGACCAAAGTAATCACAAAGACGTGTACGTCTTTGGCAGCGCGCACAAAATTGAAATTCCCCACCAAAGCTTTCCATCGTTTTCTTTTTAATCGGTGACTGAAATTCTGCTCGCAGCATCTGCAGAGAAACATATTGCCGGCTGAACGAAGATTTTTGTTTATTAATACAACCTCGTCGACCGTACCGCAGAAAACACGAACTATCGAACGATTCGCATTTCGCTGCTTGGAATCCTTTATAAAGACAGGTATGCCGTAAACAAGTGACAGTTGTGTCACTAATTTTGGTAAAGAATCGTCGGCAGACCGCACATTGAAATCCATTGGTGGGCGAACGAAGTTCCGTGATGTCGGTGTTTGCAAAAGCGATGAGCAGGAACTTTTTTGAACCATTGATGCACTTCTTTCATTTGAAAAGCACGAAGGCAGTGAACGAAGCAATTCACCATGCAGACCCCGAGGGTTTAGACACGGCGCCTTGTGCTTGCCGAGACGCATATGAGGCCTTCCTTGCGACCTCTGCGCCAAGGCAGGACGTGTAAATCGACAAGGGTCTCCTGTACATAGGGAGCAAGAACGGCGTGGCATCAATATGTGCCAATAAAACGTGCATGGTTTGCTGTACAATTCTTCATGCTGTGCAGATCACCGCTATTGCGCTTACTATTTTACGCTCTATGCTGGAAAGCGGACGAAGGTTTTGGCCGGCGAAGAATAGCGATGGAAACTATGGTTATAATAGAGTTCGTGTAGCCCTTTCTTGACTTTGTCAGCCATAACTACTGCGACTCCTCTGACCCAGCTTACCCTTGTCAAACAAACAAACAAACAAACAAACAAACAAACAAACAAAAAAAGCTGACACCTATGGAGCAAGTCATTATTGGAGAAAAGAGATGGCTAAGTTCAGCTTCAAGAAAAGTGAAGTCATCTTTCAACACACGAAATGTCGCACTATGCAACGGAGAGACAGGAAGCTCATTACATTTCGGAGCACCATTCACTGGTTTAAAATGCAAAATGCCAATTAGAAGAGCGTGTTAGTGGCAAACACCACAATTGCTGTATAGGCTACTATACAATACAACGCTTGGCGTCAACCGCTAGGCTCAGATCTTATGCATCCGTCACCACTTATAGAGCGAAAGATATACGACAAGACACTGTTCCGCCAACTTAACATTTCCGTCTCCATTGCCTTTTGTTGAATGAAAAAGTGAGGTGACGCACCTAGCCACGTGTGTTTTCACGGCCCACTTGTAGAATTATTGCTTTAGCGCTATCTTGGCAGCGAGGTTCAAGAAGGACCGGGGCCACGGGCACGACTGCGCCCTTACGGGACTCAAGGAAGGTCACTTCGTAAGAAAACTCCTATCAGCTCTAAAACTGTAATAACTGTTGGCAGGTGGCTTGTGCGCATGGTGCACACTTAGTAGTAGCGGTTTATTAAAAAATAATAATAAAAAAACGGAAGGAAAAGAATGTTGACGGCTGCGGCAATTGCTATCTAATATCTTGAGCACTCGAGCTGCAGCCGGCGGAGGTGCACGAGAAAGGGAGAGGATAGCGAGGGGAAGTATAGAGGGGAGCGATAGCAAGAAAGGACAGGGGAGAGATGCATACTTGCGCATGCTGTCAAATCCGGAAAGAATTAAGGCACGTAAAGGAAAGAGGATTTAACGCAATATTTCCGACTTGGACTTTGTGCAACCCTACGCTATGAAATCTGTGACACAAAAGTTATGGTGTTGGCTGTGGAGGTAGTGTTGGTAGCAGTACCAGTAGCAGTTGGTGTTATTGAACCGTTTAACCAGCGCAAAAAAAAAAGAAGAAAAGTTGTGTCTCTATCACCCTTTTCCAACCAGGATAGCCTCTGGAAAACCGAAGCCTTTATCCGCTCCTGACCGTAGCTTCAGCTTTTTAATCAAATGGTACCGTATTAACGATCCCAATCTGCTGGCCTGCGTATCTCGTTCGCACTTTTACGCTCGCCTCGCCTCCAGTGGCGTGAACTACAAAAGTGGAGCTGAGCTGCCAGCTGCACGCAGACCCGGCACGAGCTTTGTTACGCTTCGGCGATTGCTACTCTTGAGCAGCGTCTTTTCTACATGCTAAGCGCTCGCTATGACTGCGTCTAAATTCCTGCGCGTTCTCCTAAGGACGCAAATTTCAGCGATCGGGTTTCGTCCTCCCTTCCCGACCTAAACGAGGGGCTCGTCTCCTTCCGAGCCTCGTCCCCTCGTGCCGGGTCTCCGTGCTAGCGGTCGTTAGTAGCGCGTGGGTCATTAGCTGCGAGCGCGCCCATCGTCTTCGCCTCCCCCTCGACTTGCGTCTCGCGTTCTACGCCTCTGCTCGTCCACGAGCTCCGGCGTTGTTTACGACGTCGGGACCAAAGGACGCCCTCGCACGCCCGTGTCCCGGATCCCGGAGCCATTCAGGCGGTCACGGATCGCATGGATGCCCGAACTGAGCGGGACAAAGGCAGGGCGGCGCGCCTCTTCAAGGCTGGGTTGGGCAAAGAGCGGGCGAAGGAGAGGGAGGGGTTTTGCTTGCGGCGACGCCAGCGCACCGCTTCATTTGTTTCTCGGCGCTGGCCTTTCGCTAGGAGAATGCGGGCGTCTTCTCGTCAAGCCTCCCCCCCCACCCCCTCCTCACTCCCCCCCACCCCCGCTTCCTTCTGCGCATACTCACCTCCACCCTTTGCGCACACTGGCACGCAATGAGAAGCGCGAGCTTTCTATTCTTTGTTTTGTCAGTTTTTCACTGGGTTCATTCCGTGATGTCTCCTTGCTGTAAATGAGCACCGGAGTGCTCGGTGTGGCCTTGCGCGTATACACTTCGCGGCTTCCTATCTTCTCCGGTGCATTCCCTTTTTTTTTTTTTCGTTGAAAAGGGACGTCGAAAGACGCAGCGCTGGCCGCTTCGCCGGCAGAAGGCGCGCAAGGGGTGGGTGTGCCTTGGTTTGCGTAACCACCCGCCACGCACACGGTCAGTTGAGTTCGGTTCTTGTGAATATTTTTTTTCTTTGTTGCCTTCATACAAAAATCAGTGAACGTGATAAAGACGAAAAAGCGAACCATTAAGAAATCAGACTACTGCGGGCCATTTCTTCGCCCTTGTGGACAGCGAAAGTTCGGGAATAACTTATTTCATCAACCGTGCACTCTAAACAAAAATAAGCCTATATGAAAGTAAAAAGCGAGTAGGCTGTCCTCGATCGCACTCCCTTTCACATCTCATAAAAAGGATGTGCGCTAAAGGGCAGTTTACTCCATTTTTGCTCCTTTCTGTTTAGAGTGTAAGTAAATAGAATAAAATTCACGTGCACTAAACGAGCAACAGCAATACGATACTGTTTAAGGCTTAATCTCACAAACTATTAACTTTGCTTTATATTATTTCGTTTTGTTTTATTACCTTGAAGACCTGTTTCGGGATATTACATGAGGGGTTGGTTGCATATCATGGGTGAGATTACAATTATTGAACACTCGTCGCAAACGTCGATGGGCAGGTGATGGCAGCAATGACGTGGGGAAGGCCGTTCCAGATGATAGCTGTTCGGGGAAAAAATGAGCCAGCAAACGTAGCGGTTCTAGTGAGCCGTCGAGCAACATAAAATGGATGCATAGTGCGGTGGGGTATGCGTGAAGGTGGTGCTAGGTATGCGGGATGATTAAGCGAACGGTGGAATATCTTATGAAACGGGCAAAGGCTTGCTATATAACGACGAGTGCTTAAGTTTAAAAGTTTGGACTGAAGTTTTAATGCTGTTACGCTAGTATTGAAAGAGTAATCAGAGTGAATGAATCTTACAGCGCGATTTTGCAAAGCTTCAAGGGCGTTAGCTAGACAAGTTTGATGAGGATGCCATATAGGAGAAGCATATTCTAGCCTAGACCGGATGAACGACTTATAGGCGAGTAGTTTCACGTGCGGTGGAGCATGATGTAGATGACGTTTCAGAAATCCATGAGATCGGTTTGCTGATGATATGACGTTAGTGATATGGGTGCGCCAGGAAAGATCACTGCTTAAGGTTACGCCAAGGTATTTATAAGATTGTGCAAGTTCGATAGCAGAATTCACAACAGCGTAGTTAAAAACGAAGGGCTGTTGGCGGCGTTGGAAGAAGACAAGTTTGCATTTTTGAGCATTTAGCTTCATGAGCCATTCGTCGCATCAACACCAGCGATGAACGTGATTAAGATCATTTTTAAGAGCTGCTTGATGGGATATGTTGGTTATTGTGCGATAGATGACACAATTGTCGGCAAACATGCGAACGTTATATGTTAGATGCATTGGTAAGTCGTTAATATAGATTAGAAACAGCAGTGGACCAAGGACAGAGCCTCGTGGGACGCCTGATGTTACTGCGAGGGAGGCAGAATTTTGGTTGTTAACAAAAACAAACTGGGAGCGGGTTGTTAGATATTCCTTGATCCAAGGAAGAATGTTAGGATGTAAACTTAGCTGTTTTAACCTTAGTAGCAAACGCGCCTGAGGTACGGTGTCAAAGGCTTTTGCAAAATCTAAAACAAAATGGCATCAGTTTGGATATTACGATCAAGATTAGTATCCAGATCATGAACGAAAAGTGCGAGCTTGGTTTCGCAAGAAAAGTCCCTGCGGAAGCCATGCTGTGAAGGATGAAAAAACTTGTTACTATCAAGATGGTTCATAATTTGGGAGTAAATGATATGTGAAGAACTGTGCCATATGTTTATGCATGCCTCGTTATTAACAATCTACTCATCGTAGAATTCACTGCTAACCGGAATGTCCCGAAACTAGTGTTACCGGTCATAATGAATCGCTGCCTCTCAGCGCCATTACAGGCCACTTGGTCCACGTGTAGCGAACAAAATGATGGCTGCCTTAGCTGCTCGCATGTAGCTGCAGTACGTGCTTGAACGTTGTCGGTGCTATAAAATGAAGGCGTACCATATCTCCTATCACACTTGCAAGATTTCCGCGATTTAATCTATTCATGAGTAAGCACTTCTACACGAGCGCACGGTGTTCCATGAGGCGTCGAGCTCACTGCGTGCTCTCTAATTCAATTCTGCGCTGCCAGAGGAAATGCAACAACACAGCACGGACAAGCTCGTTATACTTGGCTCGTTTCGCCCATTGTTTCTTTTTCTTCAATTTCTAGAGCCTTCTTCTGAACACCACTCAAGCGGCTCGCTCTGCTTGCCTAACAGGTGACCTTTAGCGCTAGATGGTTCGCGGACGTTGACGTCAGGGGCTAAACTAATCGAAACGGCGTCTGGTCGTAGCTAGACGAGAGCTCTTGAACTCTGCACCTTATTTTGTTTTTCTGGAGACGGGAAGAGAGAAGAATCGTTTTACGCTTCCCTATCGCGCTCAAATAACGGGATAAGCGGGGAAGAAGAAGCGTTGAGGATGAAAAGGAGGAAGCAGGAACGAATGGGAGGCTCGGGATCGCGTTCCCTCGCGGCTCATCGAGCGATTTGCGCCTCCCTTCCGCGTCGCGTTTCGGCGTCTCGCGAGGCTTTGCTGCGTCCCATTTTCGCCTGGCGTGGAGGCGTCCGGGTCAACAGCGCGTGCGTGCTACTATAGTTGGCAGGGGCCGGGCTAACATAACGGATAAATTCCAGTTATATTCCATTTCCATTCTTTTTCGCTGCTGTTATCTCAAGCAGCGCCACGGCCCCGCTAAAAAGAAGGTGGAATAGAATCGAATGCAAGGAATCTTTATATTATGCTGGTCCTTGTTAAAGTGGCGTAATGTATTAATTGTTTCCCCCCTCCGATTCTTTTCCTCTCGATGATAGCATACGAGAGCAAAACAGGAGCTGGAAGGAATGAACAAATATATTTATTAAACAAAACGATGTACTGCGTCCAGTTTGGGGAAATGAAGGATTGAAAAGTAAGTCGTTTGAGTTTGAACTATTCTTGTTTTTTTTTGTGTCCATATGCTACGAGGTGGAGATCAGAGAGGTGTTATCTTATTACTGTCCAGAAATTCGCTCTGGCTTTAGGCGTGGCCACTGCACCCAGCTGCCAATGGGGAGGAGGCGAGGATTCTTTCGCTAGACGCGTGATCGCACCAAGAAGTAAAAGTGCAGTACTTGTAGGCTTTCAAGTAATAAGACTAGGAGGGAAATTAAGGTGTATTTTTAAGGCCAGTTGTAAGCGAGTCCTTTTCGAGCTCCTCTCGGTGCCTTTATTAATAATCTTTTTCCATAACCTTCTCACTCAAGCAGCAAGGCACGTTATAACAAACAGTAGCCACAGTAAATAGGGCGGCTCTGATATTTCACATTAGCAGCCCGTCTACCTGAGGGCTCGTTGTGTAGAATGTAGATTTGATTAGGACTTAATCGTATTAATGCATTTAAAGTGCTGAGTGGCCCACTGAAGTATTAAACAGCAAGTCAAAATACTGCGAAAAGGGTACGAGCACCAGTCTTGTTCGCTTTGGTACCTAGCGTAATTCTCTGCCTATGTTCATGGAATCTACATTAACACCAATAATAGTGAGTCAGCGATACTACGACCGCGCATATGGTTGAGATATCGTCCTTTTTTTTTTCTTTTGGTAGAAGAAAACGGTGCTCAGACAAGAAGAAACTTCGTTTAAAAAAAAAGTGCACAGGACGATGCGCTGGCTAGCAACCGCATATTTATATAAAGCCTGGAACCGCCAGCAATATCAGGGACAGGACGGCAAAACAACAAATCGCGTAATCGCTTTTTTTTCTTTCTTTTTTCTCCGCTAGTTCCATCGATGCTTCCTCCTCTCTCTTTGGGCCGTCTGGCCGAAAAGCGTCCGCGCGACGCTCCTTGGGCCCTTCTGCCACGGCCCCGCGTCTAACGACGTCACTGAAGGGGGCCGCAACCGTTCTGCTCTCGCGCTAGCGTCGCGAGCGTCATCGCTGACGTCAAGGCCGGCTCGGTCGACAACGGCGGGCGCGAATTCGGCCCGCGTTCCCGAAAAAGAGGGCGCGGGAAGGGTCTGATCGCCGCTTTGTGGCCCCCAGTGTCGTGCGTGTGTTTGTGAGCGCTCGCTTATTACCGCTCAGGCGGTGCGCACGGCATCTGGCTCAGGGTCGGGCCCTGTCCCAAATATCGAACGTCCACTGGCCGTCTGCCGAGCTTGGTTCACGCGATGGGAAGGCGTCCGTCTTGCTTTTGCGCACTGCGATGCACTTCCCCTGCCATTTAACAAAAGCACGAAATGTCTTCCAGTTGCTGATCTCTGCGAGAGCCCGCCGAAAGCCAAAGAAAGCCGGCCGCACCCGAAATAGTCCGGCACGAAAATTCCTTTGCACGCCCCAGGTCGAACGGGTAAAAAAAAAATTTGGAAGCGCGCTTCCGACGAAATGGAGGATGCGTGAAGGCCTTCTCGAAGCGACAGCAGAACCTGAGTAAAACGAACGTTCGTGCATTGTTAACTATACATATATTTTTTCGACGCCACCCCGGGCGCGTATTAAGACGAGGTGCCAGTGCCGGAACTCTGAAACTACCATACTCGAAGCCGCCTGCGGGTGAACTCAGCCAGCACTAATCTGTGTTCAGAACACCTGATGCCAAATGGGGACGCGGTCGGAAACTGTTTCAAGTGTAAAAGGGAAGATGATCGGCAGCTGGAACGGAGGAGCTAACGCGCGCCAAGACAGCTTTTGGGACGTCTGACGGGCTGCACGAATTCAACGTCATGCCCTTCTGACTATGTAATGCTCCTGCCACTTTTGAGCGCATGATGGATACCATATTGCGCGGCCTCAAATGGAAAACATGTGCGAGTTATTTGCTTAAGCTAGAAAAACGAATAGGCATGCAGCTGATGCTTTCGAAAATGGTATGTGGCATTCAACAAGAAAAAATTCTGCAAATTGAACTTGAAAGCACTGATTGTGTTCTTTAGCCTGCAGCGTAAACGTCCTGTGAATCTGTCAAACATGAATATGGTCACAATATTTATTTCTCAGCTGAAATGTAACGCGCATCCTGGCGCCGCGTTACATGAAAAAGGTTTTACCGATGCTCAAACAGCCGAGTCGCTGTCAACACCACGTACTCAACTTGTAGTGCAAGAAAGCCATAGTGCGGAGAGGAGTGATATATCGAACCATGAATTTTCTAATACTAACTCGCCAAAGCAACATTATAGGTTATGAAGCCCGATGTGTCAGTAAGCACTCACAAACAGATTCATAACTCGATGCGCCAGTACACTTCGTGCTGATTACTTTCGCACAGTGACGGGTGTCCCGCTCGCTTTATCGATGTTCTTTGCAAGGTCGTCACACTGCGGAAATGACGCCGAAGGTGCCCCAATGCCCCCCAGAACGTTTAGTACGCGTTTTCAGTTCTAGTCTTACTTAAAAAAAAAAGAAGACGTGCAGCCTGGTTAAAGAGGTTGTATAAAAACACACACAAAAAAAAAACATATCACATCCGTGCAGCTTCTTTGATACGAGCAATTTAACAGCTCTTCGAGAATTATTGAAAAGTCGATAATGAATGGTGAGAGAGATATGATACAGGTAGACGATAATGAATGGTGAGAGAGATATGATACAGGTAGACATTTCCCACAGATAAAGAGAGGCATGTGCATGGCGCAAAAGAGAAAAATCATGCACAGGTTTAATCAATATGAAGGAAGCACTTTGTCAGGAATGCATTCAGTGATAACTTCCCCATGCGTGAGCGACAATCACCCTTCTTGTAATTTTTGGAGTAATTTTCCTTTAAACTGCTGATTCCTTTAACAGATTTTCAAGTTATAATATACACAAATTTGAAAACAAATTTTGTTCTTGACTGTGAGCTAAGAGTGCCCTTTCGTTATGCACGGGCCTTTACGTAGATAAATATACGGAAAGAACGCAATCGCGCGTGACTCTGCCTCACTACCACCGCCAGGCGTCAGCCACAACAACGGGCAGCCATATGTGGTGCATATACGTTTGACCGCCACTCGAGTTTAGCAAGATTACTGGTAAGATACCCTTTGGCTTGGTCTTGCAGAGCTTACTTTGCGGACGGCGAACTCAAAAGGACAATCAAGAAGTTATCTCTTTAAGAGCACGCGCAGAACGCGCGCGGTTGCGACCGCCAGAAGTCCCAGTCGGGCATTACTTCCTCAGTCTCTGTGAGTATCTATTTACATCTCCTGCGACGTCTGCACGAAGGATAATAGCCGCGAAGGAGGGCGATGAACTCGCTGTTGCAGATGCAGGTCACACTGGTCAGCAGCTTCGTGCCCCTGAGTCCTAATGGCGAGTTGGTCTTGCCGCACATTAATAGCGCTGTCTGGCACAGTGGCGTCAGGCAGCCTTGTTCCTTGTTATTCTTTATGTGGTCCGGAAAAATTACTCTGAGGAGTCAGGAGGGGGGGGGGGGGGGATGCAGGTTGTTATACGATCTACACTGTATTAGCGTTGAATCTTGGTTCTGCATATAAAGGCACCATAAACATTAATATAAAAATGCAACCGATTTCTCAGCAGCTAATGCATTTTCGCGAGTTAAAAATTCCACACGCTTATGTTTCTCCAGAATCATCTCAGCTGCATCCTGGACAAACTTATTCCCTTGATTGTTTTGTTTTCCTCTATATAGGGCTTTAAGACTTCACTTTCGCGGATTTTGTCGACTACTTTAAAGTTCCTGATTATCTTAACATTTGTTCCTGCCACATAGTTCCTGCATTGACTGTTATCACGGCACTGCAAAAATCGCGGGTAGGGAAATCACATAGTTGAATAAGATTTGATAGGTCTGCTTGAGCAGATGGGGACTTTTTAGGCGTTGTTATTTTATCACCCATTTAAAGGGGGCAAAGGGAGTGGGAAGCTGAGCTCCAGGACCCGGACCGCTTGTGCATTCATTATAGAACGAGTAGGTTTCCGGCGGTAATAATAATAATAATAATAATAATAATAATAATAATAATAATAATAATAATAATAATAATAATAATAATAATAATAATAATAATAATAATAATAATAATAATAATAATTGGTTTTTGGGGAAAGGAAATGGCGCAGTATCTGTCTCATATATCGTTGGACACCTGAACCACGCCGTAAGGGAAGGGATAAAGGAGGGAGTGAAAGAAGAAAGGAAGAAAGAGGTGCCGTAGTGGAAGGCTCCGGAATAATTTCGCACGCGGGGATCTTTAACGTGCACTGACATCGCACAGCACACGGGCGCCTTAGCGTTTTTCCTCCATAAAAACGCAGCCGCCGCGGTCGGGTTCGAACCCGGGAACTCCGGATCAGTAGTACCCGCCGCGGTGGCTCAGTGGTTAGGGCGCTCGACTACTGATCCGGAGTTCCCGGGTTCGAACCCGACCGCGGCGGCTGCGTTTTTATAGAGGGAAAACGCCAAGGCGCCCGTGTGCTGTGCGATGTCAGTGCACGTTAAAGATCCCCAGGTGGTCGGAATTATCCCGGAGCCCTCCACTACGGCACCTCCTTCTTCCTTTCTTCTTTCACTCCCTCCTTTATCCCTTTTCTTAAGGCGCGGTTCAGGTGTCCAACGATATATGAGACAGATACTGCGCCATTTCCTTTCCTCAAAAACCAATTATAATATATAATAATAATCAGTAGTCGAGCGCCCTAACCACTGAGCCACCGCGGCGTGTTATTCCGGCGGTAGCAGGACTCGAAAAAAGTGTACCTCCCAAAACAAGACGGTTGCTGCATTTCTGTGATGTAACGTTTCTGAAAATTAGATTATGTCGCTCATAGACAACACTGGTGCACAAGCATGACGAGTATCATCCCCTATCGCTATCATCATCTTCTTCACCGTGATGATGATCACTGTCGTGGTCCTCGTTCCTAATGCTAATGTCCCCTAGACAACCTACTTTCTGCACCACCCAGGCGCACGGCTCCTCCTCGTCTCCACCAGACGCATTCATCGGCGGCCGATGGCGCATTTGATATTCCGCGGAGCACAGCAGTCCGTGCGTGCACAGCTCCGCGCACGAATGAGCAGCGCCGTTCTCTCAAGGCGGGCGAAGCGATCAGCGGGGAGACCAAAGGGGGGGCAAGAAGAGTGGAGAGTCCTGAAATTGTCTGCCATGGGCGGCTGAGCCGCTCTCGCCTTCTCTCAGCCTGCGCTTGTTTTCTTTGGCAAAGCCGCCGCCGCGGCCCCCGTCGGAGACGAAGAAGCGCTGTTCGTGCGTGAGCAAAAAAGGCTGGGGATCCCACGGCGCGCCCTCTTCCCCGCCGAGCTAATGGCGGCCGCTGCGCTAATAGGACACGTGCGCATGGCATGCCCCGGGTCCCGCGTCTGACAGCGGCTCCTACGCTCCGCTGGTAAAAGCGTGCAGCGCAACCAAAGCTACACGTGGCGTCAGTCGGTCAGGCGAGCCTTTGAGAATTCCGAAACATACACTACGGGGCGCACGCATTTCTACGTTGTTTGTTCACCGGAAGCAGAGCTGTTGACAGCGCTCAGGCACAAGGTGAAACCGAATTGGCTTGTTGAGTCTGTCGGGAGACGAACACGCTGTGTATGAACTGTACAAACTTGGCACCACTCTCAGCTCTGCACAGGCGACCGTCTCGAAGCACTTCCTAGGGTTTCTCCAAGCTGCTGCGCGGTGTGACAAAGAAGCTGGGCGAGACGAGAAAAGGGAGGAAGGGTGCGGTGGGGCTTAGTGGAGCAGAGAAAGCAGGAGCCAGAAGGCAACGAAAATGCACAAAAATGCGCGACAGAGATGTTGCCGATAACATGTTGTAACGGTACCATATCTTGGTACACGTAAGAGTAACGACACACCCATCAACGATTACTCCGACTTCCAAGCTCCGATCACAAGGTTGCGCTCCGAGTCCGTAGACCGCAATACAAACTGCCCCACGAGGACACCTCACAGCAGACACTGTCCTCCGAGTCTGTAGTGACCGAAACCTTGCCCTGATCAGCACCCCCGATGCCAGTGTCGCGTAGCGAGCTTCGCAGGTTTCGTGCGCCAGTTTTTGCAACAAGCTGAATGTGTTCTTCTCCCCGCGGTGCGACTGTTGTTGTCTTTGTGCTCGCTGCTGTGCGGGGAGCCATTAGAGGGGCTCACACCCCGACATTTGGCAGAGCCGTTTTCTCTCTGGCTCTTTGTGTGTGAGCAGGCGTTGTGCGGCCCCCTCCCCGGCTTTGTTCGAATGCTTAGTTAGAGTGAAACGCACCGAGACGCACGGTTAGCTGCCTGCGGGGGGACAATTTCTTCCAAGGCCGTGTCCGAGACACCAGAGCGGGCGCGCGGACCCCTCGTGGTTTCCAGGAGAGTCGCGCGAAGTGATTGCTTCGGGCAGCAGACTGCCCGGCGGACCAGATGCGTCGGAGACGAGCCGCGAGGGCTGAGAGAGAGGAATGGCTGCGGCCCTGCTGCTCGGGACCTCTGCTCGGAGGATGTTGCGCGCCCCTTGGCATGACTGACGGCGTTATTATTTACTGTTAGACCTTTTGTATCAGTTTGTTGAGTTTAAATGATGTTTTGCACCCATTTTAAATAAACCAAGTTAATTCATGCTACCCATCGGCACCTGCTGGTCAACTTCTTCGAGGTGGCGGAGCGACCATTCCGTCCCGACGTTAAGCTTCGTTACAAGTGGTGGAGGTTGCGGGGTAGCGACGACCCCGCTCTACTGGAAATGCGCCCCAACCTTAGAAGTGAGCCAAGCCAGACGTTAGCAGACTTCGCTACAATGACGAGCCCTCAACCGAGACCGTCCATCGCCCCGCCGGTATTAAAGGGAATCCCGGAGGAGTCCGCTGCTGAATGGGTGACCTGCTACGAACACGTCGCATCTTTGAACTGCTGGGACAGCGACACTAAGGTAAAGTTCTTTTACCTTGCTCTTGACGGGGACGCGAAGAAGTGGTACACAACGCAACTACTTACCGGTGCGCCAAGTTCGTGGAGTGATTGGGCGGCGAAGCTCAAGGCCTGCTTCAGCAGCCGCCACGCTGCGGAGATCGCCCATCTCCGGCTACAGAATCGAATGCAGCTTCCTACAGAATCCGCAGAGATGTACTTCTATGATGTGATGCAGCTGTGCGCTAGGGTCGACCCAAAGATGCCGGAAGTTGACCGATTGCGTCATTTGCTGCGGGGCCTCCAACCAGCGACTATGGAGAAAATGATAATTTCCAACCCGACCACCTGCGCAGACTTCTTACAAATACTGCAGCGTCTCAGTCAGGCCACGCTGATGGGCCTTGCTTCTCGGCTGCTGCCGACCCCAGCGAGCACCACCTACCTGCCAACAGGTGCCTGGAATTCGAACATCCATGCAACACCCAGCAGCGCTACCACCGAGCCTGTTCCTGCGCCTGGGCAGCCCCACCTACTTCCCACCTGCACTGCTGCATCCTACCGTCAGCAACAAAGACTCGAAGGTGAGCAAGATTTCAAGGCGATCGCCGCATCCCTTGAGTCATTATCCGGGTGTCTCAAGGCAATTGAAGAAGAAATATTTCGCAACCGTGTGCCATGGCCGCCGAGAACGATGCGTGCCGACGACGGACGACTGCGATGCCACTACTGCAACCGAAACGGCCACATTTCTCGACAGTGTCGCCAGCGATGGAGAGACGAGGACCGCGAGCAAAGAAATGTACGCGACGAGCAAGCTGCCAACTTGGGAAACGGGAACGGCAGGGCCTAGGTGGTCAGCCATGCCGACCTGTGGGCGTGATGAGCGAGAACCAGCTCCTCACAGTGCAAGTCGAGGCAAATAGCTCGAAGGCCACCCTTATCACTGACACAGGCGCTTCCGTAAACATAATGTCTTCTAAATTCGCTACTAAAATTTGTTCAGAAGTCAAACCAACTGAGAGCACCGCCTTCGTCAAAGGAATCGGCGGAGACTTGTTGTCACCGGCGGGAGAAACAGAAGTACTACTCCAATTCGGATCAGCCAAATTCAGCGTAAAATTCATCGTTCTCAAGGACTGCCCGTACGAATTGTTGGGTGGGCTCCCATTTTGCCGGCAGGCGAACTTGCTCATTGACTTTCGCCAAAAAGAACTAAGGATCGGGAGCGACGTATACCGGCTGCAACTCGACGCTGGCGTGCAATCGCAGACAAACATCGTCACGGCACGAAGTGCGGACCAAGTTCGCATCGGGCCTCCTACGGAAGCCATTCTGAGGGTTCCGAGAAATGGAACTCAACTCGTCGAGCCGAACTCAACCCTTAGGAGTGGACTGCAGGTGGCGTGGACCGTAATAAACGTGGCCGGTGGGATTGGAATTGACCGTGTTGCTAATCCTACCTTGTCGCCGATAGTGGTGCATCGCGAGACGAAAATTGGCTGGGCCACATCCCTACATGAGGCGCAACTCGGACTCGCCGTGCCGCACGACCCCTCCACGACGGGGGACTTCGACGTCGAGACTGGGCCACACCTGACGCCATCTGAGAGGGGTGAGCTCTTGTCCCTTATCCGTAAATTCAGTCATCTGTTTACCGGCGAGCACAACCCTATTCAACGCACTCACGTAGCGGAGCGTACTGTCGACACGGGAAATTCGACACCCATTCGTCAGCACCCGTACCGCCACTCACCCTTCGAGAGAAAAGTAATTCAAACGCAAGTGGAGGAAATGTTTCAGGGTGGAGTGATCAGAGAGTCACACAGCCCCTGGTCATCGCCCGTCGTTCTCGTAAAGAAGCCTCAGGGAGGTTGGCGTTTCTGCGTCGATTTCCGAAGAGTTAACGCGGTGACCAGGAAAGATGTGCGCCCACTGCCGCGGATCGATGACATCATGGATCTGCTGCAAGGGTCTCGATATTTCACAACACTCGACCTCGCCTCAGGCTATTGGCAGGTAGGAATCCGCGAAGAGGACAAGCCGAATAGAGCATTTGCATGCGGCTCTGGTCTATACGAGTTTAATGTCGTTCCTTTCGGCCTCTGCAACGCCCCCGCCACCTTCCAGAGGATGATAAACAATGTTTTGAGCGGCCTTCTCTGGAGGGTGTGTCTGGCTTACTTGGGTGACATTGACATTTTTTCAAAGACCATGGAAAAGCACCTAGAGGACTTGGAGAGGGTGTTAAGCGCTCTAGATGAAGCCAACCTGCGTCTGAAACCTGAAAAATGTAGCTTTGCTCAAGAAGAAATTAGATATATCGGGCACGTGCTAACTGGCGACAACATCAGGCCAGATTCAGAGAAAATAGCCGCGATTGAAAAGCTCCAAGCTCCGAAAAACAAGAAAGGTGTACAGAGTTTCCCGGGAATCTGCAATTATTATAGGCACTTCATCAAAGACTTCTCCCTGATCTCCCGACCTTTGACTAATCTGACAAGAAAAAAATGTTTCTTTTGAGTGGGACACGGCATGCGAGGCGGCAATGCAGACGCTCAAAGAAAAACTTACTACAGCGCCAGTTCTGCGTCAATTCCAGCCAGGCAAGCCCATCGAAATCCATACGGGTGCCTCCGACTACGGTATTGGTGCCATGCTGGTGCAGAGAGACGACGGTATGGAACATGTCATCGCATACGCCAGTCATCTCAACAACGCCGAGGCTAATTACAGCACAACAGAAAAGGAATGTCTGGCTGTTGTGTACGCCTGTAAGCAGTTCCGGCCGTACATCTTTGGAAGCAACTTCACCGTGGTCACCGACCAGGCCAGCCTCGCATGGCTGATGCACGTCAAAAATCCGAACGGAAGCCTCATGCGATGGTTCCTGCTATTACAGGAGTTCGACATGACCCTAAAACACCGCCCCGGTTTGAAGAACGCAAATGCCGGCACCCTTTCTCGTCTGCCACACGAGCCGGCACCGGTTACTGAAGTCATCTTTACACCGCTGCTTGTGCTGGGTCGCGTGGATATAGGTGGGAAGCAGAGGGAAGACTCTTGGATGAAAGATATGATACAAAATCTCGAGAACCCGAATTCACCCGTTGCCAGAACACTGAAAAGACGGCCCGGTGCTTTCGGATAATCGATGGTGTATTGCACAGGCGGGCAAAGGGATACCAGGAAGACTACGACGCTCTGGTCGTACCAAAAGGCTTGCGGACTGAGGTATTAAGGAGTTGCCACGACGATCTCACGGCAGGCCACCACGGAGTCAAGCGCACATGGGAGAAGGTACGGAGGCGCTACTTCTGACCTAAGATGTTCGCACAGGTGACAAACTATGTGCTCTCTTGCCCCGACTGCCAGACGCGGAAAGCCCTACCTGGCAGACCAGTCGGATTTCTCCAGCCTATTCCGCCGGTGGGAAGGCCATTTCAGCAAGTGGGAATTGATTTCTTGGGGCCGTTTACAAAGAGTCACTCCGGGAACCGCTACATCCTCGTGATGACCGATTACCACACGAAGTGGGTTGAAGCAGTAGCATGCCCGGCAGTGTTACGTCTCGCCTACAACGCGCGGTATAGCCGGCGCGGATGCAACGGACGCCGCGGCTTCGTTCATCGCGGCCGCAACGCCTCCCGCCAAGCGCGTCCAGGCAGGTTTCAGTGCCACGTGTCGTCGTGCGTGCGTGTGTGTGTGTGTGCATGTTTTGCCCACGCTTGTCAAAGCGCGGCAGCCGGGGAGAGGAGCTCCCCAACTGGGAGGCGAGGAGGTCTGACCGGCGCCGGCCTGGCGGACGCGCCCGTCACGTCTGGACATGTCGAAGCGACGCCGTATCGGATGACTCTTCCCAAGCCGTTCCCTCTTGCCCTCGACTCCGATGGTATAAAACGCCGCTGCCCCGGACGCCGAGAGAGACTTCGATTCCTTCCTTCGAGTAACGTGGTCGCCCTGACCGGCTGCTCTTTTGAGATGCCAGAATAAACAAGTTGTTCTGTTGCCAGTCGACTCTTCCTTTGCCGGGACCTTCGGATGTTTCCAGCTTTGCCCCAGGCCGCCAGGCCAACGCTACCCTTGGGGCTTGCAACCCAAATGCAACAACTGGTTGCCAGCGGTGAGATTCCGACAACGGAGGCCAGCAGCGAAGATATGCGGTCAACTGTATGCTGAGCAGCACAACGACCATCCGGGAGCAGTGCAACGAGCCCTGTGTGATGACTGGTTGCCTGCAGCGGAACGACTGCGCTGAATTCGTGGCTGCGAGGTTTGGTGAGTGCGGGACTTTCTTCTTCTGAGTTTTGCCAGGCTTTTGTTAGTGTCAGAAACAGAGCTGGTAATTGTGTTGTCGTTGCTGCCGGGTTAGTTTGCGGCAAGACAATAGTAGGCAGTAGAGAAAGCAGCATTCGGAGCAGCCATGGATTTGAAGTCGTTGCGCAAACCGAAATTGCTGGAGCTTGCAAGAGAGTTGGGTCTGGATGTCTCAGACAAACTCAGAAAACCAGAACTGCTAAGGGCTATTCTTGAGTTGGAGGCTGAGGATGACGAGCTGTCGGAATGCCTTGAGACGATTGAGGAGAGGGAACAAAAAGAAAAAGAGAAAAACGAGCGCGAACGTAAAGAACAAAAAGAGAAAGAGGAGCGCGAACGTAAAGAGCAAAAAGATAAAGAGAAAGAAGAGCGCGACCGTCAACACGCTTTGGAAATGAAGCGTCTCGAGGTAGAGATGGAACGCGCTCGTAATGGAAGTCAGGCACACGGTGCAGGAGAACGGGTATCGTTCAAAATGACTGACCTGATGCGGCCGTTTAAGCTTGGATAGGACATTGGTTTGTTCCTGGTTAACTTTGAGCGAACGTGCGAGAAGCAGGGGTTCTCTCGGGAAACGTGGCCACAGCGCTTGCTCACTTTGTTACCCGGCGAGGCGGCCGACGTAGTCGCTCGCTTGGAGAGGAGGCAGATGATTTCGACCAAGTGAAATCGAGTCTGCTAAAAAAGTACAGGCTGTCAGCGGAGGCGTTCCGTCGGAAGTTTCGAGAAAATGAAAAAGGCAAAAGTGAGTCATATACAGAGTTTGCCTACAGGCTTATGTCAAACATGCAGGAGTGGCTCAAAGAAGAGAAAGCGTTTGGTGACCACGAGAAAATTCTGCAGTGTTTCGGGCTGGAACAGTTTTATAGTCGGTTACCTGAGAACGTGCGGTACTGGGTCTTGGATAGGCCAGACGTTAGTACAGTGGCTAAAGCCGCCGAGCTAGCCGAGGAGTTTGTGGCGCGTCGGGCTCGCGGAGCTAAGGACGGTCAAAAGAGTGAATTTGGCTCCAAGTCTGAGAGGCCGAAGTTCACACCCATGAGAGCATGGGGGGACACGCGTAGTGCGGATGCGAGTGAAAGCAGTCCGACCGAACGTAAGGAGACGGCGGCAGCCGAAGCCGAACGCAGAAAGCGGTTCGAGAGGAGGCAAGCGCGCGTGTGTTATACGTGCCAGAAGCCGGGTCACTTTTCGGCGCAGTGTCCAGAAACAAAAAGAGAAGTCGTGTGTTTGTCATTATGTAGCACTGACGAGAACATGAATCTTCTCGAGCCTTACATGCGAGACTTCCTCGTGAACGGGAAAGAGTGCCGAGTGCTTCGTGATTCCGCAGCTACAATGGATGTAGTTCACCCCTCTTACGTAGAACCCGATATGTTCACGGGCGAGTGCGCATGGATCAAGCAAGCCGTGGAAGCTCACAGCGTGTGTCTGCCCGTAGCAAAAGTGGTTATTGAAGGACCTTTCGGAGCAATTGAGACGGAGGCCGCAGTGTCATCTATGCTGCCCCCCCCCCCAGTACCCGTACCTATTTTCGAACCGGTCCGATCACCTCCTGCGCGAGAAGGGTCTTTTGTTTGGTGAGGCTAGCGTTCAGGCCTTAACCAGATCGAGATTTCGGGAGCTCGCTGCAAAGGCGGTAGTTGCGGGGCCGACGTTGTCGAACAATGAGAAAGGGTCGGAGGCGCAGCAAGCTGATATTCCGAGCACGTCAGAAATGGATAAAATTGAGCCTGTAGCGTTGAAGGCACCAGGTACTGGAGATGAAATGCACGACACGGGAAAGTTAGAAGAGCTTCCGGTCGAGCTTCCGGGACTAGGCGCAGTGACGAACAGGGAAGACACTGATCAGGTCATTAGTGACTTACTCAGTAAAGCACCGCTGTCGGCTGAGCAGAAAACCGAACTACACCAACTCTTACAAGAGTTTCAAGGTCAGTTCTCTGAGAGGCCTGGTAGGACTTCTGTCCTTACTCATGATATAGAACTTACCTCCCCAGAGCCAGTACGATCCAAGGCGTACCGGGTGTCACCCCGCCAGCGCGATATTATGGAGGCTGAGGTAAAGAAAATGCTACAGCTTGGTGTTATTGAGGCGGGTGAGAGTGATTATACCTCCCCTTTGATTTTAGTTGAGGTACCGGGCAAGGAACCTCGTCCTTGCGTCGACTACCGCAGGCTTAATTCCATTACTAAGGATCAAATTTATCCGATCCCTAACATCGAGGAGCGCCTTGAGAAAGTTAGTAGCGCTCAGTTTATTTCCACCCTAGATCTTGTCAGGGGTTATTGGCAGGTTCCACTTACAGAAGAGGCTAGTAGGTATGCGGCGTTCATTTCACCAATGGGAACATTCCGTCCTAAAGTTTTGAGTTTTGGTTTGAAGAACGCGCCATACTGCTTTTCAAGCCTCATGGACAAAGTGTTGCGAGGACAGGAAGAATTCGCTTTACCGTATTTAGACGACGTAGCGATATTCTCCGCCTCCTGGTCTGAGCATATGGCACACTTGCGGGCAGTGCTAACCCGCCTGCGCGAAGCGGGCTTGACAGTCAAGGCTCCCAAGTGCCAATTAGCACAGGCCGAGGTTGTCTACCTCGGTCACGTGATTGGACAGGGTCGTCGCCGCCCCTCTGAAATAAAGGTGGCCGCTGTGCGAGACTTCCCGCAACCGCGCACGAAGACCGATATTCGGTCGTTCTTAGGTGTCGCCGGCTACTATCAGAGGTACATCCCCAGGTACTCCGATATCGCGGCTCCCCTGACGGATGCTCTAAGAAAAACAGAGCCCCAAACAGTCGTCTGGAGCGAGACAAAGGAAATAGCTTTTAGCGCCCTAAAGAGCGCCCTAACAAGCCAGCCTGTGCTACGATCGCCAGACTACACAAAAGGGTTCGTTGTTCAGTGCGATGCTAGTGAGCGAGGCATGGGCGTTGTACTGTGCCAAAGGGACAATGGAGAAGTGGAACACCCCGTCCTGTATGCTAGTCGTAAGCTGACCTGTCGTGAGCAGGCGTACAGCGCCACCGAGAAAGAGTGTGCGTGTCTCGTGTGGGCCGTTCAGAAATTGTCATGCTACCTAGCCGGCTCGAGGTTTATCATTGAGACGGATCACTGCCCTCTCCAATGGCTGCAGACCATATCTCCCAAAAATGGCCGCCTCCTGCGCTGGAGCCTCGCTTTGCAACAATATTCCTTTGAGGTGCGTTACAAAAAGGGGAGTCTCAACGGTAACGCCGATGGCTTAAGTCGAAGCCCCTAACGTAGGAATCCGCCTCAAAGTTGTTGGTTACTGATGTTTTCTTCCTGAGGCAGGATTTTTAACATATTGCTTTTGTTTAGTGTTTCAAAGTGATTATGTGCTTTCTAGTGCAATTTTCCAATTTGTGGACGCGTTCTGAGTGCTGCTTGACTACTGTAAGGAACTAGGCAGTAGTATAAAAGGGGAAAGAGCCTGGCAGAGCTTAGTGAGGGTTGTCTCGTGCTTGCTGACTGAGCGGTTGCGTTTCGGCGTAGTTCTAACGCTTGCTGGGAACGAGCACAAAAATGGCAACTCTCCCGAAGTGACTTTGCAGTGTCCTATGTGATCCTGAACCCGAGAACGAGGCCTTCTCTGTGCGCTGCGCTCAAGCAACGTCGAGGGACGATCGGTTTCGATTACGAGCATCATCGAGCGACATCCCTCTGGACAGCGGATGCAGTCCCCTGACCATCGGGATCTCCTTCTCCCGGCGGGGCGGTCTGTTACGTCTCGCCTACAACGCGCGGTATAGCCGGCGCGGATGCAACGGACGCCGCGGCTTCGTTCATCGCGGCCGCAACGCCTCCCGCCAAGCGCGTCCAGGCAGGTTTCAGTGCCACGTGTCGTCGTGCGTGCGTGTGTGTGTGTGTGCATGTTTTGCCCACGCTTGTCAAAGCGCGGCAGCCGGGGAGAGGAGCTCCCCAACTGGGAGGCGAGGAGGTCTGACCGGCGCCGGCCTGGCGGACGCGCCCGTCACGTCTGGACATGTCGAAGCGACGCCGTATCGGATGACTCTTCCCAAGCCGTTCCCTCTTGCCCTCGACTCCGATGGTATAAAACGCCGCTGCCCCGGACGCCGAGAGAGACTTCGATTCCTTCCTTCGAGTAACGTGGTCGCCCTGACCGGCTGCTCTTTTGAGATGCCAGAATAAACAAGTTGTTCTGTTGCCAGTCGACTCTTCCTTTGCCGGGACCTTCGGATGTTTCCAGCTTTGCCCCAGGCCGCCAGGCCAACGCTACCCTTGGGGCTTGCAACCCAAATGCAACAGCAGCCACAGCTGCTGAAGCCGCGCAGGGCTTTGTGCGAGAGATCGTCCTATAAATAGCCACGGAGCTCCAGACCGCATCATTACGGACCGCGGACAGAACTTTGTCGCTTCCGTAATTGAGGAGGTATTTAAAGCCATGGGTACAGACCACGCCAAAACAACAGCGTACCACCCACAAACCAACGGCTTGTGCGAACGTTTCAACCGCACGCTCGCCGACATGCTCAGCATGTATGTCTCCTCTCACCACCGGGACTGGGACGAATTCCTGCCTTATGTCCTTTTCGCCTATAATTCATCGCAGCGCGAAACGACAGGCTTTTCTCCATTTACCTTCTGCACGGACAAGAGCCAACACTTCCTGTTGAGGCAGCCCTGGGCTCCACAGAGACTGACGGGGGCGGAATGGATGCTCACAAAGTTTTACACCGGCTTCGCCAGGCGCGCGAGGTAGTAGCTCAGCGCGAGAAGGAGCAGCAGCAAAAGAACAAAAAAGCGTACGATTCCAGGCGACGCGAAGGTGTATTCTATCCTGGAGACCTCGTGTACCTATGGACGCCTTCTCGAGCGAAAGGAAAGACCACCAAACTGCTCCACCAGTACCACGGGCCGTTCCGTCTGCTTCGGAAAGTATTCGAGAACAACTGGGAGGTCGTCGATCGCACCGGCCGCAAGTGAGACGTCGTTAACGTTGAACGTCTGAAGCTCTGCCACACTCGTCTCAGTTCCGATGAGGACGCCGACGACGGGTCAGCAAACAGTGATTGTGGTGTGGATGGTGTGCATGAGTTAGGAGGCAGTGTTCGTGTCTCCGCGAAGCCGAAACGGCCAGTGGCGTCGACAGTGACGAACAGTGATCACGACACCTCCGGTGAAAGTGCGACTGAGGCATACTCTTACTCCGAGTCGGCACATCAGAGTAGCCATGCGCGACCTCACACTGAGACCAAAACAATGAGGACCGATTACGATAGTGAGACTGAGATATACTACAGTGCGGACGAAAGTGTGGATTAATCACCTATGACTGTTCTCCAGAACCCATTTTTTGTGTGCTTTGTGTGAACGTGTACATGTGAACGTTTTGAGGGTGCCATGTAACATTTCACTGCGTTGCCAATATTTTTATGTTTGTACGTATTTTCTCTATCTTGTAATTTGTTTGACCTGCCTGTAATTTGTTTGACCTGATATTAAGTTACTCCCATCTCCGTGCCTTGTTTTAGTATTCCGCACGTATTTTATTGGGTTTAGTATTGTTGTACCTTCATGTCAAGCTGACCCAATTCCATTTTCGAACTCTGTACTGAGTTATTGGCATCATTTTGTTGTGTTTAATTTCTACAGACGGAACCGTGATCGAGTAGGACACTCTTTTTTTCGTAGGAGGGAGGTGTCGCGTAGCGAGCTTCGCAGGTTTCGTGCGCCAGTTTTTCCAACAAGCTGAATGTGTTCTTCTCCCCGCGGTGCGACTGTTGCTGTCTTTGTGCTCGCTGCTGTGCGGGGAGCCATTAGAGAGGCTCACACCCCGACATTTGGCAGAACCGTTTTCTCTCTGGCTCTTTGTGAGCAGGCGTTGTGCGGCCCCCTCCCCGGCTTTGTTCGAATGCTTAGGGTGAAACGCACTGAGACGCACGGTTAGCTGCCTGCGGGGGGACAATTTCTTCCAAGGCCGTGTCCGAGACACCAGAGCGGGCGCGCGGACCCCTCGTGGTTTCCAGGAGAGTCGCGCGGAGTGATTGCTTCGGGCAGCAGACTGCCCGGCGGACCAGATGCGTCGGAGACGAGCCGCGAGGGCTGAGAGAGAGGAACGGCTGCGGTCCTGCTGCTCGGGACCTCTGCTCGGAAGATGTTGCGCGCCCCTTGGTATGGCTGACGGTGTTATTATTTACTCTTAGAGTTTTGTATCAATTTGTTGAGTTTGAATGATGTTTTGCACCCATTTTAAATAAACCAAGTTAATTCATGCTACCCATCGGCACCTGCTGGTCAACTTCCTCGAGGTGGCGGAGCGACCGTTCCGTCCCGACGTTGCTCTTCGTTACACCAGCTTGGCGGAACAACTCTACAAGATTGCCAATATAACCATTAACGCCATCGAATATCCGTTGATAGGTAAACGTGGCATCCCCGGATTACTCATACAAGGGTGTTATAACCAAAGTCTTACCAATTTCCATTGAATAGGAACTTCGCGACACGACGGCCTACCCCGCAGGCATTCCTATTCTCAAAAGCCAGGCCCTTCGGAAGCGAAGGGCCTACGTCTATGTCTGCCTTCAAGGTGATGAATACAGATCCACACCATTACACTGGTCCTCCAAATTTGCACTCTATGTCTGCAACTGGGTCATCGACAAGACATATGTCCCAACTACTCAACGGCGATGCCCTGCGTGTGGGAATTTAAACCCTGATGAATACCATACTAACTGTCACCCACACTCCCTCTCCTGTGGCAAAGATGAACCGCGCAGAAATCAACCATGTCCATCCAAATTCACCACCCGTTGTTAGGTGTGGGGCTCCAACTCCATAGCAGGCCACCGGTTTTGGGGGATTGCGCTTCGATCCCACCGCTGCCACCAGTTGTTAGATGCGGGCCCTTGGTTCGCCTGTGCCGTCTCTCGCCAAGGCCGGTGTCCCCGGGTTCCCGATTGGGAGACTGCTGTTGTGGGTTGACGAAGAGACGAGATGCGCTTCGAGGTGGAGAAGAGTCTGAAAGGGTTTATTTACATTTTTACATAGTTCAATAGTGAATCGGGAGCTGGCTGACCACCTGCCAGATCGCTGCTTAAATAGGGTCCGCTGTCCCCAGGTCCCTAGTTGGGGAATCTAGTTCATTAAAAATGCGTCGAATCACTGTGATGTAGATCACGTGTCCAGTCTTCCGGGTCCGCCTTCCAGGACGCCCCCAGCCACACACTCTTGCCACTTCTGGCAGATTATGGTCCGCGCTGTCCAGGCTTCAGTGATGAATAGCCCGAAGGGGGTCCCATGGCTGCGTAGAAGGTCAGTCACCTGCACTTCACAGCGGTAGCGTGGGAACGAAAGGCTGCCGCTGCACTTTGCAGAAGGTTCTACGTAAGGAAAAACACTTAGGGTAAGACGAAGTTGTTTTCGAAGCACGAGGATTCCGGCGTCGTTGGCTTAGTCAAACACGGCCGCGTTTGCCACGGCTCATTTGCAGCCCCGCGCCGCTTGCCGCTTCCCCGGCCGTCCCCTCCGGGAGAAGGACGTCGTTATGTCCCGGGTGGATTCCGGCGTTGAGAACAAACGACAACCAGGTTCCCGAAAGCCGTTCTCAGGCAGCGGATGGCCGTTTCACCCCGTAAACAGCGGGGGGGGAGGAGGTTCCTTGTAGACGCCGCCACCTGCATTCGTGGCGCCGCCACCCCGTCGACGGCCCTTTGAAGCTTCTGTCGATTGATGCTTCTCGTGGCTTGAATATTCTTGGCCTGTTGGCGCCTCCAAACGTAACACCGTCGACCGAACATTTGGACCAAGCGCAGGGTCCTCCGCAACGCGGCACCAACACACCGACACATCGTCTCAACCACAGAGACGACCGCCACGCCCCGCAACGGCCTGCAACCTGTTCATGGGACGCGTGCTGTTGAGAAACTAGACAAGTAGATACCAGACATTCCTTCAACATGATGATTTCTTCAAGGATGCAATGATAAGAGGAAGTTTCAGCGTGACGCACAGCCATGGCGGCTGCCGAGACGTATCCGGGAGCAGCAGCCCAAATATGAGGCTTCATCTTCTTCAGGTAATGTCTTACAGAGCACAATAGATCTGTTACTTATATGTTCGATTGCATATTCTTGAAAGTGGATGTACTGTGATTTTGTCAGCGACGGCAAATCCTATCGCGCCAGAAGATGTTGCACATCGGTGCGATTGTTCTGCCTTTAAGTAGTTAAAGGCGTCTTCGCAAGCTGTCCCCACCAAAGCTACGTCGGCTTGCGTCAGCTACGTCTCGACGTGAGGGTAAAATACGGGTGTTCGAACGCTTTGGAGCGTGGCGCATAAACTGTTTCAGCCTCTTAAGATCTAACGGAAACGATTATCATACGTCACATTCGTCTACCCTGTAAACAAGGACTTAGCATAATGTATCATTTTGTTGCCCCAGGCGAACTTGTGCTCACCCGGGAAGCATATGAAATATAATTGCTTTTTTTTTGCGTAACCTCTTCATCCGTGCTCCGGGAAGCGAGATTGTCTTTACGTAATCATGCGATTTGCGCGGAGTCAGCGATAGCACAATCGCGCTTTAAGAAGCACAAGGACGGACGGACGGCGCCCGCACCTCGGCGTGCGCAACGTGTGCTCGCTAGTAAGTACTACAAAGGGTATGAGAGTCACGCAGGATTCGACCGTGTGGAGCGAAGCATGTGAAACGACGCAAAAACTCACTTCGCAACTTCAGGGGCGCCACCCGTTTCGCAAGTTCACAGAAGGAGCGTTGGAGCTTCGGGGCGCAGTTAATTCTCTCGCACTTTCTCCTCGCACAAAATCTGCTCACCTTATTACCTGACGTTAGCGCTCCCCATAACTAGGTGCATATCACCAACGGCAAGGCAAACGGCGCTGCTACTTTGCGTAAGTTTCATCTGACCCTCAGAAGATATGCTGCTGTCCCTGTAGGTGCGTCGGCCTGGTATGGCCCATAGAGCTGCGCCCATTCATACAAGAAACAGCACAGTAGGCGGAGAAAAAGCAGATCACCAATCGCAATTAAAATCGATGGGAATGCGTTTCTTCAGCAGTCGCATGCACCAAGCGTTTCGCGGGTGTGTCTGCACATTTTTTTTTTTACGGCCATCTTGGTTGCCGGCTATATACTGTGCTGATTCTTGTATGAATGGGCGCAGCTCTGCGGACCATACCACGTCGAAGCACCTACAGGGACAACAGCATAACGGAGCTTCTGAGGGTCAGACGAAACTCACGCAAAGTAGCAGCGCCGTTTGCCTTTATAGGCGTTTCACGAAGTTCTACGTTAGGCGCATTTCTTATCTTAATTTACATTAACGCCCTGTATAACTCCCTTACATCTTCTTATTGCATAATATGTGCGGAGGATGGTACAATTTTCAGGTTTGACAAATCCGTAACGATTATTAACAACCTAAACCATGATCTTGTTGTTTTAAACTGCTCTCATCAGAAAAAGCTTGAAACTAATCCTTCGAAAACTAATAATAATAATAATAATTGGTTTTGGGGGAAAGGAAATGACGCAGTATCTGTCTCATATATCGTTGGACACCTGAACCGCGCCGTAAGGGAAGGGATAAAGGAGGGAGTGAAAGAAGAAAGGAAGAGAGAGGTGCCGTAGTGGAGGGCTCCGGAATAATTTCGACCACCTGGGGATCTTTAACGTGCACTGACATCGCACAGCACACGGGCGCCTTAGCGTTTTTCTTCCATAAAAACGCAGCCGCCGCGGTCGGGTTCGAACCCGGGAACTCCGGATCAGTAGCCGAGTGCGCTAACCACTGAGCCACCGCGACGGGTCCTTCGAAAACTACATTTTTATTTTTACCTCCCACCATAAGGTGAGGGAATCCCCCGCGTCTATTCGGACTCGCCACCACAAGATTCTAGCAAGTGATCCCTACGTTAGGCGTTAAATTAGAGTCGAAATTAAAATTTTATCTATATATTTCGCACATGAAAAACCAGACCCGTCAAAACCAAGGGCTGTGCCTTCTTTTCACACTACAGTGATGTCATTGTACAACGCGCTCATCTCAACTCATTAACTACGTTACAGTAACGTGGTATAACGCTCTACACGTCATTAAGAACCGTGCACACACTCATAACTTGAATGACCCTGATGATAAACAATTATTACATTACCATTGTATTATCACAGTCTTTGAATTCATTAAATACATCCTATAGGCATATCCTTATATACATTATAAAATGGCACGCTTCCAGTATCGTCTATCCCGAAGGTTTCACTAATTAACATAATGAAACACGATTCGCAAAGAATAATAATTTACTATTTAAAGTTCGCACTAAGTATAGGAAATTAACTGTTCGTTTTTCACCTACCATACTCTGGAACTCGTCCCCCTCATCGTCTGATTACTGAATAAAACGGGTGTATTTCGAGACTTAAAAGTTACTTTTTATCTAGAGAAAATGAAGTAATATCCTGATGATCATTATTCACCGTTTATTATTTATCCACTTGAATGCTTTCGTACTCCTATTACCCTTCGGCCCATTTCCGGCACTGAGTTCATTGTGTGTTGTACGGCTTTATGTATTCTTTCAGTCCTTTTCTTTTTCCCCCTTAGAAGTGATGTTACTTCGGTCTCATGTCTTGCACATTTTGTCTCGTTATCACAAAACTACGACGTAATCCTCTTTGGTTTTTAAGATGACGTTCGTAAGCGTGTATTGCTTATTGTATTATTTGTCTTTGCTACATTACAGTCTGGCTGTTTATGTCGTTTACAGGATGTCCCAGTACAATCGCCTACCCTGGGTCCTCCTTTTATATGCTACAATGTAACCACATCTAACTAAATTTGATTTGAAGTCATAGTAGCTGAACGAAACGCGCGCACGGTCTTGTCTCGACAAGTAAACAAACGCTTACGTATTATTTTTATTCGCCCTACTTTGTGCCCTGGCAAAACGCAGTCGCCGCTTGCGTACGCGTAAAGGAAAAGAACGCCTAACGAAAAACACTCACGAAGCCGCAATTAGCCTAACGCACATTGTTCCTCCTCAGAACCAGGTGTATATACCGGCGCCGCGATGTCCAGATGACGTCGATATGACGTCTTGCGACGTCATTTGTGGGTGGAGCTGTCGCTCGATATTATTGAGCCGAACGTGTACACGCCGGCTGCACGGTCTGCACGACGAGAAGTCTGCGCGCTTTGCGGCGGCTTTGTGCCGTCCACGTTACAACGTGGTACGTGCTGACCATCGCCTGCGTGAGAAGCCCGCGGCTTCTGAGTGTTTCTTCCCCCCTTCGTCTATTCTCCCGGCGTTCGGGGAAGCGCTCGCCGTTCCCTGAAATCTCATTGACGTTACCCAAGAAGTAGATCGCTGTGATACGCTTCGTACACGTGGCGGTCATTGACGTCATTGTGAACATACAGCCTTTGCCAAAAGTTTAGAGTCCACGGGAAGGGTGGGGGGGTGTTTGCTTCTCGGCCACGCCCTGCAGCTCGTTATTCGTCCCCAGCGTTGCAAATGCCTTGAAGGAATGATACATTCTGGTCCTCTCCCCTCCGCTGTTTAGGACTTGTACGGATGATACAAACCCCCATACTTATGGCCTTAGAATCGAAGCCTTTAGTGCTATAAACTTTTGACAAAAACTGTACAGTGGCTCCCGATATATAGCAAATTATTGAACAGTGCATAGAGCCAATTTTTTAAGCCTCTCTTCTCTTGCAGAGTGATCCAAATATCGAAGTAGGTCCACAGTGCGGTAATAATAAGCTCGTACGTGAAAACTGAAGATGTGAAGGTGCGAATGCAGTTTTGTGATAGGAAGTGTCGCAAGTCTGACCCTGTAGACCCCTGCCGCCCTCTTTACGTATGGCTACAGCAGATCTGTCAATAAAATAAACGTTGAAGGTACGAAGGCAATCAAATACTAAAATTTAGGGGAAAATACGAGTTGTTTCAATGTTCCAGGTCGCAGGATCAAATCCCTACAAAACACACACACAACCTTGATGTGGTAGGCAGGCCATCCACGTCATTTGCATGTCTGCATATTTAAGGAAGGCTCAACCGAACGACTCTTTCTGGCACTCCCAGGACTGGTAGCGCCTGCTCATCCATGCTCAGTTTTGAAGAAGAGGAACTCACCTAATCGCAGATTGATTTATGTGGAGGACGGGGAAGAATTAAATGTGAGCATCCCCCTTGCATACACACACCCTGAGCTATAAATTTACATAGGAACACTACATTAGGTATCCATTATTTGCACCAAGAAAGTTCAATACATGCAACTTAGCTTTGCGAATAGGGTCAGCGACTTTCATTTTAACAGACCATGCTAGTGGCAGCGACTGCTGTTACAGCGATCATCACCTCTGCTCACCATATTCCTCCCCTCACCTACTTCCCTACTTCCTCAAAGATCAGAAACATCGAGACACACCTACTTCAGCTGTCTGTGCAGCTCCACTACGGCTTTTGGCTACGACTCCTGTCACCCGCGCACTGAGTTTTTTACACCTGACTGTGCGTAAAACCAGCCGTAAGGCTCAATGATTTTGGTGCTGGTTCTTTTCTTGGCCCTCCACAATGGAACAAAGGCTACAGCTTTCTGTTGCTTAACACGAGATTATGGGCTCCATCCAGGTCATGGGCAGCTGCGTTTAGATGGGGTCAAATGCAGAAACGCTGATTTACGAAAGTGTAGAAAAGCGAACCCTATACAGTGGAGGGCTGCGGATTAAACTGCGGATTAGACTACCTGGGATTATTCAACGTACGCCGACATCGCGCAGTACACGGACGTCTTCTGCATTGAAAAATTGGTTGGTTTTTTGGGGAAAGGAAAAGGCGCAGTATCTGTCTCATATATCGTTGGACACCTGAACCGCGCCGTAAGGGTAGAAATAAAGGAGGGAGTGAAAGAAGAAAGGAAGAGAGAGGTGCCGTAGTGGAGGGCTCCGGAATAATGTCGACCACCTGGGGATCTTTAACGTGCACTGACATCGCACAGCACACGGGCGCCTTAGCGTTTTTCCTCCATAAAAACGCAGCCGCCGCGGTCGGGTTCGAACCCGGGAACTCCGGATCAGTAGTCGAGCGCCCTAACCACTGAGCCACCGCGGCGGGTGAGGTGAGAAAGAGAGAGAACGGGCCCGCCCAGAGAGAGAGAGAGAACGGGCCCGCCCACCGCAGCGCTGCAGCGGCGACGATGGCTGCGGAAAAAGGCAGACACCCTTGTGACCCATGTATCCCCTACATGCCGGTGCCCACTTTTAAGAGAGCCCCTCTTGACCAAGGGTCGATTTACGGGTCAGTCCTGCAGTGGGTGGTTTAGAGGGTGGGGGGGGGGGGGGGGGGGGTCCTAATTAAACGACGTATTTCTCGGACTTCTTCAGAAGTTGAGGTTCAGCATAATTTTCCTGTATATATCAGATTTGTATGACATGACTTGAAGATATATAGCTCGAGACGAGGGCAGCGAGGAAGGACACGTGACACGAGAACGCTCCAGTCGTTTTTCGCTGCCCTCGATCGTCTTGTGGTGCGCTGTATATTTTGATGGCAAAACGAAGAGTGGTGGCAAAAGAATACTGCTACCGCGTGCTCGCAAGGCCTGCTAGATAGCGTGACCCGCCGTGGTATATACAATTTCGTCTATGGCTCTCACATACCAAGGAAAATGTTGATGGTTCGATAACCGGGCGCGGCCGTATGTACAGAGCGAGAAACGTGCCTCGCGATATCGCTCATCTAATGATTAGAGATATCGTGAGCGGTCTAGGACGCGTTGCGTTGCTGATAACGCTCTCGCCTCCTCCAATCTAAGAGCAAGGTCTCAGATTTCCCGCCTTTCTTGCCGGGCATAGCATAACTCGCTGGGTGTTACGGTGATAACATCAAAAGGCGCGATGCTATCAACGCATTCAGGCGCTGCTGTTCCCTAGGCCACTGCATCGTTTACGGTGAAGCCTCCGGAAGGGATATCCGGTGTATACCCTTGAGGTAACAGGCCGTTTGGCCTTGCTCGCCGGTACACTATTCAGAGAGGCTCTCGGCCTTGGTTAAGATTACGCACTGTCTGATACAACAAAGATCACTTTCTGCCGCACGCCGTACTGCGGGACGCAGGCAGCCTTTGAAATGGTGGGAGAAAATCTGTGCTGTCATGGTTAGTAGCGAAACTCACATGCGGTTCTTATCCACTGGATTTACTTATTTACGTCTCCTACTGAGCTGCTGCAAGAGGCAGCGGTGTAAAAGAACTCTTCGCACACATAGCTAAGCTATCACATTTGTGAACGTGGACATCGCGCAACAACAGTGGATAGAGAACGAAGTGTTAAAAGTGTGAGCATTTCGTGCAAAGATTCTGTTCTCGCAGTACATCGAGAGCCCCTAAGACCGTTACACCAGTAGGACGCACGGTGACTCCAAGGTCATTATTAGAAATATCAAGTGATTAAACAACAGGGGCGAGTGGCATGCGTGTTGCGCATTCTGTGGCAACGGAGGCTTCGATGCTTACCATATGATTTCGAGCTGGTTGTTTCAGAGCCAGACCACTCATATCGTGATCGATGCGCAACGCATCTGCTAGCTCGGACAAACGGTTGGTTTTGTTTACTTCATCAGTAATAAACTGGAGGACGTGGATGGTCACACTTCCTATGTTGCAGCGTACGCGCGCGCAAAAGTTGTACGTGTGTCAGATTACGCTGTTATCATGTGTTACTTTAATTCTTATCGGTATAACTGTACGCTTCTCCTGCAAATCTAGCTTTAAAAGGTGTCAGCCAATGGGTCAACAACACGTATGGGGACAACTGGGCAGGGAAGCAAGGGCAGCAGCTGCACGTAGTGTTCGCTGGTCGGATACCAATTTTTTTTCTAGGTGCATCCCCTCGCTCCACCTCACAGGCAAGTGGGATTGAGCGTGCTTGAGTGAATGGGTGGATGCATCATTGAGTGAGTGCGTGAGTGACTCAGTGAGTGAGGGGATTAGTGAGTGAGTAAGTGAGAGTTCAGTTACCATGTGGATAATTACTATCGAGGGCAAAAATGCAAACGCGAAAATTCAAACGAAAGCACAAGAGCACAAAAGCAAGAACTGAAGGGCAAGAAATACAAAAGGGGATATTTACTACCCTTCAAAGAGCTGTGGTCGCACTTTCGAAGTGCTAACCACGCAGATGTGATCCCTCTGCCCCTTTCCCGATTTTCCCCCCTTTTTCCCGATTGAATTGTCCGGTCTATGTTTCATTTGTCCGCGATAGTAAATACACCCTATGTTCTTCCTCAAAGACGTTGCTGCTACCGCAGAATCACCGTGAGTTGATCGCAACTTCTGCTGCGCTCTCCGCCGTAGGCATAACCTCTGTGCCCGGTGCATTGACGACAGAGCCCAGACTGCTCGGCCAACGCCGCGAACAGGCAGAGCAAGGCTGTGCGCCCCGCGGCGGGACCTTCGTGCCATTAAGGGCATCCGCCCAAGAAAAGAGAGGTAGTACATTGAACTCTACGTGCCACCTCGCTTGGCAAAGCAAGCGTATGTTGAATAATGACCGAGAGGCATGCAATTAGGGTAATTAACGACCGTTATTTTGGAACGATTCTCTCCCCGTTCTCTCTTTTAATTCTGTACCAGCGGCCAGCCGTACCCATCTTTGATACGGGAGCCAGCGACCTGTCGACCTTGACGCCTGAGGCGGCAGTTCCCACTGTTATAAAAAGACGAAACCGGAAACACGAAAAAAAATTGTTACAAGCTGCAGCCTCAGATCCTCATTTTCCTCTTTGTTTGTTTGTTTCTACAACCACTGCAGAGCGTTTTCCTTCCTTACCTCCGCCATTTCCTGCTCAGGACATGGCATGCATGCTCTGCCTCACAGCGTGCTCGCACTGAAAATATAATATATAATTGGTTTTTGGGGAAAGGAAATGGCGCAGTATCTGTCTCATATATCGTTGGACACCTGAACTGTGCCGTAAGGGAAGGGATAAAGGAGGGAGTGAAAGAACAAATGAAGAAAAAGGTCTCGCACTGAAAAGGTTACGCGATTTCCAGTCGTGTACAGTTGGATCCAAGGCGCGTGGGAACGCAACGCCTACTTTGTAGTTTTTGTAGTCTTACCATATACAAGAAGACAGCAGTGTATACGAGAGTGTGAGAAAGTATAACTTTTTTTTTAGGCAATGTGGTAACACATTCTTTAGTTGGTAAGTCACTTTGATCTTCCTAGAGATATCCGTTTGTATTTTTTCGACACGTGCAAATCACATTAGATGGTCGTGAAAAACTACACCTAGAAGCATATATGTTGTAACGCGTTCAATTTATTCATCACCAAAGTAAATAAAAATGTCTGTAATATTTTTTGGTCTAAGCAAAATATAATTCGCTTTGTTCGTGTTTAACGCTAATCTATTTATGTCAAGACATTCCGATAGGTTATCTAGTCAGTTATTCACTTGTTTTTCAATATCTGCTATATCGGCTGGCTCCTGAAAAAAGTGTTACTGTCATCAGCATATATGATTGTTTAGGGGTTAGCTGAAAGTTTACAGAATCGTTAATATACAGAAAAAGCAATGGTTTAAGCATGAATCCTTGTGGGATGCCATATGAGATAATACCAATATCGAAAAGTGCTTGGTTAAGCGTTGTGTACTGCGATCTGTTTGTCAGGTAACTCTTAATGAAATCTTAAGCAACACTCCTAATTCCGTATTTAGGCAACTTTATCAGCCCGATAACATGTTTTATACAATGAAAGGCTTTTTTTATCAAGAAACAATTCTATTTTGTATAGATACGCTCACCTATCTTTAATGTTTAGCAGGACCAGTTTAATATAAAGCCCCGGCGGTGGCTCAGTGGTTATGGCGTTCGGCTGCTGACCCGAAAGACGCAGGTCCGATCTCCGCCATGTAACACGAAGACCATAATGGTCGGCGCCTGGCACGAGCGGAAGCGCTAGCCCGATATTATGGCAACAAAACAGGTGTCTACTACGTGGACGCCTCCGGCCCTCACCACGGGGGATGGTACACGGCCGCGGTAGTTCACAACAGCAACACAGTTAACGGCCTAACTTTCAGAGCCCGCAGTGTAACACAAGCAGAAGAGGTCGCGATTGCTCTCGCGGCCTCACATTCCAATTCAAAATACATAATCACCGACTCGCGAGGGGCCTGTCGGAACGTCGAACAAGGCTGCACTCTCTTCCTAGCCTATCGAATATACCAAAATTGCATACGGGATACGGACCCCGCACACCGTTACCTCATATGGGCCCCTGCTCATCAGGGGTTGGCAGGAAACGAGGCAGCAGACGCAGCCGCCCGCGCACTCTCTCACCGGGCTGTTTTCTCCTCCCCATCCGATCAGGAACCCGATTTTAATCCGGTCTATACATTCAAAGATATTACAACATATTATCAAAATTGTCATCGCCTTTACCCTAGTCCATGTAAAGGCCTGAAGAAGGCGGATGAGCGGCTCCTTCTCCGCCTTCTCACCAATACATTGCTGTGCCCGGCAGCGCTAAAACATTTTGACCCCTCCTTTAGTGGCAGCTGCCCACACTGTAGTGCAGTGTCCTCTGACACCTATCACATGGTTTGGGCCTGCCCCTCCAACCCCGCTATTCCCCCCATCCCCAACCCAACCCGGGAGGACTGGGAGGCGACCCTGCTCGGCTGCCACGACTTACAGGCCCAACAAGCCTTAGTCGGGCGCGCCCGGGCGGCGGCAACCGCCACTGGGGTCCCATACTAGGGACCTCCACCTAGTGCTTGTACGGATCGGTCCCTTACGGGCTGATCCAAACATACCTCCTATTCATCCGTAATAAATGTTTTCACCACCACCACCACCGCCGCGGCGGTCAGATTTCGATGGAGGCGAAATTCTAGAGGCGCGTGTACCGTGCGATGTCAGTGAACGTTAAAGAACCCCAGGTGGTCGAAATTTCCGGAACCCTTCACTACGGCATCCTTCATTGCCTGAGTCGCTTTGGGACGTTGAACCTCCATAAACCAAACCATTTTAATTTACCTATATTGTTTTGAATCCCCGGTGCTATATTAAATGATGTTGTTTTGCTGGGAGCCGTTTAAAAACGTATGTTTATAGCGGTTCTATTAATTTAGAAAAAAAATGGCAAGATCGATATAAGTCTATAGTAACTCCGGCGATTTTTATCTCTTCATTTCTGAATTACAGAAATTCTTGCAATCTTAAGTTTGTCAGGATAAACAGCCGTACTTAGAATCAGACATATTATATGTAAAAATGGATTGTTAATAATGTGCGCAAGTTATTTTACTGATTGTACTTTCAAATTATCCGCTCCGGCAACACTACTGCTGTTTAGCTTTTGTAGTAGCATATATATTTCTTCTGTGGTCGGAGTAAGATAAATTGAACCCGTAATAACCGACCTCGTTTATAATTTGCAGTCAAGAGTGGAGGTATGTTCGAAAAGTTCGAATTAAATGCCCTTGCATTTAGGAAATGGTCAGTAAATTTGTCAGTTAGCAAGGTTCCAGCATAGGATGTGCCTTCAACAGACAATTCTCGAGCTCTCTCTCTCCTGAACACTTGGCATACCTGGAAACTTCTTGCCCCAATCAGTACGACGCCCTTTTTTAATGGAGTGTCCTAGCTTGTTTCCTAGATTCCTAGATTCCAGTCTCACATGCGCTGGCAAAGGTAATAGCATTCAAATGCGAACTTTCTCATTATCTTGCATACGCAGATCGGCCTTCCCCTTTCCGAATGGCGCACTTTGCCGATCACTTCGTCTCCCTCCCCTGCTCTGCATAAATATCCTTATAGAAGAGTGTTCTGCTTCCGCGTTCGATAGGCCAAGCCGGATCCGTATAGCGCCATAGTCCTTCAACGCTATGGTCGCACCGTAGCAGACGCGCGCGCGCGTGCGTCTGCTCGTCGGCGGCCGCGCTAGGAGGGCACGTCGTCGCACTTTCTTCCCGGTTCTCGGTCGCTCAATGCCGCAGCGCCCTCCAGGGCGCCCGCCAAGGGCGGTGGGGGGCGCGCTGTCAGTGGCGCGCACTTCGATCGGGTGCCGCCGCCGCCGTGCGACCTTGCCTCTTTGCACGCGCCGGAGGAGCACGCTGTCTGGCCGGCCGCCCCGCCACCTTCAGGGTCGCCCGCACCGCTGTTCCGTGCCGCCGGAGATTGCGATCGGGCATTCCGCCCACGTCCGCTGACCTCCTGCGGCCACTGCGACACGACGGCCCCGTCTTCGCGACGCCTCGGAACACCCGGCTCTCACTAGGAGTGACTTCACCGTGGTGAAAATTGTGTAATGCTGCTAATTTCCTTACATTGCGTGGCACTGTGTGTGTAGCTGGTCGAAGAAGGCCGAGTAAAAGTCTATAATGAAGACGAAGACCGTAGACAGAAGCCGTTCATTCAAGGAAGGGGTCCTAGGAAGGGGTGAAGTAATGGGGAAAATTTTTGGACAGGGCGGATGGCTGTGAGGGAGCGGTCGTATTAGTGCAAGAATTTTCATTGATTGATTGATTGATTGATTGATTGATTGATTGATTGATTGATTGATTGATTGATTGATTGATTGATTGAACAACAACTTTTATTGCCATCAGAAAACACGTTTGTCCCCGCCCCTGGCACGTAGGCCTGGAAGACATGCAGTTGCGCGTCCGCGGTTAGAGGCTGGCTAGCAGTCCTTGCATTTAACGGCTACATTTCGCTTATATCGTCCGTTCATCCGTCTGTACTGTTAGAAACAAGAAACCCACGAGCAAAAGTATAGCTTTGAGTGGGATTCGAATACACGCGTTTTTGGAGCCACTATGTGCAGTGGCAACGCGCACATGGAGCTGCTGCTGTCGAGACCAAAGAAAAAAAGAAAAGGAAAGTGCACGGGCTGCGCGATGTGGCTGCAGGTTAAAGATCCTCAGGTGGTCGGAATACTTCCCGAGCCATCCACTACGGCACCTCTTTCGCTATTTCTTCATTCACTTCCATGTTCGTCCCTTCTATCGCGGAGCGGTTGAGGTGTCCATCGAGAAGTGAGACAGTAACTGCGCTGCTCCTTTTCCTCAAAACCTGAACCGCGCCGGGAGGGAAGGAAAGAAGGAAGGTGGGAGTGAAATAAGAAAGAGAGAAACAGGTGCCGTAGTGGAGGGCTCCGGAAGAATTCCTACTGGGGTCTTTTACGTGCACTGAGTCACTGACATCGCATAGCACACGGGCGCCTCTTGCATTTCGCCTCCATAAAGACGCGGCCGCTGCGGCCGGGTTCGAAAGAATTGAAATAAATATATGCGAAAGACAACATTGAAAGAAAAGACGCACGTCGAAACAAACGCGTCCGCCGTAGCGACGATGCCGGCTAGTTCAGCATCAGGAACCCGCCAACACTCCCTGCAGAAATCAAAGATTTTCAGCCGCGAAACAGCTGAACGCTGCACTTGGCATTCATCAGCCGTGTGGCGTGCTGAGGGGAGAGTGAGGGCGAAGCTTTGTAGTCCCTCTGTGCACCCTCGCAGTGAGCGCCTTACGGAGGTAGCAGCGCCGCGGTGCGGCCCCGCAGCCGCTCCTTGTGCCGGAGCCGTGGGCCGCGTATTTTTGACCGCGGCTGTACGTACGTAGCATAACCTACGTGCGTACCTCTCGCTACGTACATCCTGCGTACGTACGTACGAGGTACGTTTCCCTGGCTGAGCTTGTTGTGGTCACTGTATGTTTAGCAATGAGAGACATTGGGCTCCATCTCGGCGGCTATGCGCCGGCTATTCTTCTTCTTTATTCTTTCTTCTTTATTCAATACTGCAAACCTTGTACAGGTCCTAGCAGGGTGGGTTAAATGGCAACAAAACAATAATAACAAATGTAATAAACGTCAAAGTGTGGTCAAAGGCAATAAAGAATCATTCCAGTCGGTTACAGTGCGAGCAAAAATCAAAACTTGAATAAATCCGTTCGCGCAAAATACGGTGTCAGGGAATAAGGATGATGGTGGCGCGTATGACTCGAAGTTGAAAGCGACATATATCGAGAAGGGTTAATAGCTAGATCTTGATTCCAAAGCAAGAAAAGAAATTTCAAACGTAAATTCCAAACGCTCGGCAGTCTGGCATCTCCGTTTGGCAAGCCGTTCCTCTCTCTGCTCGGGCGTCTCCGCTGCTCTCTTCGCCTTCTGACGCTCATTCTCTCTGTGTTGAGTTGTCAAGTGCCAGGCGACAACCCCAGGATCGGAAGAGCTAATCTTCTTTTTTCTATACCACCATTTAGCGGCGACTGGACCCTCTTTCTCTGCATGCATGTCAAACGTTGTGATGCAGACGGCCATTGCATCTCCGCCTTTTATACGCAATGCTTCGCACGCGACGCGCGGTTCAGGTGATAGAGCGGCGAGGCGGCGACGAAGCATGCGGCGCACCTGTAGGGTCTCTCTGGTTACGATGGTATCCGCTAATGCGCAAAACTGCTCATCCGCGTGACGTCACGCGCGGCTCCGACGGTGGAGTGGGCGCGCGGCGACGACGAAGCGCACGCCGCACCTGCTGCTCCTCTCCGGTTGCCTTGGTAACGACGCATGCGCATAACTTTCCTCTCCCAGCCACCGCGAAATGCTCGACTGGTAGCCGAGTGTAGCTCTCGCTACAAAACCAGATGTTTGCGCCGAGATGCTGAAAGCAGGCGAGGATTCTAAGTACCTGTTACGTCAGTGCTGATACAATGCGGGTGCTTTCAAGTGGCGCAGCGACAAGAGTAGCGCAATCCTCTGCCTCCTCGCACTTTTCGCAACGTTTTCCTTGAAGTGATCCATGATGTAGTTAGAGCCAAAAACGAGGACCAAGGGGGGAGAAATACACAACACTTGAAATTAATTAAAAGGATCTTTCACCAACTGGTATAACAGTCTGCACTGCCACCCTCCTTTCACGACAGCCACTCTCCAAATGGTTCCACTGGTAACCATGGCGCCCTCCGATTACGCATTGTCACACTCTCGCAAAGAGGTGCCGTAGTGGAGGGCTCCGGAATAATTTCGACCACCTGAGGATCTTTAACGTGCACTGACATCGCACAGCACACGGGCGCCTTAGCATTTTGCCTCCATAAAAACGCAGCCGCCTGACAAAACATTGTGGATTGCAAGCTAATAAGTGTATGTGTTTACTGAGTTATCCCAAGTATTTTTTATCTCGAGGCCCTTTATGCTTAATTTAGGTTTCAGTCTAAGAAAAGCGTCACTTTTTGCCAACTTTGGGGCTGATTTTCTTAAAAAATACTCTCTAAAAAAAGTTCGAAATATTTTTGGCAGCAACTCTACCACCAAGTGAACGGTGAAAAAATTTATTGTGACTGAAACATGAACGACGTTTATAATAAAAAATTCTGAAAACGCACAATTTCTTTGCTTCTTTATTGTACCGAGAAAAAGCAGCAGTCTTATATGGGGGCACTAATGACGTTGCATCAAAGAACGATGCATACGCGATAATATAAAATAGAATTTTTTATTTGATCTGCTTTCACACCTGATCTAAAAATATTTATCTGCAAGCAACCTTCACGTGTTCGCGAAAACTTCGAAAGGCGCTTACGTGAGAAAAAAAAATTCCACGAATATACTTTAGAAAAACGGTATTCACATAATCGACAATTCACTCAATTTTTTTTCAAAAAAAAATCGGTGATGGTCGCTTTTGGGGCCTGGGACGCTTCGCGTGGAATGACCCCATAGCTTCCTTCTTCCACGGTGACCACCCTACTAGGGGTGGTTTCCGGCTGCGGTTGTGCACTCCTCCGCTCTCGTCGTACCCTCCTCCTCCTTCCCAGCGGTTACAACCCCCCAGTTAAGTCGACTACTACGACCACACGTTATGATTGATTCAATTAATTGTCTGTCTTTCCTTTAACGGACACTCTGAAGACGATTTTGCCCGGGTCAGAACCTCCTGATTAGTGCTACGTAGAGGACGACGATGAGCAGGTAGTGCCACGGGAAGGAGCGCTCGTGCTAGGCCAGCTGCGGACACGCAAGTGAGGGTGGTGTAAACTCTATTGGCCATTAGCAGAGCCCCCTTAATGGCCCCTTAAGGGCCCGCGCAGCATTGCTATACCCTTACAAATTGTGTGCCAACCCCTGGAGGGCGAGCCTGTTAGTGACGCTGCTGATGGTGCGTCGTTGGTCCTGAAGTGCTGAGCTTGACATCAGCTGTTCCCAGCAGGTGAGTGTCACTTCTGGGCAGGTGTAAGTGGAAACGGTGCGCACTGCACTTCATGGGAATTGAATGCGCCCAGACGAGCGGTGCTAAAAGTTCTGCTATTTTAATCTGTATCTATTGGTAAATAGCTTTGAATAACCACAGGGCTTATCCCTCTGCTTTTGGAGGAAGCTCCTACCAACCTTGCATACTGCAGGTCGCACGGAGCGGGCGTCACAAGTCTCCGCTTTTCTAAAAAAAATACCGATTGGGACTCCTCGGAACGGCGTATGATGATACCAGAAACCAGCGCGACCAGACCAGACAAAGAAAAAAATAAGGCGCACGGGACGCCGCTGAACTCGCAGCTAAAGTTTATTGCAACAGCAATTTTTCCTCTTCCTCTCTTTAAATAAATCGTAATCGCGAGCTCAGCACTGTTGTGTGTGTCTCGTTCCTTAGAAGTAGAAATGTGTAGCGCAAAAAAAAAACAAAACGCACGGACGACAGAAGAAAGCCAACCAGAAGCGCTGACACTAACTGAAAACGGTTATCAAACCGTTTGATAACCGTTTTCAATTGGTAGTGTCAGCGCTTCTGGTTGCCTTTCTTCTGTCGTGCGTGCGTTTTTTTGCGCTACATATTTCCTCTTCTGATGTTAGTGAATTTTTATGGCGCAAGGGCACACGCGGCCAAAGAGCGCCATGGCACACGGTGTTTTTCGTTTTCTCTAGGTGGGGTCGAAGACCTATTTCCCAAGCATTTAACCGAGCACCAGGCCAGGGAAGCTTGTACCCATTGTATCCCCGGTGGGTGCCCGGCGGCACTTGGGATCGAGCCCCGCACCTTCCGCATGCGAGGCGGATGCTCAACCACTAGGCCACCTCTGAGATGAACCAACAAGCCCAAATCACCACCCTTCATCTCGTTCGTTCTTTGTGCGGTATAATACGCAGTGCAGCACAGCAAAAGGCTCATTAAGTTTCGTATCCACCAATAATCTACTTCACCACCGAAAGGTCTCTGGGCGTTGGCAATGACAGCCCCGCGATAGGACCATATATTGTTGGGATTCAGGTAGCATGACTGGGCCGGAGAAGAGACGAGGACGATCGGAGGAAGAAAACTTGGAAAACTTTATACAAGGACTATTTACATTATGTACATGTACGGGCAACTGAGGGTGCTTCTCAGTAAAGAGAGCTTCATAGGAGTCGGGAGTCTCTGATACCACTCAAGAAGAGGGCTCTCTCCTGGCATCAAACCAGCAGTTCCTTAAATACTATTCGTATTCCCCAGATCCCTAGCTGGGGAATACAGTTCGAAGAATGATGTCCAATCACACGATGGCACTGAAGGTACCACCCATGGCAGGGTGGTCCTGATGTTTCTTCGCACCTCGGTCGAGGGAAAGGGAACAGGACCTGGTCACGTTGTCGTCCCCGCGGCCTCCAGGTGGCCGCTCACGTGCGCCCGGACCGCGCCCATGTTGACCCGGAGGGCACCTGCATGGCACAGGAATGCAGGCTGTCTCCCAGCAGGTGTCGAAAGAGCTTGTACTGGTGACCGGAACGCGGAAGCTCTGTCGCAGGTGCGGCACTCGGGCAATTGTTCAAATCCAGCGTGACTGAAGGGGACCACACTGATGCCGCTCTTCGTCTTGGCGAGGACCGGAACGAATACGCTTATGGTCGTCGCTGGCATTCCTGTTGAACACCAGGGGAAGCTATTGTCGTCGCTGCTTCCGGCATTCCTGTTCGAACACGTGGGGACGCTATTGTCGTCGTTGTCTCTGGCAGTCCTGCTAGGGTCCCTAGTATTTCTAGGGACCCTAGTCCTGCAGTCCCGTCTCCCCCAGAGGGCTCACCCACCCTCGCGGTGGTCTTCAGGGAATCCTCCCCATGCCCAACTTCGCCGAATTCCACAGTAGGAAGGAAGCGCGAGCACAACAATATATGCTATCGCACTTGAACGACTAGCAGAGCAACGATAACTTCTGGCATTTATTTTTATTTCTTTATTTTTTTTTACCGTAGCAAGGGGGAATGGCTGACACTTCCGCGTGGGCATGCTATCTAGTGGTGCGTCAATGTGCACACCACCATAGCCTATGCGGAACAAAGAAGAAAAAGACGAAAACACAAACGCCGTCGCAGCAATGCGTGAAGTTTTGCTTTGCGTCAAAACACGGTGTACAGAATTGTAGATGGCCATTTAGGACAATTAAATAGTTGTAAATCGTGCAAATCTACCATGTTGACAACGAGGTTCACATTTCCCCAACTTGGGACCTGTTCGTTAATTTATTGAAATAAAAATGAAGTGAAATGAATTGTGACATCACTGGCCTGATTCTTGCGGCTTGTATTGCCTGCGGAGTCCTTTAATAAAACAACATTTTTTTTTCTCTAGGCTGTTTTTAGGCGGAATTGTGAATTGTGGGGTTTAACGTCCCGAAGCGACATATGGGCTATGAGAGACGCCGTCGTGGAGGACTCCGGATTAATTCAGACCACCTGAGGTTCTTTAACGCGCGCTGACATCGCACAGCACGCGGGCGTTTTTGTATTTCGCTTCTATCTAAATGTGGCCCTCGCGGCCAGGATCGGAGCCACTGCGGCGGTTGTTTGTGAGTAGCTGAACATCTTCATGCCAGGTTGAATGATGATGCACTCGAGTAACGCTGTTTGACAGCCAGAGCTAAACTATCGCACAAATACGCAGGGCAGATTTATGCGAACGGAAAAACAAGCAGAATAATTAAAGGTGTGTGTGCATGCGCGCGCTACAACGGTGCGAGTACGTGGTACTTCGATTAATCGATGGTTGCTCACAGCTGCCCTGCGATATATAACCTAATTCGATGACACCAGATAACATGGGAACTTCCAGAGTGAAGGACACCGTTTCGCGCGTTTGGGGCATCATGTGTTCTGGGCTGGTGATAACGGCCGATAAGTTCTGTTGCCAGGTCCCTTTGCCAGTGCTTGCATGCACTGGGCGGCCACCTTTGCATGCGGTGAAAAAATGAGGTACCGCCGCGTGATTTACTTTGGATAGGGGAGAATTTTCCTCTGGGAAAACTGCACCTCCTCGCCCCCTTTCCCTCCCAAACCGTCCCTTTCAAAGTTGACGGAGGCTGCCAGGGTGATCAGATTTGTCCGAAGCCCCGATATACATTTACACGCTAAGCAGAAAGGAGTAAAAAGACAGTAAGCTCTCCTCTAGCGCACACCCTTTTATGAAATGGAGAAATGGAATCCGCTAGAGGATAGCTTGCTCCCGCTTTCTTCCCACATAGGCGTATTTGTGTTTACCGCGTGCCCTTTCCGACGCGGCAGAAACAAAGACGGTACTTTTGACATGAACATCTTTCGGGAGCTTCTTTCGAAATTCAGTCTCAGTTATCCCGAAGATGTGGCGACAAATACAACGCGCGCTTTCAACCACATGGACACCTGCCGGCGACGTACCCCGCATGTTTAGCATCGGCCCCGCAGTCGGCTAAGGAGCGTCATTGATCAACGCGCAAGATCGCATACAGGCACTGAAAATGTCAATGATGCTGACATTGATTTCCGGAAACCGCCGCGACGCCGCTTTTTGTTTTTTGTCATTAAGCGTATTCGACCCGCGACCTAATGGGGGATTAGGATTAAGCGGCTTTCGCTGCGGGGACAATCCCTCTGCGAGCAGCCGAACGTGGTGGAACGCCTAGTTTGTTACGCTCTCTCGGCTTTGCTGTTGTGCGCAAGCAGTTTATTACTGCTTGCGACTACCTTCACAAGGGTATCACGCGAATACCTACCGACGAGTTGACGCGGAATATTCGTTCATTCTGGTGTGCAGCTTGCAGGAACGCAAGCAGAGTTTGTGATGCTCTGTACTTGTATAATGTTTTGTGGAGCTTACGCTTTCAAACTGCTTTGCTCCGGATATTTGCCAACACATACGCACTTGAAACTGCGCGGGTATTCTTTTTGTATTGTTTTATATCTCTTCGTCCTCTATACTTGCATAACTTTCCCATGCTTTCTTGCCTGTGTTTATTCCTTCCCTGCTAGTATGACCGCGAAGAAATTGTTAATAATGTGTCCCCCCGCACACTCCCCTTATGTAACGACCAACACCAGCCTTTTAAAGCGACACTGAGGTCAAGTCCGTCCAGCTATTGTTCTCAGTAAAATATATTATTTGGCTCTTTTTTTATGCAAACGTTTGTGCGGCATCAAAAAAGCAAAAAAAAAAAGGAGGGGGTCGCATTTGCGGCTTACAAATTTCAGTTCAAAATTTTCCCGCCACTGGATTCAAACTCATGGCGTCTACACCGAGAACTGTTCGCCGCTGTTTTAAAGGGAATTGCAGCGTAGCATGGCCTGTGAGATCCGCGAAAATGATTAATGTCGATGCAGAAGTTTACTTTCGATATCGACCGGTGATGGCGACACATTTATTTCGTTTTTTTTTCGCTCTTTTCTGACGCATGAAAGCTCGTTTTCGGTTAGTGTGCTTCATTGCTCGTTAGAATACCATATATAGTATATCGATACACGTCAACTTCAATATGTCGTCAGCGTTCCTTTAAGGGATTATAAATAGAAGTGATGATGATGGTGCATGATGCTCAATCTTTCTGCACACGCACAATTATGAATTCGTGGCGGATTGCAGGTAAGCACTTATTGGACCGGTGTATTGTTTTTTATTGGTAGACACCCAAACATCACAAGAGGGCATCGATTGCGGAAACACAGCATTGTGGCTATCGACATCGAAGCGGGCCGCGTTTTGATGGAGGCGAAACGCAAACGTTCCCGTGTGCTGAGCGATGTCAGCGCACGTTAACGATCCCCAGGTGGACGAAATTATTCCGGAGCCCTCCACTACGGCGCCTCTTTCTTCTCTCAGCCCCTCTTTTATCCCTTCCCTTACGGCGCGGTTCAGGTGTCCGCCGGTATGTGAGACAGATACTGCGCCATTTCCTTTCCCCAAAAACCAATTTCATTTCATTGGCTCAGCAAACGCTGATCGCCAGATACCGTGGTGCAGTGGAATTTAAAAGCGTCATTATATCGTTGCGGTTCAACCTCACGATCGACAATTTCCTGTAAAGCTGTGGCTGTAGTCATGATGCAGCAATTTCACGAAGGAAGTTTAGTGTCATTTGTCAAACACGCAGTAACTTCGTGCACACAGATGTGATCTGATCTGCTTTTGCGAAGTGCTGAAAAATTCCTCGCCCTCAGTGCTGTGGACTGTAAAAAGAAAAAAAAAGTATTGCTACGTCAATAACCTCGGAACTGTGAGACGGCAGCCGACAAAGCAGTCAGACGCAAGCAAGCTGGGTGCCGCCAGACAGGGCCCGAACGGACACGCACTCGAGCTTATGTTTCGGTGTCCTTTCTCAGCTTCCTCCGGCGTTGTCTTCATGTGTAATACGGCGGTATCAGCACGTTTCGCTGAAGGGAGTGTGTTCTTTCTTTGCGCATGCTGCTCAGAGCCCTAATACCTGCACGACACCGAGATGCCGGGGAGGAATTGAAGGGGAGAAAGAAAGAAAAAAAAAGGAGCAAAGAAAGAAATAAAGAAAGAAAGGAAGAGAGAGAGAGAGAAAGAAAGAAAGAAAGAAAGAAAAAGGAGCAAAGAAAGAAAGAAAGAGAGAGAGAGAAAGAAAGAAAGAAGGAAAGAAATAAATAAAGAAAGAAACAAACAAACAAAGAGAGAAAGAAAGGAAGAAAGCAAGTACGGAAGGAAGGAAGGAAGGAATGAAGGAAGGAAGGAAGGAAGGAAGGAAGGAAGGAAGGAAGGAAGGAAGGAAGGAAGGAAGGAAGGAAGGAAGGAAGGAAGGAAGGAAGAAAGAACAGCATGGAAGGAGCAATTCACGGAGTAATTTAGCAGGTAAATGCTCTTTTCATTTCGTTAATGCAGGCTGTTAGTAAGTAAATTTCCAATTTGTTGAGTACCGTCCCTTTTACCCTTCCCTTACGGCGCGGTTCACTTGTCCAACGATATATGTGACAGATACTGCGCCATTTCCTTTCCCCCCAAAACCAATTATAATTATATAGTTATATTACCGTCCCATGACTCACATGTCACATGAAGCCGGAGTGATGCCTACACGGAGTGAGCTGCCGATCATGCTTGTTTTCATGTTTTGATAAGCCTATATCCGGCAGGTAGGACATCGCAGCCTTCGTCTATCGGTGCGCACTAGAGCGTTCATTCGAAACAATAAAAGCTATCACCGCCCTCTTTCTTCATAATCTTCGACGAGATTGACGCCCTTGTGTTCTTCCGGAATTTTGACAGTTTGTTTTAACTCGGTTTCAGCGTGAGCGTGCACTCCTGGCTGCAACACTCCGCCGTTTAGATACTCGGCCCCTTACTGAAGCCAAGATTATGGGTCCTCGGAGTAAGCCTTCATCGCAGAGGACAGCTTTGAAGGCACTTTTAAAGTTCTTGAAGGATTCAGGACTGAGTGCAATATTGTGAACTGTCAGTGTGTGCCCTGTGTACCCTGCAAGTAACGGCCAACGGACACGTGGAAAAGCGATCATATCCCTTTGTTCTCTCCCTTTTCTATCTCTCACTCCGTTCCCCTTCCCACGTATAGGGTAGCATACCGGGCGCTGCCTAGTTAACCTCCCTGCCTTTCCGTCTCTCTCTCTCTCTCTCTCTCTCTCTCTCTCTCTCTCTCTCTCTCTCTCTCTCTCTCTCTCTCTCTCTCTCTCTCTCTCTCTCTCTCTCTCTCTCTCTCATTTTGAAGGCACTTTTCAAGTTCTTGAAGGACTCAGGACTGAGTGCAAGGTTGTGAACTATCAGTGCGTGCCCTGTGTACCCTGCAAGTAAAGGCCAACGCACATGTGGAAAAGTGTTCTTCTCCATTTGTTCTTTCCCCCTTTCTATCTCTCCCTTCATTCCCCTTCCCACGTGTAGGGTAGCTAACCGGGCGTTGCCTATTTAACCTCCCTGCCTTTCCGTTTGTCTTTCTCTCTCTGACCGTTTGTATCAAACGGAAGCTTTCAAGGGCACGTTTCTCGGTTCTGCGGCGTCGCCGTTGGCCTAACACCGGACGACACTGATTAGTATGCATGTAATGACGTCATGAATGACGTCACTGCGACGCGTAACAAAATCACGGTGCACCACGCTGATCGCTTATCAAGCAGTGATGTACTCACGAAATAACTGCCACGCGCCACGCCACATGCCCTGCTGCGAGATCCGAACATGGTGACGTCATGAGTAACAATTAACGTAATGACGTCACACGCACGCCACCATGCAAGGCGACAAATAATTAAGAATAAACTATATTATACGTACCACCCCAAAGAATCCATCGCTGAATCGCGCACTACACTATGGTTACTGTCCTGTTAGTTATTATTTTTTGTGTTGTATTTTGAGAAACAACAGTCGTCTTCCAGAGTAAAGTTATATTTAATTTGCAGGCTTCGAACCCTCGAGACTTTCTAAGGGCAAACTACGCCACGTGACCTGAAGCTGTGCCCTCAAATATCTTTTTATATTTCATCGCGATAATAATTAATAATAATTGGTTTTTGGGGAAAGGAAATGGCGCAGTATCTGTCTCATATATCGTTGGACACCTGAACCGCGCCGTAAGGGAAGGGATAAGGGAGGGAGTGAAAGAAGAAAGGAAGAAAGGGGTGCCGTAGTGGAGGGCTCCGGAATAATTTCGACCATCTGGGGATCTTTAACGTGCACTGACATCGCACAGCACACGGGCGCCTTAGCTTTTTTCCTCCATAAAAACGCAGCCGCCGCGGTCGGGTTCGAACCCGGGAACTCCGGATCAGTAGTCGAACGCGCTAACCACTGAGCCACCGCGGCGGGTTCATCGCGATATCGTTCTCCAATTTCTCTCTATTTTCTATTTTCATTGTTCACTTAACGCAGTTTGTGCGGTATTTCATCCTCCTGAAAACCTTGCTGTTAATCAGATTAAGAACGTCAGGGATAACCCAGCACGAAGGCTTCAGTGGTAGGGTGACGCTAGTCGCCAAAGCATGTCTTTAGCTTAGGTTGGGCGACATTAGTCGCCGTTTCGTGTCTTTGTTTTTTATGAGGGATGTCAGTCCCTTTTAGGCCCGCGGTAAATAAACTTCTCTTCAGTCTCTTGTCTCTTATGCATACAAGACAGCTACGTGAACCCTACACCGGCATTAACGTCTTGGGACCAGGTATCTTAACGATGGCCCTGTGCTAGCTACGATGCGGAAGAGGTTTCGAGCAGCGTGGTAGCATCCCATCTCTTCAGCTGGCAAAAAGCCACGCGCTACTGTTGTTTATGCGATGAGGTTGCGCAGTCTGACGAGACGTAATTGGATTTGTTAGCTTTAAATTATACGTGACTGAGAGAATGAGGAACTGCATGCCTCGTCTTCATGATTTCCCAGAGCACTAGTCCTAAAAAGAAAAACAAACGTCGCTGCCGCAGCCGTTGCAGCAGCATATTTGAGAATCAGAGCCAGCTTTTACTTTGAAGCCTTAAAACTCCGTACTTACTACCGTTAACGGTCACGCGCATCACTTTATTCGCGTTCCACGTGCAATTTGTCCTGGGTCTCACGAAATTCTTTTGGTTTACAAACAAATATGAACAGTAACATTGGTAACAGATAAATGCCCCGGTATAAAAGAAGTGGCAGCTGCTGGGCAAAAAGCACGATAAATTTAGGACTAATTCTTCTGTAGGAAGAGAAGCAGCTATAAGTACCGCGAGCCTTCGCTCTTTTCGAAGTGTAGGCGGCGCGTGGAAGGGACTGTATAAAGAAAATATATGCAGGGTCTTCGCCGGAAGTAATTTAATTTTCAGTGATAGGCGTTCTGAGATAGAATATAGCTCTCTGTATGATGGCCCACTACAATTACCTAATTAAAACCACGCGCCTAGCTCCTAAAATTTAATGGTTAAATAGCGAATTTGAGTTGATTGCCCTGGTAATCAACTCCTCCCAAGTTTTATGACGTCCACCGATGCCGTCGCTTTGATCGCGGAGGAATCATCATTTTATCTCAAAAATCCTATTTTTGAAAATTGCTTAAAGTCTTCCAGCGAATGGCCCATGTATGAAAACGAGGTTAGTTCGCACGTACTGTGCCAGCCAGAGTTTTTCAGTAGTCATGGCGTTCAGCTCAAGAGTTAACTTAGAAAATCGTGATTAAATCCAGGCATCGGCGAGCGCATTTCGATCGAGGCGAAGCGTAGAAGGCGCCGATGTGCTGTGCGATGCCAGCGCACGCTAAACAAACTCAAGTCGTGGAAATTAATCCGGTGCACTCTACTCTACGGCGTGCCCCATGGTCCATGAGCAGCTTCGAGAGGTTTAAACCCCACACACTATACGCCATACCATACCGTATTCGTACCATATATGGCGTGTCAGCGGAAATGAATGAAGACTTTGTTTTGCAATAAAAACTTGCTCCGATAGACGAGTTACAGATGCGTCGCTGCACTTTGCACTTTATTAGCATGTTTTGTATTGTAAATAACTAGGGCTTCGTCAAAACGAAAAAGAATGTTAAGTTTTCTGTTCTCTATAGAATTGTACGGGAGCAACGCATCTTTCATGCTTTTCAAGTCCGCCAGTCTTCCTAATATTTCAGGATAGTTTCATGTTGTGGGAACATCCCTGCTAACTTAAGCACTGAGGTGACTTCAGAAACAAAAAAAAAAATGTCCACCGCGGAGTCGGCATGGTGCTTGCTCGCTTTTCAGGTCATCATTTGATAGTTTACGCATTCCAGTCATGTAACAAGCTTGCCTAATATGCCTTTGATTGTTACGATGACGATGATGCCGCGGCTGCGTCAGCCGTGCCATCCTCTTTGGGCGAAAAATCCGTGGTCTGTCTGTGTGTGTGTGCGTGAAGCCTCCACCCCTCAGCGCCCCTAGCGGATCAGAGCCCATCGGCGCACCTTCCCGGAACCCTCCAGGTCCGGAAGGATCCTTCTCCAGAGCATCCTCTGAAGGGTGATCATGCGGGCACCCATCGGTAAAAATGTATCTCGCACCAACTACACACCCACCTGCACCCTGCAGCAGTCTCCACCCATCAGAAGCCCACGCAGCACTGCAAAAAAAAAAAAGATGACAAGAGAGAAATAACATTCATTAGCAACCGTCAGAAGGTTGACCTGGGGATCCGAGGCGCGGCTCGGTCTCAGCCATTTCCTCGTCCTCCTCAGCCGTCCACCAGGATCTCCTGGATCTCAGCAGCGACCACGGCGAGACGGATGACTTTACGTTGTCCCTTTTCTTCCTGTTTGAGAAGCAGTGCCTCCCAGGACTCATTTGTTCTGTCAGGTTCTCCGAAGGGAGGACACGTCCTTACCATTTGGATCATGTCCGCTATGCCCTCGCAACGTTTGCACCTGGGGCTGGAAATCTCCGGGTGCAACTTGCTATAAAGCTAGGCGCTTGGAAATACTCCGGTTTGTAGCTTGCGCCACACAACCTCTTCGCTTTTGGTGAGCTGCTTACACGCTTTTGAAAGTACCGCTCTGCCTAATTTGTAATGATTTAGGATTTCTTGATATGTATTAAGATCGTGTTCGAATTGTAGGGGTTCCTCATCGCAATGGGTTGCGTATGAGATGTCGCTGGGATCCTGGAAAGGTAGCTAATCCTCGCACCGGTATATGCGCTTTCTCTCTCCCCCTCAATCCTTGGTGCGCCGGTGTCCAAATGAGGGCGACCTGTTGTGCCAGTGGTGGTCCACCGGCAACATTCGCGCTGCTATTGTGAGTGACTCAAAGCGACGGCGAAATCAAATTCAAAGACTCAGTTATAGGCAGTTAGTGTAAAAGTTGAAATGTAAAGCCAATACGCTTACGCAGGTTTCTTACATCACATTGTATGGTCACCTGTGCATATTTTTTTTCAATAAGTGACCTTTGTTTTATCGTTCTTGAAGTTCGGCTTATCGTTGCTGTCATGTCCGCGCGAAGCAATTAAGTTGTCTTGCGTACTTTTTCTACAGAAACCAGTGAATTGTTCGCGAAGAATTGCTATAACGAGCGGGCAATTTTTTAAAGTTTGGAGCTGTTCCCGAAGATGCACTCCCATTATCTAACATGCCCTGTGACATGCTCAAATACAGGGCTGCTGGAAGCTCCGAATATTCTGATCGCGACGAGCAGAGAGCACACGTGTAAGCGTTACTACCGTCACAGCCAAGTATACTTCTGCTTTATTTTCAATGTGGGCTCCAGTCCGGCTGAATAAACAGTTTTCTTTCAAAGTTATTGTCCGCTTACAAGCCTGGTCGGCGCCAAAGCTGCGAGGCAGTATAGCAAGGAACGCTTTAGAGAGCACGGTAGAGAACAGAACAACTTAAAGCTTGACGTGGTCAGCGAAGTTCGGCATTCAAGTCCGAGCTCTGTCTGCCTCTTTGCAGCGGTGCTGATGTACAGCCAGAAGAATTAGCGTTTCCGAGCTGATGAAGGCGGTAAACATGTCGTGATCGGATTTTTCAGATGCTCTGCCACAGAAAATACACGCCTTATAGCCTCTCCTATTGTGCCCGGTTAGGCAAAAACCTCAGCCAGGATGATATTGCATCATCTTTTGTCTATCCTCATGGGAAATATTCAGCACTGCGTGATGCACTAAGTGCAGTAATGAGCATATAATGCGTATTTTCGTGGCCAGATTCGCCTCCTTTGGTGCCCTTTATAATGGCTGATTCAACCCAAGGATACTATTCGTCATCCAGCTGCAACCCCAGTACCGTAGAAACTACCTCTGTACCCCTCAGTCTCCCGTAAAAGTATCTTATTACAGCCGGGCACACCTTAAGAACGAAGCCGCAGACACCCCTCAAAAAACGACCCTTCAGCCAATGGTGTCGATCGTTCTTCATGACTTCGCTGTTAATCCCCTAGCATGACACACCATGTGACTCACAGGTGCCTCCTTGAAATGCTGTTGCAGTTCCTCAGCTTACGCTGATACACTGGTGCGGTTGGCAATGCCATCATACTTGTCATGCCGTAACCATGTTCATCTCCCACAACAAGCTATCTCTCTCCTCAAGAAGCTGAGGAACGGCCACCTTCAACGCTACCGCGTTACGGTGGTTGCGCGCTTTCCAATGACGCGGGCTCCTTTGCTAAGCACCTTCTTGTCCAGGGCCCCGACGTCAGTGTGTGCCCATCTTGTGGACGCAACGACAGCCACGACCCAGCGTCACCGGAACCGCTCAGCGCCGATGACACCGACAGCGCCCGGCCAGCACGCGCACAAAGGAACCTTGACATCTTCGCGGGCACAAACAAAAGAGCTCGGAAACAAAGCCGAGGCGAACGGAACACTTGTCGAACAATGGGGACCCATCTGCGTCGTCACCGGGAATGCGGCACTTACTTCCCAACAGCGCCCGCCGTGTCTGCTTTTACGGCTGACGTCACTGCACGCGCCGGCTTGGACTCGTGAAGCAGCGTTGAGAGAATACTAGCTGCTTATGTAAGTGCAGCCCACCTGGCGTCCGCCTTGCACCCTGCATAACGGTCCGGAAAGAGGCGAAAGCACTGTGTGACGTCATTCGGCGGTGACGAGTATGCCGCTGTAAGGATGGAAGCAACTAATCAAGTGAGCGTATCGCTGGTTGAGTAATCTATGACGTCGACTTTTTGTTAATGCCTGGAAGACGTAACCAACAAAACAGTATGACACCGCTTGCTTTTGGAAATAATATTTTATCAATAAATTCGCCGCCTTCGGGATCGTATGCACTGGGAGGAGGGGACAACAATTTCTGTGGCCGTTGCACTCACTGGTTGAACGCTGTATATGCAGTTTTTATAAGCTTGAACAGGTCATGATCAGTGAGATTGCGTAAACGTGCTTGCTTCTGTATCGTCCCATCGTTTCCTCTGTGATTTTTGTGTGATTTTATTAGCTGCATAAGCGTCCTCCGCATATTTTACTCTGCCTTGGCAGGTGCGAAAGCACTGCGGTATACTGGTGGTATAGCCATGCTTTAGATCCCGTCGAGTTTCTCAATATTACCTAGATGGAAAAGTTGCGCTGGATAAGAATGCTGGGAATACGAGGTTTCGAATTAGGCTTGGCTATTGTTTGGCATTAAACGTGGTTTTAGCCGTGGCTCTACTCTCCTCAAGGCAAACACGTAAGAAAGAAAAAAAAAACCTAAGTTAGGCAGATTATTTTTCGTCTTCTTCTTCTCATTATTATTATTACATGAACGTGCGGTTCTTGATATGACGAAGAGTACAAGGAATGACGTCAGGTACAAGAGAAGTTAGCTGTTCGTGAACACCACTGTGTACGTTGTCACAAAAAGTGTATGATCCGCAACCACCACCACCACCACCAGCACCACCATCATCATTATCATCATCATCATGGATGTCATTAACCCGCGTTTGTTCCCTCTCCCTCTCTGCCCGCTTCCGGTCTCTTAACTTTACACCTATCATTTTTCTTTCCATAGCTCACTGCGTTGTCCTTGATTCGCAATTATAGGCCTGTACCTGTCTCGCAGTATAGTTGATTCTGATGCATAGATATACGACAAAAATCAGCTGTCATTAAGGTCAAACATAGCGCGATGGGATTTGTTTTTTCTTTCTAGTAAAGATAGGTTCGTTCTTCTTGGTCGTGGTGAGATTTCGTATACTCGTATACCGGGCTCCACCACCGGGTGCCCCACCGTCCGAGACGAGACGGTATAACAGACGAGATCCGGCAAAACTTGACTGAAGGAAGGAAAACTGAAACTTTATACAGGAATTCACATATTTACAACAGAATAAACGGCAAGCATGATTACATGGAACTGGCTAAGGGAAAATCTTCCCTCCTTGGCATCGCCAAAGATGCAAGGGATCTAAATCTAGCTCAGAACGCCTTTTCCCGGCTCCGGACCTGGTTTTAAAGACCTAGGAGACTGGCCCACCCCTTGCATCACCCAATCACAAACAACTAACACCTGATTGGTTCAAAAACTGTATGGCACGCCTTCCCGCTTCGGCAAGGTTCAAAACCCTTTCCCTAAAATGCCCAACACGAAAAGAACATCAAAATAGCTATACGAACATGGCATTCCGGGAATAGACACTCGAAATGATTGGCCCACCAGGTTTAGGTGGCACGCCCCATGCCTTCACAGTATTGCTCACACTCTCGCCCCCAGAAGAAAAAGCAAAAACAACCTCCCATTGTGCCCGCAGGCGCAATCGTTTTCCTTTGACTCTCGTCCGGCCCGCAGCTGTTCCGCACTTAGTCCTGTCATCGGACCACAGCGGGGCGCCTCTCGTGCGCATACGCGGCTTAGCTTGCCGCTGTTACGGACGAGGCGCGACAACATTCCGGGAGGGTCCAAACAACTGGGAGTCGTCTCTCGACAGATGCTTCAAGGAGGCGCCGGCGTGTCCGCGGTGCCACTAATGCACGCGGCGGCGTCAACGAGGGATCCGCATCTGTTGTTTACGGGGGTTAAAATGGACGTCCGCCGCCCGGGACAATTCCCCGAAACCGACGTCCCCATTAGTTCACGGCACGGGACCCCCCCGCGGGACGCAATGACAGTGTGTCGGGTGTCGGCAAAGGCGGCGGGCCGCGGCGCCGCGAGCCATCGGCGGTGGACGCGGCTGTGTTTGTTTAAGGCGAGCAGCTAAATGCTCCCGCCTCGGAAAGAGACCCCGTTTTCCCGTAATGAAAACCTTCTGCGCGAGGGCAGCGTCGGCCTTTCGGTCCCCGCGCAGCGTTGTGCAGCGCAGGTGCCTGACCTTCGAAGCCGAGTGGGCCCCCATTAGGGCTGTTCATCACTGCCGCAGAGACAGCAGGAACCATAATGTGCCGGAAGTGGCGAGAGTGTGTTGGGGACGCGTCCTGGCAGCCCACGGACTGGGCGCGTGATCGACCTCACAGTGATTCAACGCAGCTGCCCATTCGATCCCTTCACACGCCCCCCCCTAAGATTCTACCAGGGGCCCAAATGGCACCTTGTAGAATTATAACACAACGAGGGATCCCTTTTCGCCTATAAAATCGCTCTGAGGGCGACCTAAGTAGTGGGGATACTACTGCGAACACATCGCAACGCTGCAAACAAATTGCGACACTGCAAACAAATTGCGACACTGCAAACACATTGTGACACTGCAAACACACTGTGACACTGCAAACACATTGCGACACTGCAAACAAATTGCGACACTGCAAACAAATTGCGACACTGCAAACACACTGTGACACTGCAAACACATTGTGACACTGCAAACACATTGCGACACTGCAAACACCCAAACGAGCGGATTACACCGCAGTTCCAGTTACTGCCACAGCACACGTCACTGGGTTTGCTCTTTGGTACACATGTCCTCTCTTCCTTGCCCCCCGGCGTGATCATTGCTGTCTGCCTCCCAGCTGTCGTTCGGCAACCTAGACAGCGCGTCAGCGTTACCGTGAGCGCTCCCTTTCCTGTGTTTTATTGCCACATTATATCTCTGTAGGGCAAGTGCCCAACGCGTCAGCTTCGCTCCCTGAGGCGTGGTGAGAGTAAGAAAGGAGAGGGGGTTGTGGTCAGACACCACAGTAACCTGAGCGCCGAACAACCAGAGGTCGAACTTCCCCAGCCCCCAGATGACTGCAAACGCCTCTCTTTCTATGGTTGACCATCGAGCCTGCGTTGGAGAAAATCCGCAACTCGCGAACGCAATTGGCCGCTCGGAGCCATCCGCGGCACACTGGGAGAGACAGGCTCCCGCCGCAACCGCTGAGGCGTCCGTGTACAGCCAAAACGGCTTGCCAGTATCGGGCGTCCCGAGAGCCGCAGCTTCACAGAGTGCCGCCTTGAGTCGCTGAAACGCACTTTCAGCTTCCGCGGGCCACGGAATTTTGTTAGGAATCCTTTTCCCCGTTAGCTCTGTCAGCGGCGCTGCCACCTCCGCATAGTTGGGCACATAGCCCCGGTAATAACCGCACAGCCCGAGCACGCTACGGAGCTCTTTCTTCGTTTTCGGTGCCCTCAGTCCCCTAATGGCTTTCAATTTTTCGGGATCGGGTGCGTGATTTCCCGAGCCCACTATGTGTCCCAAGTAACGGATTGACCCTCTCGCCACCTGACACTTTTCCAGCTTAACTTTCAGGTTCGCCCTCTCTAACGCTGCGAAGACGGCGTGCAAGTGTCGTATGTGGTCAGGCAACGCCTCGCTGAACACGGCGATGTCGTCTAAGTACGCACACGCGTAGGCAGAATGCGGGAGTAAAAGCTCGTTCATGGCTCTTTGAAACGTCTGGGCCGCGTTTTTCAGCCCAAACGGCATTACCGTCCACGCAAACTGCCCCCGATGACAGACAAAAGCGGTGAGTAGCTGAGCCGACTGTGCCAGGGGCACCTGCCAATACCCTCTTCTAAGGTCAAGGAGCGTAATGTACTTAGCCCTTCCTACGCTCAGAATGAGCTCCTGCTGCAACGACATCGGGTAGGCATCTGCCACTGTCCCCGCATTGAGCTTTCTAAAGTCCACACACATTCTCATCGACCCGTCCTTTTTGGGGACACAGACCACGGGATGGGCGTGGGGGCTTTCGCAGGGAAAAATCAGACCCATCTCAAGTAGCTCATCTACTTGCTTGCCCACTTCGCCTTTTAGGCTTGCGGGTATTCGATAAGGGTAACCTGACCTCGGTGTGAAGCCCTCCTCTAAAACGATCCTGTGTTCTCCTATTTTCGCTACTCCCGGTTTGTCGTCGAATAGGCCTCGGTGTTCGGTGAACACTTTGCGAATGAGGTCGCCTTCCTCCGCCTTCAGATGGGCCATCATGTCCTTGGGGAGGACCGATACTGTAGCCCGCGTTGACACCGATCGAGGCACGTACTCTACTTCGCCAAACGCCCTGTCCTCATCAAATATCACCCCAACTGTCATTACGCGCTTCTGATACGGCCGGAGTTTGCTGGCGTGTACTAATTTTCGGGCACCTCCTGGCATCTGCACGAAGTACGAGTGTTCGCGATACCTTCCGTCAACGCTGCCCGGCCCTTTCCACTGCGGGAACATTTTTCCAGGACGTTGCTCGTCAAACACCAGCACACTGTCTCCTATCTGAAAAGTTTTGTCCTTCGCCCGCCTGTTGTACTGGGTCGCGTACGCGTTCTGCTGCTTCGAGCTCACTAATTGTGCCACCTCCGCTGCATGCTCTAGGCGCCTCTTCAGCTCCCGCATATACTGTGATGGGGACGGCCCCAGCATAGCTGGTACACTTATCTGTCCCGCCCAGCTGCGCTTTAAAACCACCAGCGGACCGGTTGGTTCTCGCCCGTACAGCATCTGGAACGGGGCGACGCCCGTCGTGTCATGTGGTACCTCGCGGTACGCCCATAACAAGAAGGGCACAAACTTGTCCCATTCCTTTCCTTCCTCCTGGATGATATGATACAGCATGTTCTTAAATGTCCGGTTCCAACGTTCGACCGCGCCGTTACTTTCGGGGTGCCCCGGCGTTGAAAACCTTGGCGAGCAGCCTAGCCTCTTCAGAAACTCTTGTGTGAGTTCGGCCGTAAAGTTTGTCCCGCAGTCTGAGGCGACTACTTCCGGAATTCCCGTCCGGCTGAACACCGTCAGGAGCGCGTCACAGGTGGCCTTCGCACTGAGGGAGCGCAAGCACACCACCTCAGGCCATCGTGTGCACAAATCGATGATGCACAACGCGTACCTGTGACCCCTTCCTGAGGGTGGATCCAATGGACCTATAACGTCGACGTTGACCTGTTCGAACGGGTATCGAGGCCTCGTTAGCGGTTCTATCGGCACTCTGTCCGTCTGGCGGCGATCCGCCCTTGTCTGACACCCATGGCAGCTGTTACAGTATGCCCTTACATCCCCTTCAATACCTGGCCAATAAAACGTGTACTTGATTCGCGCCTTAGTTTTCCTGAATCCAAGGTGACCGCCCCAGTTTGATTCATGGGCTAACCTAAGTACTTCTTGACGTCGGGATTTAGGGAGCACCAGCTGCATTACTGGTTGCCCAAGCAAGTTTTCCTTATGGTAGAGGAGACCGTCTACTTCAGTTATGCCACCTTTCCCAGCCCTGGCGTTTTTCCACACTTCTTGCAATGTGGCGTCATTGCGCTGCTCCTCCCTGAAAACCGCCGAGGCGCTGCTTTCCTCGGTTACACTACGAGCTGTGTCTTCGGCGATTAGCGCGCCGCTCTCGCTTGCCCTGCCGACCACCGCGTGCACTTCCGCGTGGGGAGTTACGCCCTCCTTGACTGGTTTCTCTTCTAGCGGCCCGTGTAACTTGTCCCGTTCCACCCCCACGTGGTCTGCCACCTGACCGTCGTTCGCCTCTACTAGCCCCTTCATATCACACTCCTCCCTCAGTGACTCCCATGCTTCCTCCGAAAGCAAACAGTCCGTTCTCGACGCTAGCTTGTCGGTCAGAGCGCATACCACTGGCACCGCTTCTTTAATCTCGGAGAAAATGCCTGCCCCGCGGTTTAACATCAGGGGCACAACTGCAAGCTTAGCCCGTACCTTTTCACCAAAGGCTGACACCAATTCGATGGACCCATGTGGCTCCACCAGTCCCGGGGGTACTATGCTCTCCCGCACAACCGTGATTTCTGCGCCTGTGTCCAGAATTGCATTAATTTGCCTATTCTGACAAGACAGAGTTATCGGTCTTAGTTCGCTTTGTGCGGCCGCTTGTGCCTGTGTCGCCACCCGTGCAGTAAGGCTTTCCCCTTTAGCGTTAAGCGCTTTCGTGGGTGTTCGTCCCGAGCCATGCGGGCATTCGGCCCTCCTGTGACCCATCGACCCACACGAAAAGCACCCTTTATACTTCTGCTTCGTGTCCGGCCTTTGTATTCCTGTCGCCTCCCGTTTGGGTTGGTACGTATCTCGCTTTCCGTCTCGACCATTTGAGCTCTCCCCCTTTTTCTGCTCGTGCTTTTTCACCGCGCTGTTCTTTCCCTGCGCTTCCTCGAACGTCTGCAGTAATGCCGCCAACGTTGGCGCTTTCTTCCATCCCTCACCCTCCTGCAAAGTTACGTATCGAAGGGCGTCCTCAGACAGGGTGTTCTTTAGTTGGTCCGCCACTAGCAACTCAACAATTCCCTCCAACGTTTTCACCCCCCTTTCCTCCACATAGAAATTGAGATAACTCTGCAGGCGAGTCGCAAACGCCCTCCAGCTCTCATTAGGCAGTTTTTTCGATGTTATGAACCTTCTGCGATATTCTCCCGCTGAGAGCTTAAGCTCTTCTAGCACCACTTTCTTCAGGACTTCGTACTCCTTATGCTGCGAAGGTGTCAAGCGCGTCGACAAGAACCGCACCTTATCCACTATTAGCGGAAATACAATTTGGCCCCACTGTTCCTTCGGGACCGCGTAGGCCTCCAGGGTGTGTTCAATCGACTCGAACCAGACAGGCACTTCTGCCTCTGCCGGGAACTTCGGGAGCACTCCCGACAACCATTTCGAGTACCGACAGAACTCCGCTCGCGAGTCGCTTCTCTCCAACGCCGTGGCGTTCTGCTCCAGGCTTACTCCTTTGTTGCTTGCTTGGAATTTTGCAAGTTCAAGCTGGACCTCGAGAGCTCGACGGTGCTCCTCAGCAGCTCTGGCCTCTTCTTTTTTCATTTCCAGAGCCATCTTGCTAATCTGAGCGTCAGACACAGACGAACTGTCCTCCGAAACAACCGTTTCCTCTCCCTCACTCATCGTGCTCGCTTTCCGCCTGTCCGGGTTTAAGTGTGCGAACCGGGTGTTCATGCACTCCCAGACCGCCTATCCAGACAGCAATGCCCCCGCCAAGGTGAAAGGCAAAGAGGACTCACCCACTGATGAGATGCACCTCGCTGGCGTCCGACTTTCGTCGCTGTCGCTGTCTCTCTGTCGCCGCCCGCTTCCCCACGCAGCTTCTCCCGACCGGCTACCGCCTTGCGCTGCTGGTCCACCCTTGGAGTCTCCGCTGCTGGTTCCCTTGGAAGCTGCCGATTCCTGCCTTCAGCTCTTGCTCCTCCTCAGCCGCCGATGCTTGGCCCGTTGCCGGAACGTCGTCTCTTCCTCCTTTGCTATCTCCTGATAACGAAAGGATCCTGTCGACTGCGCCAGTAAAGATAGGTTCGTTCTTCTTGGTCGTGGTGAGATTTCGTATACTCGTATACCGGGCTCCACCACCGGGTGCCCCACCGTCCGAGACGAGACGGTATAACAGACGAGATCCGGCAAAACTTGACTGAAGGAAGGAAAACTGAAACTTTATACAGGAATTCACATATTTACAACAGAATAAACGGCAAGCATGATTACATGGAACTGGCTAAGGGAAAATCTTCCCTCCTTGGCATCGCCAAAGATGCAAGGGATCTAAATCTAGCTCAGAACGCCTTTTCCCGGCTCCGGACCTGGTTTTAAAGACCTAGGAGACTGGCCCACCCCTTGCATCACCCAATCACAAACAACTAACACCTGATTGGTTCAAAAACTGTATGGCACGCCTTCCCGCTTCGGCAAGGTTCAAAACCCTTTCCCTAAAATGCCCAACACGAAAAGAACATCAAAATAGCTATACGAACATGGCATTCCGGGAATAGACACTCGAAATGATTGGCCCACCAGGTTTAGGTGGCACGCCCCATGCCTTCACAGTATTGCTCACACTCTCGCCCCCAGAAGAAAAAGCAAAAACAACCTCCCATTGTGCCCGCAGGCGCAATCGTTTTCCTTTGACTCTCGTCCGGCCCGCAGCTGTTCCGCACTTAGTCCTGTCATCGGACCACAGCGGGGCGCCTCTCGTGCGCATACGCGGCTTAGCTTGCCGCTGTTACGGACGAGGCGCGACAACATTCCGGGAGGGTCCAAACAACTGGGAGTCGTCTCTCGACAGATGCTTCAAGGAGGCGCCGGCGTGTCCGCGGTGCCACTAATGCACGCGGCGGCGTCAACGAGGGATCCGCATCTGTTGTTTACGGGGGTTAAAATGGACGTCCGCCGCCCGGGACAATTCCCCGAAACCGACGTCCCCATTAGTTCACGGCACGGGACCCCCCCGCGGGACGCAATGACAGTGTGTCGGGTGTCGGCAAAGGCGGCGGGCCGCGGCGCCGCGAGCCATCGGCGGTGGACGCGGCTGTGTTTGTTTAAGGCGAGCAGCTAAATGCTCCCGCCTCGGAAAGAGACCCCGTTTTCCCGTAATGAAAACCTTCTGCGCGAGGGCAGCGTCGGCCTTTCGGTCCCCGCGCAGCGTTGTGCAGCGCAGGTGCCTGACCTTCGAAGCCGAGTGGGCCCCCATTAGGGCTGTTCATCACTGCCGCAGAGACAGCAGGAACCATAATGTGCCGGAAGTGGCGAGAGTGTGTTGGGGACGCGTCCTGGCAGCCCACGGACTGGGCGCGTGATCGACCTCACAGTGATTCAACGCAGCTGCCCATTCGATCCCTTCACATTTCTGTTTGCAGTTCGAGGAAAGAGCGTACGGATGCAAACGAAACCTGGCCATGCATACGCGCAGACGGCAGACAGCATGTCTCCAGTCGTATAACTAACGCCAAGGCTTCCGCATTCCGCGATTGCTGAGCGCTTGCCAAACTACACGACGGCGTTTGGCGCGCCCGTGTTACGATCGCTCTAGCTTCTTGCGCAGTCGTTGAAGTGTCGCTATGTCGCTATGCCGGGATGGCGCTTAACGACTAAAGGAAATCATACAGCCTGCTTCCCTCTACAGCTATAGCAACGGGGCTCTAAAATCGGGGTGCCGACTCACCGATGTAATAATCACAATGAAACAACGGACAACTCCCCCAGATTCTTTTTTTTTTCTCCGGCGAGTGGTTACAGTGCATGTCGTCTGTGCGGCCTTGAAAGGCAACCAAAACTGCCAACGGCTACGTTAAGCGTCCATTTCCATGCGCCCGTTGTCATGTGAGAAGCAATTACCTTCAGGAGCTATCGAGGACACCCTCGTGTGCTATTTGTGGCTCATGCAGAGACTGAAAGAACCGAAGTGCTTTCCTAGTGATTAGGTAAGAAAAGTGGTCGATGGAAATTATGCCGCCAGAACGGAAACGGGGACTGGGAAAGTCTCATTTCCTCGCGTTTTGGAAGAACGGGCACAGTTTGAGCATTCTACCACGAATTCAAAGGCCTTCGCGGAATTGTTTCGTAGATCTTAATAACCCAAGTGGGAAACGGCAAGTTTTCGTCGTCGTGTCGGCGCATTTATGCCACTAAGCCTTGAGGGACAAAGCTGGCTTGCTCTGTTTTGTAACCGGCGAACCTTGCAGCTTAAATAGAATATGCTCACTGACCATGACGTCGGTGATGGCGTAAGGCTGCTTGTGCTCCCCTGAACGAGTCCTCTTCTCCCCTTTCTTAGCGTCCCACCTCTTTCCTGCATTCGAAAGCTGCATTCGAATAAAGCAGACCACCTTGCTTACATAAATGCCCAGTTGCAGATATAGGCGCTCAGGCACTGGCAGGGAGAGTACAATTCATGAAAAAAAAAAACGAAGGATGTAGGACAAAATCAACTTGAAGCCACTAGTAACCAAAGCGTCCCAACAGAACGTAACTAAATGGCGAATAGACCGACACGTTCAAGATAAAATTTGTGCAGAAAACTCAGTTCAGTATGTGTTTACGGGAATTTCCCGGCATAAATCAAATTGTAAACGAGAGAATAATTAGAGTTAACTTGCACTGTTCGAGTTCGTGGCAGGCGTTTAGGCTGCGGCCACTCCTCAGACAGATAACAAATCGCAAAAAGAAGCAAATTAAAAGTTTTAGGTGCATTTTGCGACTGTAAAAACGCGGCAGCGCGGTTAGAAAAGCGAAAGCCTATAGCCGCGCGAGGGAGATGTCAGAGAGAGAGAGGGGGGGGGGGGGGGGCGATGAAGGTGGTGCACGGGAAAAAACGAAACTGGAACTTGTTACAACACATCCACATATGCGCATATATTCGGTTACACGTGGAAAAGTTCACATTTTTCTTCAAATTTCGTGGTCGAAGAAAGGTTTTTAAAGCGAACGACAGGTGGTAACTTAGAGAAAATCCAGCTCGAAAAGCTTGAATTCTCCCGATACGTTCCCAGCTTTAAGCAACCGGCTTTGGTCAGAGACTGAGTGCACCTTGTCAAGGATGTCTACCCTGAGAGAATAGATGTGCTCGTTAAAAGAATCGGATTGTGCGAGTAATACATACAGGTGGGATCGCGATACAAACTGTCTGCAAAGCTCGTGGCGGATGCGCCGACAAATTAAATACTTTTTTTTTTCTTTGAAGCCTGGCGGACGTAGGGATTACAAAACCTCAACTATGGACCCAATATTATTTAAAGAATAGTTATAGAGGTGTCAACTTACTAGGTAAGAAGCCAGGAGCAACTGAAGGTCTCTTCTTGAATTGCTATAGTCGGGTACCCCTTACAAAAATTTATTTAGCAGTCTTTATACTCTCCATAGACATCGGGCTATAAAGTCTATGGAAACTCTGTAGACAAACCCTAGAGAACGGTCTATAGGCAATACAAATCATATAGACAGTCTAGAGACAATCTATAGATTTATGGCCATACACTTTTAGAAGACTTTTTGTCTATCGACAGTCTACAGACTATGGATAGAGAAAAAGAATTATCTATAGGAAAGAAGTAGAGTCTATAAGAAGTGTATAGACTATCTATAGATAATTTGTGTTAGAGACAACTCGAGAAACGCATCGGCAAACGCCCCAAAGGAGGCTGTTTAGCCAATGGCTTCGACCGATTGTCAACGGTCGACGCATACGGGGTTTCGCAGAAGTCGAAGGGAACGCACAGGCTGCGCTGCAGACGCCGCGAATCCCCACAACGCAGATTTAGAAGCGCCGCCAGTCCGCACCCATTCACGGGTTATTTTCAGGTCGACAAGGAACAGAAGTAGCTTCCGAATTGGGCTCAAAATTTGAATCACTGTTAAGCCTGAAGGGATATTAACCTAAGCTGCCATCCCTAAAGTCCCTTAGTCATTTCTACACCATCATACCGTACGTCAGGAACAGGGAAATAAAGAAAAAGAAACCTGGTTGTATTTCCGCCCGATTTCTTTGCGTTGCTAGTACAAGCAGGCTTGGCAGAATTAATCAGCGAGATGGATCATGGTTTATGTTTTATAATCTTTTGCTGGTGCTGCCCTATTATCTTCCATACTTACTTAACTATTTTGACAATATTTTTATCTTTTGGCTCCCGTGGGACTCCTACCCCCTGCCCCTGTCCCCCCTAAAAATACTCTCCATCGAGGGCCATTAGCGGCACTTTGAGCAAAAAATGAATAAAACTGGGAATTGCACCGACAAAACAAACGTCCAGTCAGAAGAAGGATTAAAGATACAAGCACTTGACTCGTAAAACCTTTTTTTACCTTGAGGTTTGTCTTGTGAATGCGCTTCGCCACTTTCTAAATAGAAGAAGTATTAGCGGCGAATTTGTTGCCTCATTTGAGCATCTGTACCTTTGGCAAAACATATGTAGGCATGCAATCCTCCCCATTATACAAGCTTGCTGTGGAACTGTTCTTACTAATATTTTTCATTCATGCTCTTGATGAAAAAAAGGTTGCTGTTCATAACGTTATTACAGAACGAAGCAAGCATCGTCTTTCTTCAAAACTCAAGAGTAGAAAGAAGAGAAAAAGCGCCACGTGGGGGGGGGGGGGGCTTCAAAGATGGCGCGAATTTCAGGACTATCTGAATTGCACTTCAGTTCGCAGCGCTGGCCGGAACTGCAATGTCAGACATGTTTTTGGTTTTTCTAGTGCGTTTAAATCGCACTTGCGCAACAGGAAACTGCGCTATCCTGTTTGCCATTATCGCACGCTTTGTTACTCCGTCATTGTTATATACCCTCGCAAAAGACAGTGCCGTAACCAACCGCAGCATGAAAGTATAGGCGCGTCGCTTCATCCAGCATTCGTTCCCCTCCCTCTTTCCTCGACATCTGCAAGGTAGATTAGAAGAAACAATTGAGTGTCAAAAGGGAAGCAAGCGTTACAAAACGCTTGCGCAAGGAAACTGAGGGGTATCCGCTTCTTCCGCTTATGGGACACCCTGAAATTTCGTAATGTGCACTCAGTGCAAAGCGGGTCCAGGAAGGAGAAATAGAAACAATATATCTGTGCCACTATTCTGTACAGGTGCAATGCGCCGCATGTTCGTGCTGATGCTTAGCAGATTGGAAATAACTGCGAGAATGGTTATATTGTCATATGGGCATCAGGCGCAATGGCATTTTTCTCTTTTATTTGATCGCTTGTTTCATTTGTATAGACAAATCATCTGACGACAATGGGCGTTAATGTCCCGAAGCTTCACATCGGCTAAGGGAGAAGCCGTAGTGGAGGGTCCCGGATTAATTTTGACCACGTGATGTTCTCTCACCTACTCAGACATAGCACTGCACACGGGCATTGTTGCATTTTGCCTCCATCGAAATGCGGCCGCCGCGGCAGAGGTTGAACACTGAACAATTATTTGGTTATGGGCTTATGTTGGCATTGCAAACTTGAAGACAGGTGCATTGTTTAACGCTGGTGCATTATTTTTTAAATTTCTAAAGGCTATACTTCATTTGAGAATCCAGCTAGCACAGCAGAGCTTCCAATTCGGGCGAACTATACGCTTCCTGAGACTTGAACCACTCCGCACAGCACCTTCACAGTAGCAAACTGTGTGTCGACATGAACACCACTTGTCGAGTGTTCGCGCACCCCCTCAGAGGTTCCTTCCACTGAGTTTCACCAAGGCGCGACTAAAGAACAGAGGAGACCTACGAGTGAGTTGACATCGTGGGTGACAGTGTGCATGGCGACGTAGATCTGCCAGGTCAGAGATCTATGCCTCAAATTCTCGAGCTTAATTGACATTTAAGTGTGGATACAATGGAGCTGGTAGAATAATCGCAAGGTTAGCCCCACCAGTAGCTCACAACAACCTCAACCTCAGGATCGAGCCGGCTGGAATACCAGCTTGGCCTCGGATATTGTTCATCCATAACAGCCATCTGTACTCCGTTTCATACATCAGGTGCAACGCTGTCAAAGCTAGCGCTCTTGTTCGCGATCCTTGTGGTGAGCGAAAAATAATAAATGATTTGCCTGCTGGCCTATTGCATGATACTTTATATCATGATACATGATACATTTGTCATGACCTTGAATAAAAGCGCTCATACTGCTGACGACACGCTGTCGCTTTCTCGTGCCGTAGACTACTCGGCCACAAAACAAGCGCGTAGGAACGTGTCTCCCTTTATTTTTTTTTCACGCTGACTACTTCCATACCTTTCACAGCGTTGCAGCTTATGTACGGAGTACGCCTCTTTCTTTCCTTCCCTTCTGCTTGTCCACCCTTGCCGGCAGTGAGCAGTGTCCTCTCTTTTCCTGGCCATGTCTTTTAGCTGTTCCAATAATACTGAACCAACTGAACCAATGGACATTAACCCATTAAAGCTATTGCGTCATACCCTTAGGACAGAGCTTGAGTGTCCCCTCCAATTTTTTTTTCAGACTCATGAACCAACAAGCCTGCCATAGAGGTATTTATTACTAGTTGATGGCGTTTTCCATAACCAGATTTTTAATAATAATAATAATAATAATAATAATAATAATAATAATAATAATAATAATAATAATAATAATAATAATAATAATAATAATAATAATAATAATAATAATAATAATAATAATAATAATAATAATAATAATAATAATAATAATAATAATAATAATAATAATAATAATTGGTTTTTTTGGGGGGGAGGAAATGGCGCAGTATTTGTCTCATATATCGTTGGACACCTGAACCGCGCCGTAAGGAAATGGATAAAGGAGGGAGTGAAAGAAGAAAGGAAGAGAGAGATGCCGTAGTGGAGGGCTCCGGAATAATTTTGATCACCTGGGGATCTTTAACGTGCACTAACATCGCACAGCACACGGGCGCCTTAGCGTTTTGCCTCCATAAAAACGCAGCCGCCGCGGTCAGGTTCGAACCCGGGAACTCCGGATCAGTGGCCGAGCGCCCTAACCACTGAGCCACCGCGGCGGGTCAGATATTTCTCCAGTTTGCCTTCTTTTACAGTGATGTTTTTACGCAGAGATGGAGGGGGAGGAATTAAATTTTTACCACGGGTTGACTCCAAGTCACAAAGGGTTCAGGGAAGGCGGGGAGGGTTAGTGATGTCCTGCCACGGAGGTGAACGTGTTGTTTGTTACGAAAAAAAAAATAAAAAAGAAAGAAGCCGGCCGCAACGTACCTGTAGAGCTCATAGCTGGAGTAAAAACAACCGCCCGAACATTACAGGCGGGATTATCCGTTCAGTGGCCTGTCGCGATTTCTTTGTCTGAATTGTCTTTGCCACTGTCCCACAAGGCAAGGCAGTTCAAGAGTTACTGTCACTGTTAGCCGATCTTTCGTGAGCCCTCAGGGTACACAACGCGAGACACGTCGTCCATCAAAACGTTCGTTGTCCTCAGATCAAGAGTGTCTTACGCGCGTCACGAAAACGTGGGCAATCTAAAACAAACTGAATCAGTCACCAACGACTGCACAATTGACGCAGATACGTGTGGTGTCAGGGTAAATTGTGTCCAGCTGGACCGGCATATGGCCGGAGTTCGTTGGCAGACGATACAAAGAGTATCTTCCTCGCAAGGCAGGCGCAGAGGAGGCCGAAGCAAAGAAAGCTGGTGCACCACTCGCTGCTTTGCGAAGATCACGTACTTTGGGACAGTCACTGAAGTTTGATATGACCAAGTTTCTTATATGACCAAGACAGCCGAGTATTGATCAGGTCGGCCTTTATCCAAATGGCGTGCAGGGACTCCAGGAGGCGTTCATTCTCGGGCTCCACAGACTGCGCTGCATCTGGTGATACAGGGGCACTTTTCCGACTGTAGCGGTTCGGCACTTCGGTCAGCTCGTGGAGTGTGATCTTTGCACAGCATGGCTGCTCAACGTGCACCGTGCGTGCTTTGGTATACGGGGGCCTTCCGCCGGTTCGCAGCGATAAGCCGGCCGGCCTTGATACCAGCAGATACCAGCAGGGAGGGGAGGGCGAGGGAGGAGCAATGAGGAGCACAGGGTGGACGGCCACCGTGAAGAAGTGGTCGGACAGCAGTTCTGCCAGGACCTGCACGGTGACGCCCTTGGCAATTCCAGCTGTCAGGGCTGGATGTCGGGTTTTGGAGGACCGTAGAAGAGCCTTGAGTAGCCGCCATGATCTGGAGAATTGCCGTACAGTCTGGATTGAGCTGCAGCTTCGTTGCGTGACGTGGGGAGACGGCGTCAGTCCTTATGCGGACAGTGCAATCTGTGAAGTGACCTGTCCTCGGGGCTTTCCTCTCTGCTCGCCTCCTTGCTGCTCGTGAGCCCAGGGTTCGGAGGTGAGGGGCAAGGGAGCTGGTGGAGCCGTGCATCGGGAAGTGGCCTCATTCTGTGATGTGCTCGGGGAAGTTGTCTAAAGCTGGAGCCTCTTTGCGGAGGGCACGGCAGTCAGACCACCTCACCACTCGGTATACCTCGCCACCAAGTTGTCTCCTCGAGGTGGGAGTGAGGAAATGCAGAACATGCGGTGTTTATACTGACAAGTGAACTTCTCGTTTTCTGAAATGTCTTTCTCGGTGTAGGTGCATGCACTCCCCTTTTATCATGCGCTATGGTTACAATTACATTTCTTTCATCATGATGATGATTGATGGTGCATTTATACGCCTGTCACAACGTGGCGATTGATGATGCCCTATTCATCTGAACAAGCGATGCACTTCAAACGGCACGATTATGTCTCGTTCCGTTATCTCTCTTGACACTATGCTGATCTTTGTTTCACTGTTCGCGTTATCATGGGCACATCGCAAGAGAAGCGACTACGACAAAATCAAGAGTACGGGTGCACTTGCGAAACGCGGGATACAACTGCTGCATTAATGCATTCCCTCGGACAGCACCGATTACGAGTGCTCATGTTATCTGTCCTTGCTGATCGTCCACTACATCCTTTTCCTCCTCTTCATTTAAGCCCCGTGGAAAGCACGATTATGTTCCTTCAATGGTACAGTGTCGCGGGATGGATGGATAGATGGAGGAACGCCCTCTTTGAAGCGAGATGGTGGCAGTAAATAAATAAATTGGTAAATTGGTTTCTGGGGAAAGGAAATGGCGCAGTATCTGTCTCACATATCGGCGGACGCCTGAACCGGGCCGTAATGGAAAGGATAAAGGCGGGAGTGAAAGAAGAAAGGAAGAAAGAGGTGCCGTAGTGGAGGGCTCCGGAATAATTTCGACCACCTGGGGATCTTTAACGTGCTCTGACGTCGCACAGCACACGGGCGCCTTAGCGTTTCGCCTCCAGCGAAACGCAGCCGCCGTGGTCGGGTTCGGACCCGGGAACTCCGGATCAGTAGCCGAGTGGCTTGGCTTTTTTCTTTATATTTTAACGGTGTTATCGGTGTAATAAATTGGAATTAAATAAAGCGCAAGAGAATATCCTGTGTGCGCAATCTGCTTCACCATGTGTCTGCAAACGACCAGCCGACACCCGACACATCATCATCATCATCATCGTCGTCACCACTACCACCACCACCACCACCACCAGCACCACCACCGCCATCATCATCATCATCATCAGTCTGACTACGTCCAATGCGGGGCAAAGGCCTCACCCATATCTCTTCCTTTAACCCTGTCGTGTGCCAGCTGCGGCCACCCTATCCCCACAAACTTCTTAATTTCATCCACCCACCTAACTTTCTGCCTCCCCCTGCTACGCTTGCCTTCTCTTGGAATCCACTCCGTTACCCTTAAGGACCATTGGTTAATTTTCCTTCGCGTTACATGCGCTGCCCAAGCCCATTTCTTCCATTTATTTCTACTAGGATGTCATTAACCTGAATTTTATCCCCGACCTGCTCTGCCTCTTCCTGTCTCTCAACATCAAGCCCGTTATACTTAGTGGCACGGGCAGGGACACTTTATTTTTCGTTCCTTTTATGGTCCCATAATAATTTTTGTCTCTCAATCTTACACCTGTCATTTTTCTTTCCACAGCTCGATGCGCTGTCATTAAGTTGAACCCTGCTCGTTAGCCTCCACGTTTCTGCGCTATATGTGAATACCGGTAAGGTACAGCTCTCATACGCTTTTCTCTTTAGGGATATTGGTAAACTGCCATTCGTGAACTGAGAGAACCCTTCCAAACGCGCTCCAGCCCATTCTTATTCTAGCTATTTCACTTTCGTGACCTGGATCTGCGGTCACTATACCTGCCCTAAGTAGACATATTCCCTTACCACTTCCAGCACCTCCCTATCAATTGTAAACTGCTGTTTCATTCCGAGACTAGTGAAGATTACTTTGGTTTTCTGCATATAACTTTTAGACCCACAGTACGGTTCTGCCTTTCTAACTCATAGATCATATTTTGCAGTTCATCTCCTGAGTGACTTAGCAAGGCAATGTCAGTAGCGAATCGCAGATTACTAAGGTATTATCCATTAACTATTATCCCCAGCAGTTCCCAATCCAGGCCTCTGAATACCTCCTGTAAACAGGCAGTTAAAGGGCGGCGGGCACTTACTGTGCTATCGTAGATTAGCGGACAGGCGAGAACTTGGTGTGGGATCCCTCACCATCAAGATATAGTTTGCAACGTATAGGAATTTTATAGTATAAGCGAGTGTGTGGCTGCTATTGTAATTGGGCTTAATAAGAGGTAACAATACAGTACACTGTACTGATGATTCCAAGGTAGGGAAAAAAGCAGGTAGTGGGTGACTATGACATAGGCTCTAGGAACAGCAGTGGGAGCTCTTAGTAGAATTCACAGAGAGAAATAATTCACGGATCATGAATACTTTCTTCCGCGAACAAGCGGACGCGCAAGTCGTTAAGCCAGCCACCGGTCGTCACTAATCGCTGCACTGTGGCATCTTGTGCGCGTAGCGAGACCTTAGAATTTTGCTCCAGGGGAATTGCCCGTCCGTGTCTATTGTTCAAGGCACGCGGATTATTGCGACGGCGCGCGCTCCGTCTGACGCTCATGAACCCCTGCACGGGCACTTTGATGACATTGATTTGGGCTTTGGCTTAAACCTTGTCGCCGCATCAGGTATTATCCCTTTTGTCGAAATAATGCGGTCGACATGGCCGATGGCCGGACCCGTGTATGGAATTAGATTTTCAGCTCCTTTGCGCTCCGAAGTTTGATACGGTGACGGAGACAGTCGCTTAATTTTCTCCGACCTTGAGTCGGCGGATGCAGCCCAGGAGAAATTCAAGAAAGCGTCGGTGAATATGATCCCTGACAAACAGCTTCCAATCAAGCTGATCGAAGATAATGTGCCGAAGTTGCACGAGGCTTCTGCAGGAATATAAAAGGCGAAAAGATCTCCTTTCCACGCGGCAAATGAAAATCTTGCAAATTTAACGGCGCTTTTAACACCTCGATTTGAATGTTTTAGCTGGCAGATCGGAAGCATGAAATGTGTCGTTTAACGTATCATGTTTTTAACAAGCCTATAATCAAGGTAGGGCCGCACGTCAAGCTGCAAACAGTGCAGCGTAAGCTTTGCAGAGCGTAGTAGTCACGACAATTTCTTTCAGCCACTGTGGTGACGCATTACTGAGGGCTGACAAAGACCAAGATCGATCGCACGCGTTACACAAACGGCTTAGTGGGTCATTCAGTCGGAGCACGGCCATTTGGATGGTGGGCATCTGAGTACAGACTTGAAGCGAGACAGGTCACTGATGGTGGCAGTGTGTTCTGGCAAGTTATTTCAGTCGCTGGCAGTGCGGTCGAAAAATTAATTTTGGTGTATGGTCGAGCTTGTGAATTGGAGCAATACAGCTTTGGGCTGAGTACTGCGGCAATAGCGGTAGTGTGGTCATACGCTCATCCTCCACCATTAAAAGGGCTATCAAAGACCCGTGTCCATGAACCTAACTTAACGAGCAAGGATTACTTACACACATAAAGCGATATTCACGCGTGGGACATCGGCGCAGACGGATGGGGTGGAGAAGAGTGACGTCACCGATCCACCGAAGTCCGCCCCTGCTCTTGGATTCAGGAAACGAGAGCTGGAAAACATCATTTCTCAAGATACCGCAATGGAGACGAGAGGTCAACCTCCTCGTTGTCTCCCTTTTCTCTCCTCGATTGCTTGCCCCGTGATTCCTCCTGTGCACTGCTTAGCGCCAGCCCAACCTTGTTTTGCCCAATGAGCCATGCTTTCCTCGTGTAGATTAATCTATCACCATCGGAGAGCGAACTCAGCCGAGCAGTGCGCTGAGTGTCGTTGCATGGGCTTTACTGCGTCACGTCGCTACCCAGTGAAAGTTGCCGCTTCCCCGAGTTGCGTTTTCTGCGCGCAAGGCTGTCTGTGCCCCATGCGAGGCCTGAGGGCTTCGTGGTGTTGTTCCGCTGAGCGAAGCAGAAAGGCCTGACGGCGGACGCCGCGGCAACCGGAAGCACGCGGCGGTTGTGCCACCAAGAGCGTCCTTCCTGGTTGGTTGCATCAGCTGGCCGCAACGAATACGTAATGTGCGGTAGGAAATGGCGTAACAGAGCCTTCCCACCCAGCTTTCAGCGGCGTCTTCACAATAAGTGTAGCTATCGCGGTAATGATTTAGTATAACGCGGTAAAAGACACTTCTTATGCTACGTGGTAATCATCTCGTTACACTCAGTTATAATTGAGGTATTGTTGATGGTGGGTACACGTAGCTGGCGAACAAAATGTAGGCACGCCCCGCGGATCGCACTCACGGGGCGGATGCAAGTGGCTATGATTTTTTTTTGAATACCACGAATTTGTAGGGCAAACCTTTATAAAATTTTCTGGTGGCTACATCTGCCTCCATAAATAAAATGTTGCATAGGCTGGCACAACAGATGATGAACATGAAGAAACAGAAGAAGATGGAACAGAATGTTATCCAGGTGGGCCCGGATTTCATATTTGACGAAGAATAAGAAAAAAATTCGCATACGCACTCCTTCCTGCAATGAACCTGAAATATTCGATCATTTACCCCTTTCCTGTCACTGATTCTTCTCCCTCCGGAAACTTCCTTGAAATTCCTTCAAAAAAAATTTAACGCTGCCTATGACTGTTCCGAATTTACTCTCGTTTGGCGCTACACAGCTGGGCTACAGCCACGGGCCAGTTCGCTCCGCTGTCCCCAAGTTAATTTCTTCCCCTGAAAGGATTCCCTGCCAGGGGCGCCGATCAGGCTGCGTGTTTCTTCGAGCCCACATTCGCAGAAAAAGGCGTTTTTCCTTCTGTAATGTGGCAACCTGCCCAGGTATACGTATATACCGGGTGTTTCAGCGAACAGTTTCAAAAATTTTCAAAACCATGCTTTTTGGGGTAAAAATATGGCTTTTGCGGCATAGTATTGCCAGTGTTGATGGACACCAGAAAACTGGTGAATCGTCTTAAGTAGTAAGCTGGATAAAAAATTTTTAATAAGTAACTTTTTAACTAGTAGATTTAGGCGCCTAGTTGCGATTAGAGGTTTGCAGCCGATCGTCAGTAATAGCCTTATCAATTTTTAGAATTTCGAAAATGCGATTACCCTTCGCGCTGTGCCTCCGCAAAATTTGTCCTTTTCAACTAGTTACCCCGCTGCGGTGGCTCAGTGGTTAGGGCGCTCGACTACTGATCCGGAGTTCCCGGGTTCGAACCCGACCGCGGCGGCTGCGTTTTTATGGAGGAAAAACGCTAAGGCGCCCGTGTGCTGTGCGATGTCAGTGCACGTTAAAGATCCCCAGGTGGTCGAAATTATTCCGGAGCCCTCCACTACGGCACCTCTTCCTTCCTTTCTGCTTTCACTCCCTCCTTTATCCCTTCCCTTACGGCGCGGTTCAGGTGTCCAAAGATATATGAGACAGATACTGCGCCATTTCCTTTCGCCAAAAAACGAATTATTTCAACTAGTTACGTGCACTGGAGGGGTTGCTTTGCCTGCATACTTTCGAAAGCGCATGCATTTTCGCACGACGCAGCAAGTATAAGACGAAGTTGGCAAGTATAACACTGATGCAGGGATGTTCTCTTCAGGGTTATCCATATTTATCACGTTTACATTCCCATGTAGGTGTCTTATTTCCATTCAGTATGGAAGTACGAGATACATTTGACATTTAACTTTCAAGTAGCTTACACATATGTGCATGCGGCATGATAGGTGAAATGCTCGTTTTTAATTTCTGAACTAAAGAGCTCAAGACTGAGACGTCACACATTTGGAGGCGCCCTGTATCGGGAAGGGCACCTGTTCATCTTATACCTATTTCTTCAGCATTATTCTGCTCAGAGGTATTGCGAGTCTCAGCAATATTTTTTTATTTAAAAAAAGACGTAAATAATGCATCTATTTTATAACGGGCGCAACACTCAATAATTTTTATCTGACACTGTTTATGTACGTTGTACACTTCGCTTTGGACGATTGTAAATATAGTGCCTCATACGGGCTAAGCATGAAAACGCGGGTGCTTTCTAATAATAATAATAATTGGTTTTTGGGGAAAGGAAATGGCGCAGTATCTGTCTCATATCGTTGGACACCTGAACCGCGCCGTAAGGGATGGGATAAAGGAGGGAGTGAAAGAAGAAAGGAAGAATGAGGTGCCGTAGTGGAGGGCTCCGGAATAATTTCGACCACCTGGGGATCTTTAACGTGCACTGACATAGCACAGCACACGGGCGCCTTAGCGTTTTGTGCGATGTCAGTGCACGTTAAAGATCCCCCGGTGGTCGAAATTATTCCGGAGCCCTCCACTACGGCACCTCATTCTTCCTTTCTTCTTTCACTCCCTCCTTTATCCTATCCCTTACGGCGCGGTTCAGGTGTCCAACGATATGAGACAGATACTGCTTTCTAAATTGAAAATTTGTTTTTGAGAAAAGGAAATGGTGCCGTAATTGTGTCAGAAAATACGAAAAAGACGAAAGAAACTATACACGCAAAACAGGCATAGATTAGACGGCGCTGAGCTTGCGACTGATTTAGTAGAAGAAACGCCAGCCTCCCTGAAAGAAAGCCGAGCTGCGCTGGTACTTGCGGTATACGTGGACATGCATATTTGCGGTACATTGGAATAGGGTGTGGGGCGCCGCTGAGTTGCTGGTGCTGATCGCAACTTACAATAATAATTGTTACAAATAAATTAAACTTTCTTGAGCCCCTGCCATGCACTGCAGTGGAAAGAAATGGACAGCATTCAGCGGCATCGTGCACCTAAAGCGTCAGCATGTATTTGATAGGATCACCAGAAAAATGCACGGCTGACCGAAAAAACTGTGTCAAGACTTTGTAGAAAGCAGCCATTACAGAATGTTTCGGGTTTCTGGGCCAGGCATTTTAGCTGTACGTCAGTTCTGCGTGCAAGTTAGCGGCCTGAAGAAAAAACTGAATCTCAAAGCAAAGATGTCACCTATTTCAGCATGTTAGAGATCTATAGCAGCCGTAGTAATAGATAATTCGATGAAGCAATGGAATCACAAGTGCCGCTGATAAAATTCAGACCGGTCACCTGCTTGCATGCATCAGAATTTGTTATAAACTTTCAGTGTGCGGCGTGTGTACCCCCATAGTCTATAGTGACCTCCTGACATGTGGTGGTGGTAGCGGTTTTATCAAAAATAATAGTAAAAAGGAAGGAAAAGATTTTTGCTAGCCCTGGCATCTGCCATCGATACTGAAGCACCTGAGCTGGGGCAGCGGAAATAAAGGATAGCAGGCAGAATGGAGAAATGAAATGAAAGAGGTGAGGGGTCAGTAAGAGAGGATAGGGGGAGAAGTAATATGTACAAACTATTTACACAATAAGAAATGCGGACATGTGCAGAACTGATTTCCCATTCCTCCCTTCCCTTTCTTTCCTTTTGCTCCCCTGCCCAAGTGTAGAGTAGCATACTGGGCGTTTCCTAGTTAACCACTCTGCCTTTCCTTTCTTCTGTTTCTGTCTTCTTTTTTTGATGTGTGGCTTGCAGCACTGTATTGAATTCATCAATAATACAAGAACTTTTACCCTGTGGTCGATATTTTTTTCCTTCAGAACGCGGATGCTCAACATGGAAAAGCCACGGCAATTAAGTACTGAGTTGCTATCAGCTGCTTCTTGCTGTTCTAACCTTGATATGCTAAGTTTCTCCAGAGCTTCATTGAAGCATAGAAAACGCAACGAATAATGCGTTTCAGGGGCGTGAAACTATTGTTTTTTTCTTTTGTAGTAGCGACGAGTGTGCCTTGCTAAGTGTTCGTGTTTTCATTTCCGTCCTTTGTTCTGGCCATCGTGTCTAGCGGCGTTGCGATGTCTGCACAGAGTGCGCTGCTGCAAAACCGGAGGTTCACGGGGTCTACCGCCGCAGGCCCTGCGCGCTTTCAGCTATTGTGCACTTCCGATACAGAGAGGGGAAGCGGAGTGAACGAGGGCATCGTCGACGGCTCGGCGGCGGCGGCGGCTTGGTCACCATGGCGACCTGACGCCGTTTGACGTCATTCGCGCGGCTTTCAAGGTCTCAGCGGGGAGCGTCAGCTCGGCCCGGCCGACTCCCCGCGCACTTTTGCCTGGCTTCGGGCCCGTCGCATTCGGCCCGGCTCGGTCTCTCGCGCAGCAGCCGGGTCGCGGAGCGGTGGAGGCCGCGCGTTCCGCAATGACGAGATGCCGGCGACCCGTCACGGACACCGTAGCTGGACCGACGTTGCAGCAGCTGCTAGAGCGGCAGCGCTTCGAGCAAGCCGTGACCATCACGTGTGTTTGGCGGATCGTCGGCACGACAGCGTGACGTAAGGAGGCGGCCGTGTCCTCTCTCTCCGCCGGCGGCGGCTTCCGTTCGCCCCCTCTCCCCCGCTGCCTAGCCTCGGCCGCAGGCAGATGCGTTGGATGCGTCTGCTAGTGCCGAGACGGCCGAGATCGTCGAGCCAGCGCGGCGGTAGCTCGACCGCTCCTCGACTGCGACTATGGGTGACCCACTGAAAGTGTGCCGCGAGCATCGGGACGATCGGTGTGTACGCCCAACGTTGTGCCGCGACATTGCGAAGCGCTTTGAATGGGGAAGCTCGTTCAGCGCCCGGCGACGAGAGTAAGTGTGTGGCGCATGCGTGCGGCGCGCCACAACATGGCGGCTGACAGGGTAAGGGCGTCGGGTTGTGCGGGGCTGGTTCGAGTTGGATTTTACGAACTGGAAAAGACGATCGGCAAAGGAAACTTCGCAGTGGTACGACTAGCCAACCATGTCATCACCAAAACGAAGGTAAGTCTCGCTGGCTGCTCTCGCCGCGTTTATTTTGATAGCGGTCGATGACGGAACATCGTCCGCACCTGAGACGGAACACCTGATTCGGCGGTCCTTGACCTCGCCAGTGCTATTTCTTAATTTTCGACGGCGTTGGTGGGCTTGGCGTGAGATTCCGCAGAGCTACGCTGCACTCACGGGGGCGTCTGCAGCGTTTGATCGTGCCGTGGCTTTGCATATGACGAGTAGGGGCCGTGCCGTGTGACGAAGAACGACGTCGCATTGTATGACTGTTTTTGTTTTCCGAAGCTGCTTCCTCCGTGTTCGTGCATGTGCCGGTCGGCACGCTTTCGATGCGATCGTCTCATTTCCAGCGCGAGCATCGTAGGACAACCGTGTTTCGCGGGGACTTGCAGGGGACGTGCTCAGTTTCGCCTCCGACTCGCGTTAGCTGCGTTGTGGTCGGAGCGCGTCCCCTCGTGTCTGCGACATGGGTAGCGCAGCGACCTTCCCGAGGCCCTGCGATAGCAGTGTTGAAGCACAACGAATGGTCGGATTTTCGGCGGCGTGGCCGCGCACTGCGATAGCGAACGCGCGCACCCGGCGTGCGTGCATGCTGCTTGCTACCTGTCGGCGTGTCGCAACGGACCGCTACTGCAGGCCTTCACGGGCGCTCGGTCTCCCTTGCAAACGGCGTCACTCTTACGAGCCGCGTTACTCAACACAACCGGCTCCTCGCGTGGCGCGCGCGTGTGTGTGTGTTCAGTCCTCGAGCGCCGCTGAGGATAAGCCTGCCCCGCCGCCTTCGTTATCGCGCGCCGTGAAGAAAAACAGCCTCACATTTGTAGTGTTCTCTCGCGTACAGTGCAGCAGGGCACGCTCGCGGTTTGCCGGTGGTCGGAGCGGCCTTGCGATTGCTCGAGGCTGGAGTGCGAACCGCCCCTCGGTCGAGCATATGCCGTCTATGAATAAGCGCGGTCTGTTTGAGAGATTTTCCTCGGCATGTCCGAGGATGTGTGTTGCAAGCGGCGGTCGTTGCGTGTCACCAGTGATCGTTCGTTTTGGACGCTTCCTCAGTTTCCTGATTAATGGCTTCTCTTATTTTTTTCTTTTCCTCTCCAAATACGGATGTCTTTTTGAGCTCTTCTTTCTTCTTGGGGCTTTTCGCACGGCGACTAACTACTGTGGTGACCATGAACTGTACGCGGGTGTCTGTGCGATAACCGCTGTTCTCATCGGCTGTTATGGGGGCGTCGTTGCAACACTGTCGTGAAGGCGGCCGTAGATTATCACCCTCCGCAGCGTTTATTTTCCAAACGATATTTATCAGCATGTGACGAGGGAAAAACTGCAATCTTTGCGGAAGAAGACGCTAACGCGATGCCCTTGTCTCGCATGTTTTTAATGACTCGTCTCACAGATAGGATTTTCCTTCTGCGAGAAGTGTTTTTACAGCCCTACGTGCCTGCTGTATTGGTGTACTTATTTCTTAGAGACCATCTCATGTCACCGAGGCTGCACGATTTAAAAACTGGGATGAATGTTTCAGTGAGAGCTCAAGGAAAGTATGGTGCCCAGCGAAGACGGGGTGAGCCGTAGCAGATAGGACGCGTATCGTCCGATGTTTTGAGAGCACGTCTGCATATCCTGATTGCGTTGTTTGTTAAGGGTAATGATCTACTGCGCGCGTGACCAAAGGTGGTTCCAGCATGAGAACTTCCGGTTTTTTCATGCCTCTGGAACTGGACTACAAAGCAAGTTTATTCGGACGACGTTAATAGTTGTCAAGGAAATTAAAAAAAATGGCGGTTGACCATTTGCGAAAATCTTGGAAGTCAGCTTCTCCACATTCACACATGCCCAAAAAATATGGACAAGCACAATTTATGAACGAAAAGTTTTTATCAACGCATTTTTTTCTCTCATATCGTAAGATAGCATCATAACAATCAATATATCCGCAGATCCCTCTCGGGACGCTTGTACTTTTTCTGCTATGTATTGTCAAAAACGCACCCAATTGGTCTTCTATGGCAGTCTGAACTACTCGGTGCAAGCGCAGGACAGACTTTAGAAGCAAGGTTTTACTACGGATCCGAAGGAATGGCCATTCCGATCAACTTGTTTATAAGGTATTTTTACAATATTCCACAGTTGCCTTCATAATCAAAAGTGACGTACACCCCCATAAATCCCCCAGGTCACTCGTTTTTTATTTACTGAGGATGATCTAGACAACAGGTGCTGGCGGCTTAGAAGAGGTGGCAAACCGCTGTGCCCTTTCGAAAGCTCTCCTCCGCGTGATATTGAAGGCTGTAGTTGTATCTCCCTCATTTCGTTTCCAGAAGTGAATGTGGATTAGCTCAGCTGATGCAGGATATACAAAGTGAAAGCTGTCGGCGTTCATTGTGTTCATTGGCGTTGACAACGTTCAAGACGGCGATGATTTTCAGGAAAGGAAGGGAGCATAACTGGCCCCGTGGATCAGTGGATGCCTCATTCGCACTTTGATGCACGTGGCTGTGGTGAGAGAGAGATGTGAGCTGCATGCATTAGCGCTGACAACGTTGTGGCTGACACGCGGCACTGCAGCAACAGGCCGCAGCGTTCACTTGGTGACCAACCTTTCCACCTGCCAGGGTGGCAGGGCGGGCGCACTGCCTATGCAGTGTGCGGAACGCATTCAAAGCAGGTTTTTGGAGTTGGACACCAACGCCACGTACATGAAAGCAAGATTGAGGTGTCCACTGACCCACGGGGCCAGTTGTGCGCCTTCCTTTTAGTGAAAACGAACGGCCCCTGCAACGTTGTCAACGCAGATGAACGCCGGCAGCTCACTTGTTTTGTTTGGTTTTTGAGGAAAGGAAATGACACTCGTAATTGTCTCCCGTATCTCGGTTGACACCCGAACCGCGCCGTAAGGGAAGGGAGGAAGGAGGGAGGGAAAGAAGGAAGGAAGAAAGAGGAAATTGAAATTTGGATTTTGAGGAAAGACGCGGGACTCCGGAGCCCTCCACTACGGCACCTTTTTCTTTCCCTCCCTCCTTTATCCCTTCCCTTACGGCGCGGTTCTGGTGTCCAACGATATATGAGACAGATGCTGCGCCATTTCCTTTCCCCAAAAAACAAATTATTATTATTATTATTATTATTAAAGACTGCGGCGCAGCGGCGGAACACCTGTGACTCGGTGCAAGTAGTGGCGCATGCGCAGTAGGGACTAGGGACGCTTACTCGAAATGCGCCGCTGATTAGACTAGTGTAGCTTTCGCCACAAAAATTAACGCGAGAATGCCGCCCGGTGACGAGACCTCTGGCTAGGAAAAATGCCTGACCATGTGTTAACGTCCGAACTTCCAACTCCCTTCAAGAACAAAGCGGCCAATGACCCTCAAACGAGACCCTCCGACGAATGAAGTCGACCTATTATCGCAGGTGGAGGGAAATGACCCCCACGCCATGAGGATAGGTCGACGACATACGATGGAAGGCCTTTGAGGGCATTGGCCGCTTTGTTCGAGCTGCATCC